>NC_090937.1:896684343-896992670 GCF_040938575.1 Ambystoma mexicanum | reverse complement strand
GCAGGCAGATCGACCATCTCAATAGTTTTGGGTTTTCCCCTTTCATTTGCATTAACCATCTCAAGGGTTGGTGGTCAGTCTGAATGACGAAAGTAGAACCATACAAGTACGGCCTAAACTTCTTCAGAGTCCACACGATAGCAAAGCACTCTCTTTCGATTGTTGCCCACCTTGTTTCAGGATCCTTCAGCTTGCGGCTGATGAAGCAAACGGGGTGCTCCCTACCTTTCCCATCCAGTTGACTGAGTACGGCACCTATTCCTACATTTGAAGCATCTGTCTGCACAATGAAGTGTTGGCGGTAATCAGGAGCTCTGAGTAGTGGGGCTTGGCAAAGAGCCTTTTTCAGGTTTTCAAAAGCCTGATTGCACTCCTCGTTCCATTTAACCTTTTTAGGAAATTTGGGCGAGGAGATGACATTCAGTGGAGATGCTATGGTCCCATAGTTCTCTATGAAATTCCTGTAATACCCAGTGAAGCCTAGGAAGGCTCTCACCTGGGTTTGAGTAGTCGGTGTTGTCCAATTTTGCACAGCTTCAATTTTACTGAGCAAAGGCCTTATTTCCCCACCGCCTACCTCATGCCCAAGCTAGACTACCTTACTCTGTCCAATTTGGCATTTGCTCACCTTTATGGTCAGATTGGCTCGTCCAAGAGCCTGCAAAACATCTCTCAGGTGGGTTACATGTTCTTCCCAGGAATTGCTGAACACTGCGATGTCATCCAAGTATGCCATGCAGAAGTCCTCCATCCCATTCAGAACCTGGTTTACCATCTGTTGAAACGTAGCAGGTGCATTCTTCAATCCGAAAGGCATTACCTTAAATTGGTATAAGCCATCGGGGGTAGAAAATGCAGTTTTCTCCTTGGCATGGTCTGTCAGGGCTATTTGCCAATAGCCTGACGTCAAGTCAAATGTGCTGAGGAACTTGGCGGCGCCAAGTTTATCCACCAACTCATCTGTTCTTGGCAAAGGGTGTGCATCAGTCTTGGTGACTGCATTAAGAGCTCTATAATCCACGCAGAATCTAAGTTCTTTAGATCCGGCCTTTGGTACCAACACAACTGGGCTAGACCATGGACTAGTAGAGGGCTCTATTACCCTGAGATCAAGCATCTTGCTGACCTCACCTTTGATGTGGGTTCGTACGTTTTCTGACATGCGGTATCCTCTGCTTTTGACTGGCAGATAGTCACCAGTGAGTATGTCGTGCTGGCCCCAAGGGGTAAAGCCTGGTGAAAGCGAGAACAGGGAGGCAAACTGATTCAACATAGATTTGCACTCTTCTTGTTGCTCGGGTGTCAGATTGGAGGAGAGATTTACTCCTTCAATTTTTTCATCTAAAGGTAAGCCTCTGAGGAGATCCGGAAGAGCTTCACTCTCTTCTTCTTCCTCGGATGACGCTAGAAGCAACGCTTCTACATCAGGTCGCGAGACATACGCTTTAAGTAAGTTGGTGTGAAAGACTGTCGGAGCCTCCTTGGGATTGCCCAAGTCAACCAGATAGTTAACCTCCCCGAGTTTACCCACTACTCGGAAGGGTCCCATCCCCTTATCTTGAAAGGCCCTCTGCCTTGTTGGGATCATAACGAGAACGAGCTGGTCTTGAGCGAACTCAACCATGTTAGCCTTTTGATCGTGCCAGTGCTTGACCAATGCTTGTCCAGCTTTCAAGTTATCGCTTGCTTCCGTCATCATGTGTGACATTCTCCTCCGGAGACCTATCACGTAGTCAGTCACTCTGACTGGCTTGGGGGAAGGAGCACTCTCCAATCCCTCCTTAATCAGGGCCAATGGACCTCTGACGGGATTACCATAGAGTAGTTCAAAGGGAGAGTAACCTACTCCCTCCTGAGGGACTTCTCTATAAGCAAAGAGAAGGCATGGCAGTAGAAGGTCCCACTTGCGCTTAAGGGGTTCCTCTAAAGCACCTATCATGCTCTTCATGGTTCGGTTGAACCGTTCTACCAACCCATTGGTTTGTGGGTGGTAGGCTGTTGAGAACTTGTAAGTAACTCCACAGGTTTTCTTCATGGCTTTCATGTAGTGGGACATAAAGTTTGACCCCCTGTCAGAGATTACTTCATTAGGAAACCCGACCCTAGTAAAAATACTAAGGAGGGCCTTAGCCACAGCCGGAGCTGTAACAGTCCTCATAGGAATTGCCTCAGGATACCTAGTAGCATGGTCTACTACAACAAGGATAAACCTGTTGCCTGAGGAGGTTGGAGGATCAAGGGGACCAACAATGTCAATCCCTACTCTCTCAATGGGACTCCCACAACTCGGAGAGGCACTAAAGGTGCCACATTCTTGGAGCCAACCTTACCAGAGATCTGGCAGGTGTGGCAGCTCCTGCAGTGTTTTTCTACTTCGGCCCCCATCTTCGGCCAATAGAAGTAGAGAGAGAGCCTTTCCTTAGTCTTCGTGAAACTCAAGTGACCAGCCAAAGGAATCTCGTGGGCTAACTGCAAGAACTGTGGTCTGTTCTCTTGGGGTACTACAAGTCATTTGTAGTCTCCAGGTGCAGATTTGGTCGGTTCACTGTAGAAGAGGCCATCTTCCCAGTGCAACCTGTATTTCCCAGGCTCTTGCCCTTCAGCCTGAGCTTCTGCCTGGTGGCGAAGGCCTTCCAGAGTTGGACATTCTCTCTGTCCCTTACTGAAGTCTGCCCTGCTGGGTCCACCTTCTGCTAGTAAAGACTGCAGCTCAGGATGGTCAACAGGATCCAGATCTCCAATGAGTTCCTGGCCCTCCATTAGCTCTTTCTCAGAGTCTAATTCTACCACACAGGGTTGTACCTCCCTCTCAGCCTCGGCTGGGGGTGGAGTTACGGGTGTAACTTTGGACAAACGGGGGGAAGTCCGTGTTGGCTGCACTGGAATGCTGGCTGCTGGTTTCGGGATAGAAGCCTTAGGTTTCCCTTTTGCTTCTGATGTCTTGGAGACAGCGGCCGACAATTCCAGTGGAGCAGGAGTGATTTCTTTCTTCATCATCTCCCCGAGAGTACCGCGCATGGTCCTCTCTCTTGCAGGTCTGGTTAGCTCCTGTAACCGTTTACTAGGAGGCCTGGGAGTATGCGATATAACTCCGAGAGTTTTCAAATCGTTACCCAACAGTACGCGTCCTGGTACCTCACTCTGTATGCTGACAGGTATCTTCACAGTCATGTCATTACACTGGATGAGAACTGGTAATTGGGATAGCATCTGCATAGGCCCTCCAGCTAACTTGGTGTGGCGTTTGGGTGCCTTAGCAACATCCTGGGCCTGAAAAAATGATTTATCCACCACAGTTATGCTGGCCCCAGTGTCCCTAATGGCAGGAGTCTCCTGTCCATTCACCTGGACACTGTCCTTATAATACTATTTAGTATTATCGGGGATAGAATTATAGACATCTAAATTCTGTTGTTCCCACAACCCCAGAGATACTAAAGAAACGCTGGTTGAGACTCCCATGGGTTCATCAGCTAGCAGTAGAAAGTTTCCACTTGCCATTTGGACTTCCTCCTCTGAAGCGAAGGCTAAGGAGACAAGCTGGCCCCCTAAAGGTTTACCCTTACATCTGGGATCTCCTTTCACGTGATCAGTCGAGCCACAAACAAAGCATTTACCGAATGCTTTCTGGAATGGCGGCTTGTTCTGACCTCCTTCCGGCTTGGCACCAGAAGACACACTATTCTGCTGTGGTTTTCCTTGTGGCTTGCCCTTCTGGTTTTGTTTGGGGCCCTCTTTGGAATGTGAGTTATTAGAATTCTCTTTTGAGTCTTTTTTAGGCTGTTTTCCCTCATCCTTTTTCTGAGTTGCCCCAGAATCCTTGTGAGTAGCCCTGTTGGCAACCCACAAGTCAGCAGCCTTAGCTAGTGCCCGGGAATCCAATTCCTTCGAATCAGCCAAGTGCTGTCTGAGCTCAGGAGAACAGGCATCATAAATAGACTCCAACATAAAAAGATTTCTCATACCCTCATAAGTGTTCACTTTGTAACCCTTAATCCATCCCGCTAAGTTTTTCAACCCTTCACTCACCCAGGTAGCCCAAGGGGTACCATCATGCTTTTTGAGGGTTCTAAACCTCTTAAGATACTGGGAAGGGGTCTTCCTGAATCTAGCTATTAAAGCTAGTTTCACACTTTCGTAATCCATCTTATCCGCCTCCCCCAACTCCATTACCACATCAGTTGCAACAGGAGGGAGCCTAGAGAACAACCAGGGAAGTAAAGCATTCCCGGTGATGTCCTGGAGCCCATGATTGTATTCAAACAGTTTCAACCAATCCAACACATCCAATCTCGGTTCGTACATACCCACTAATTCCTTCGGCATCCGGGGTCTTTTGGGACTGGAGCTCCTAGAGAAACCAGAGGGGAGAGAAGCATTTTCCATAGACAACTTTTTTATCTCTAACTCGTGATTAAGTTCTATTTCTCTGAGTCTTAACTCAGCTTGTTTCTGTTCAGCCTGGGCATTTATCCATCTGAACTCGAGCTCTTGGTTTCGTTCAGATTGAGCCAAGAACCGTTTTCATTCTAATTCGAGCTTCATTTGTTCTAGTTCAAAATAAGCAGGGTTACTTGTGGGACCTGGTATGGGCCCCGTAGGCACAGCTGGTAAGGCAGGTAGAGGAGCAGGGGAGACAGTTTCGTTAGCCTCTCCGTCCTCATCAGCCTCTTCATCGCTATCATCAGAATTACGATTCAGATCAACACCATTAATGTTATCTACTGTCGCTGGAGAGATTGGTTCCTCTGAACCAGTATCCAGACTTTGGTTTGCCAGCAATCTCTCCATTAGTTCTAACTTCTTGCCTCTTACAGGAAGATTCTCTTGCCTACAGAGAGCTCGCAGACTCTCAGTATTTTCACCTGACAAGGATTCTTGACTGTAAACTTCCATAGTAGACATGTTTTTGAAAGTTGCTTTTTGTGCAAAGTTTTGTGGTTAGTTATCCTACAGTGTCAAAAAGCACTCTAAACTGTATACTCGATACAAATCCCACCGCTGTACACCAGTGTTAGGCGGAAACCTGTGCAGTTCCCTCTGGGACAACTGCAAAAGATTTAGGACTACAGGTGTTTGGCGGTGAACCCATTTGGTAGCAGTCTGTACCACACAGATTCACTTGGTAGCTGTGGCTGAGCAGTCAGACTTCCCTCAAGAAGAGTTGAGCAGTATGTGGAGTATACAAAATAGGGCAATTCTTCACAGCAAGACAAGCAAACACGCAACAAGGCTTAGTGTAAAGATATTACGGTATTTATTTATAATCAAACATCTATGAAAAACACTAAGGTAAATCACGGCAAACAAATCAAACACAATTACTCTACGAAGTAGAAAACGATCAATCCCCCTAGCAAAATATCGACAACTCTAGGTTCTACCGGCACCACTTAATTTCAGACAGAGGTGTATACCTCAACCTAGATGACACTCGAATATTAGTTAGGACGGGAGAGAAAAAGATAGGCAGGTTATGAAATCAACACAGTTCAATCCCACGCGGATAAAGTGCAAGGCAGGAAGGCAAGAATCACAATAGATCATAAAGTTCAGAGGCCAGGCCCACTCGGAGAGAAGCAAGGCGCGATGTCACAAAAAGTCTCTAGTGGAGATGCATTCAAGTCTTTATAGCAATTTGTTCTCGGCAGATCGAACCAGTTCAGTACAAAGACTGAGAAAAGCTTGGAGGCGACCCAACGGAACGGAGAGGATTAAGACACCTCGCTCGAGCCGATAGAAAGGGAAGCCAGGCGGACACGGTACCTTGTTGTGGAGGGCAGCTCCGGCGGGGGTAGTTGTTCCTGGTGGTGGATGCACGTCGGGTCTTTGCCAAGAGTAGAGAGGTTCTCGTCGTCGAAGAAAGTGAAGTCCGGTGCACCACCAGGGAAGAGACCAGCCGCGGAGTGGTCCGTCACAAGGCACCACCTTTTGGTCGCGGTGCAGGGTTAGTGGCTATCCGGTTGCCGAGGTGCTCTGCACGGGCAATTCGACCACTGCGTCCTGAGGCGAATAAAAAGCAAAGGGGACTGGTTGTTCCCACCAGCCAGGGGAAGAGACTCTCCGGCAGGGAGATCTCCTCTGTCGTCGGGAAGTGGTGAGTCGGTTCCGCAGGGCTCCACAGGAGGTGTCGTCGTGCAGGTCGGCTCAGCGTTACCCTCGTCGGATTCTTAGGTCCTGTGGCGACTTCTGAAGATCCAGTCCCAAAAGCCCTGCTTTTATGCAGAAAACCCCCATTCATTCAGCCTAGCTGTCAATCAACACATGCTAAGTGATGAGCGGGAAGGCTCACCACCTGAGCCAATCACTCCAGAGTGCGACCGGAGTTGGCAAGGCAACTCGGTTCAGGGTGCCTAAACCCCCTCCCACACCCCTGTGGTAACCCAGACAGAATGGCACCACTTTGGAGGGTCTCTGTACAGAGCCCGCCAAAAGTGGAACAAAGGGCTCGACCTTTGGTTTAGGAGTCACAGAGACGAACACAGACGCCATTTTACAAACCAAGTTCTGGCAGAAAATACCACCCGATAACTTATTTAAGATAAGTAGATCGGTGGTACGATAGAGATTAACGAGAAAAAGTATCAATCTCCAACAATGGGACGAATCCCGGGGTCGAACATAACAAGTAGTTTTTTTTTTTTTTTTTATTTGTGTATGGTTTTATTAAACCTTTACAAAAAGAAGTAGTTTCCACTGCCACCAGCCAAAACTCGACGAGGGGGGACGGGACAGTGCCCCCTCGAGTAACAGATCCAGGAGTAATCGAATTACCCCTACAAGTATGTCCACAATAAAATGGTTTGTACTAGTCCTGTTAGTAAATTTAGGTCTAGTAAAGCCAATAGTGACTTTACATGCCTGGGGAGACAGTAGTCAGTCCCCGGGTATGGAGTCTATGGGGGGGGATCCGCTAGGACACCCCCGTGTTACGGCACGTAGGGTGCGGTGTAGCACACATAGAAAAACATATGAGACCCTATGGAGTAAAAGACCCCATAGCCCCTAGAACACATTGACATTAAAAGGAATTACAAACATTCAAGTCCAAGAGTGGGAGGAAAAGAGTCTCACTCTTGGCAGGATGGAAAAAAACAAACTCCCGTAATCCAGCAAAGCTGCTGGGGGACTCACTAGGTTAGGAAATTCAGCCTAAACAGAGAATTCTCCCTAACAGTCTCCCACCCCCACACCCCCCACCCACCAGGGGCAGCCTCCACCAGGCCCACACTCATGTTCCCTATCACCCCCACCCCCCAGCAGTGTAGGGTCACCCTCCACCAAGCCCCTACCCATGTCTACCACCACCCCCACCCACCAGCACTGTGTGGCACCTGCCAGCAGGCCCCCACCCATGTCTCCCACCACCCCCACCCCCAACACTGTGGGGCACCTGCCAGCAGGCCCCCACCAATGTCTCCCACCACCCCCACCCCCCAGCAGTGCAGGGTCACCCTCCACCAGGCCCACACTCATGTCCCCTATCACCCCCACGCCCCAGCCACCAGGGGCAGCCTCCACCAGGCCCCCACTCATGTATACCACCACCCCCACTTCCCAGCAGTGCAGGGGCAGCCTCCACCGGGCCCCCACCCATGTCTCCCACCACCCCCCAGCACTGTGGGGCACCTGCCAGCAGGCCCCCACCCATGTCTCCCACCACCCCCACCCCCCCAGCAGTGCAGGGTCACCCTCCACCAGGCCCACAATCATGTCCCTTATCACCCCCACCCCCCAGCCACCAGTGGCAGCCTCCACCAGGCCCCCAGTCATGTCTACCACCACCCCACTTCCCAACATTGCAGGGGCAGCCTCCACCAGGGCCCACTCATGTCTCCCACCACCCCCACCCCCCAGCACTGTGGGGCACCTTCCAGCAGGCCCCCACCCATGTCTACCACCACCCCCACCCCCCAGCAGTGCAGGGTCACCCTCCACCAGGCCCCCACCCATGTCTCCCACAACCCCCACCCCCCACCCACCAGGGGCAGCCTCCCACAGGCCCACACACATGTCCCCTATCACCCCCACCCCCCAGCAGTGCAGTGGCAGCCTCCACCAGGACCCCACCCATGTCTCCCTGCACCCCCACCCCCCAGCCACCAGGGGCAGCCTCCACCAGGCCCCCACCCATGTCTATCACCACCCCACCCCCCAGCAGTGCAGGGGCAGCCTCCACCAGGCCCCCACTCATGTCTCCCATCACCCCCACCCCCCAGCCACCAGGGGCAGCCTCCACCAGGCCCCCACCAATGTCTACCACCACCCCCACCCCCCAGCCACCAGGGGCAGCCTCCACCAGGCCCCCACCCATGTCTCCCACCACCCCCAACCCCCAGCACTGTGGGGCACCTGCCAGCAGGCCCCAACCCATGTCTCCCACCACCCCACCCCCCAGCACTGTGGGGTACCTGCCAGCAGGCCCCCACCCATGTCTCCCACCACCCCCACCCCCCAGCAGTGCAGGGTCACCCTCCACCAGGCCCCCACCCATGTCTCCCACCACCCCCACCCCCCACCCACCAGGGGCAGCCTCCACCAGGCCCACACTCATGTTCCCTATCACCCCCACCCCCCAGCAGTGCAGGGTCACCCTCCACCAGGCCACCACCCATGTCTACCACCACCCCCACCCCCCAGCACTGTGGGGCACCTGCCAGCAGGCCCCCACCCATGTCTCCCACCACCTCCACCCCCCAGCAGTGTGGGGCACCTGAAAGCAGGCCCCCACCCATGTCTCCCACCACCCCCACCCCCCAGCAGTGCAGGGTCACCCTCCACCAGGCCCACACTCATGTCCCCTATCATCCCCACCCCCCAGCCACCAGGGGCAGCCTCCACCAGGCCCCCACTCATGTCTACCACCACCCCCACTTCCCAGCAGTGCAGGGGCAGCCTCCACCAGGCCCCCACTCATGTCTCCCACCACCGCCACCCCCTAGCAGTGCAGGGGCAGCCTCCACCAGGCCCCCACTCATGTCTCCCTGCACCCCCACCCCCCAGCCACCAGGGGCAGCCTCCACCAGGCCCCCACCAATGTCTACCACCACCCCCACCCCCCAGCAGTGCAGGGGCAGCCTCCACCAGGCCCCCACTCATGTCAAACCACCACCCCCACTCCCCAGCCACCAGAGGCAGCCTCCACCAGGCCCACACCCATGTCTACCACCACCCCCACAACCCAGCCACCAGGGGCCACCTCCACCAGGCCCCCACTCATGTCTTCCATCACCCCCACCCCCCAGCAGTGCAGGGGCAGCCTCCACCAGGCCCCCACCCATGTCTACCACCACCCCCAACCCCCAGCACTGTGGGGCACCTGCCAGCAGGCCCCCACCCATGTCCAACTCATTTTCCCCACCCCCCACCCCCCAGCAGTGCAGGGTCACCCTCCACCAGGCCCCCACCCATGTCTACCACGACCCGCACCCCCCAGCCACCAGAGGCAGCCTCCACCACGCCCACACTCATGTCCCCTATCACCCCCACCCCCCAGCAGTGCAGGGGCAGCCTCCACCAGGCCCCCACCCATGTCTCCCACCACCCCTACCCCCCAGCACTGTGGGGCACCTGCCAGCAGGCCCCCACCCATGTCTCCCACCACCCCCACCCCCCAGCACTGTGGGGCACCTGCCAGCAGGCCCCCACCCATGTCTCCCACCACCCCACCCCCCAGCAGTGCACGGTCACCCTCCACCAGGCCCCCACCCATGTCTCCCACCACCCCCACCCCCCACCCACCAGGGGCAGCCTCCACCAGGCCCACACTCATGTTCCCTATCACCCCCACCCCCCAGCAGTGCAGGGTCACCCTCCACCAGGCCCCCACCCATGTCTACCACCACCCCCACCCCCCAGCATTGTGGGGCACCTGCCAGGAGGCCCCCACCCATGTCTCCCTCCACCCCCACCCCCCAGCACTGTGGGGCACCTGCCAGCAGGCCCCCACCCATGTCTCCCACCACCCCCACCCCCCAGCCACCAGGGGCAGCCTCCACCAGGCCCCCACTCATGTCTCACATCACCCCCACCCCCCAGCAGTGCAGGGGCAGCCTCCGCCAGGCCCCCACCCATGTCTATCACCACCCCCAGCCACCAGGGCAGCCTCCACCAGGCCCCCACCCATGTCTCCCACCACCCCCACCCCCCAGCACTGTGGGGCACCTGCCAGCAGGCCCCCACCCATGTCCAACTCATGTTCCCCACCTCCCCCACCCCCCAGCACTATGGGGCACCTGCCAGCAGGCCCCCACCAATGTCCAACTCATGTGACCCACCACCCCCACCCCCCAGCAGTGCAGGGTCACCCTCCACCAGGGCCCCCACCCATGTTTCCCACCATCCCCACCCCCCAGCAGTGCAGGGTCACCCTCCACCAGGCCCCCACCCATGTCTACCACCACCCCCACCCCCCAGCCACCAGGGACAGCCTCCACCAGGCCCACGCTCATGTCCCCTATCACTCCCACCCCCTAGCAGTGCAGGGTCAGCCTCCACCAGGCCCCCACCCATGTCTCCCACCACCCCCACCCCCCAGCACTGTGGGGCACCTGCCAGCAGGCCCCCACCCATGTCTCTCACCACCCCCACAACCCAGCACTGTGGGGCACCTGCCAGCAGGCCCCCACCCATGTCTCCCACCACCCCCACCCCCCAGCAGTGCAGGGTCACCCTACACCAGGCCCCCAAACATGTCTCCCACCACCCCCACCCCCCACCCACCAGGGGCAGCCTCCACCAGGCCCCCACCCATGTCTACCACCACCCCCACCCCCCAGCACTGTGGGGCACCTGCCAGCAGGCCCCCACCCATGTCTCCCACCACCCCCACCCCCCAGCACTGTGGGGCACCTGCCAGCAGGCTCCCACCCATGTCTCCCACCACCCCCACCCCCCAGCCACCAGGGGCAGCCTCCACCAGGCCCCCACTCATGTCTCACATCACCCCACCCCCCAGCAGTGCAGGGGCAACCTCCACCAGGCCCCCACCCATGTCTACCACCACCCCCACCCCCCAGCCACCAGGGGCAGCCTCCACCAGGCCACCACTCATGTCTCTCACCATCCCACCCCCCACCCACCAGGGGCAACCTCCACCAGGCCCACACTCATGTCTCCCACCACCCCCATCCCCCAGCAGTGCAGGGTCAGCCTCCACCAGGCCCCCACCCATGTCTCCCACCACCCCCACCCCCCAGCACTGCGGGGCACCTGCCAGCAGGCCCCCACCCATGTCCGACTCATGTTCCCCACCACCCCCACCCCCCAGCACTATGGGGCACCTGCCAGCAGGCCCCCACCCATGTCCAACTCATGTTCCCCACCACCCCCACCCCCAGCAGTGCAGGATCACCCTCCACCAGGCCCCCCGCCCATGTCTCCCACCACCCCCACCCCCCAGCAGTGCAGGGTCAGCCTCGACCAGGCCCCCACCCATGTCTCCCACCACCCCCACCCCCCAGCACTGTGGGGCACCTGCCAGCAGGCCCCCACCCATGTCCAACTCATGTTCCCCACCACCCCCACCCCCCAGCACTGTGGGGCACCTGCCAGCAGGCCCCCACCCATGTCCAACTCATGTCTCCCACCCCCCCACCCCCCAGCAGTGCAGGGGCAGCCTCCACCAGGCCCCCACCCATGTCTCCCACCACCCCCACCCCCAGCAGTGCAGGGGCAGCCTACACCAGGCCCACACCCATGTCTCCCACCACCCCCACCCCCCAGCAGTGCAGGGTCACCCTCCACCAGTCCCCCACCCATGTCTCCCACCACCCCCACCCCCCAGTACTGTGGGGCACCTGCCAGCAGGCCCCCACCCATTTCTCCCACCACCCCCACCCCCCAGCAGTGCAGGGTCACCCTCCACCAGGCCCCCACCCATGTCTCCCACCACCCCCCCAGCACTGTGGGGCACCTGCCAGCAGGCCCCCACCCATGTCCAACTCATGTTCCCCACCCCCCCACCCCCCAGCAGTGCAGGGTCACCCTCCACCAGGCCCCCACCCATGACTCCCACCACCCGCACACCCCAGCAGTGCAGGGGCAGCCTCCACCAGGCCCCCACCCATGTCTCCCACCACCCCCACCCCCCAGCAGTGCAGGGGCAGCCTCCACCAGGCCCCCACCCATGTCTCCCATCACCCCCAGCCCCCAGCCACCAGGGGCAGCCTCCACCAGGCCCACACTCATGTCCCCTATCACCCCAACCCCCCAGCAGTGCAGGGGCAGCCTCCACCAGGCCCCCACCCATGTCTCCCACCACCCCCACCCCCCAGCACTGTGGGGCACCTGCCAGCAGGCCCCCACCCATGTCGCCCACCACGCCCACCACCAGCACTGTGGGGCACCTGCCAGCAGGCCCCCACCCATGTCTCCCACCACCCCCACCCCCCAGCAGTGCAGGGTCACCCTCCACCAGGCCGCCACCCATGTCTCCCACCACCCCCACCCCCCACCTACAAGGGGCAGCCTCCACCAGGCCCACACTCAAGTTCCCTATCACCCCCACCCCCCAGCAGTGCAGGGTCACCCTCCACCAGGCCCAACCCATGTCTACCACCACCCCCACCCCCCAGCACTGTCGGGCACCTGCCAGCAGGCCCCCACCCATGTCTCCCACCACCCCCACCCCCCACCCACCAGGGGCAGCCTCCACCAGGCCCCCACTCATGTCTCACATCACCCCCACCCCCAGCAGTGCAGGGGCAGCCTCCACCAGGCCACCACCCATGTCTATCACCACCCCCACTTCCCTGCAGTGCAGGGGCAGCCTCCACCAGGCCCCCACTCATGTCTCCCACCACCCCCACCCCCTAGCAGTGCAGGGGCAGCCTCCACCAGGCCCCCACTCATGTCTCCCTGCACCCCCACCCCCCAGCCACCAGGGGCAGCCTCCACCAGGCCCCCACCAATGTCTACCACCACCCCCACCCCCCAGCATTGCAGGGGCAGCCTCCACCTGGCCCCCACTCATGTCAAACCCCCACCCCCACCCCCCAGCCATCAGAGGCAGCCTCCACCAGGCCCCCACCCATGTCTACCACCACCCCCACCACCCAGCCACCAGGGGCCACCTCCACCAGGCCCCCACTCATGTCTTCCATCACCCCCACCCCCCAGCAGTGCAGGGGCAGCCTCCACCAGGCCCCCACCCATGTCTACCACCACCCCCAACCCCCAGCACTGTGGGGCACCTGCCAGCAGGCCCCCACCCATGTCCAACTCATGTTCCCCACCCCCCCACCCCCCAGCAGTGCAGGGTCACCCTCCACCAGGCCCCCACCCATGTCTACCACGACCCCCACCCCCCAGCCACCAGGGGCAGCCTCCACCAGGCCCACACTCATGTCCCCTATCACCCCCACCCCCCAGCAGTGCAGGGGCAGCCTCCACCAGGCCCCCACCCATGTCTCCCACCACCCCCACCCCCACCACTGTGGGGCACCTGCCAGCAGGCCCCCACCCATGTCTCCCACCACCCCCACCCCCCAGCACTGTGGGGCACCTGCCAGCAGGCCCCCACCCATGTCTCCCACCACCCCCACCCCCCAGCAGTGCAGGGTCACCCTCCACCAGGCCCCCACCCATGTCTCCCACCACCCCCACCCCCCACCCACCAGGGTCACCCTCCACCATGCCCACACTCATGTTCCCTATCACCCCCACCCCCCAGCAGTGCAGGGTCACCCTCCACCAGGCCCCACCCATGTCTACCACCACCCCCACCCCCCAGCATTGTGGGGCACCTGCCAGGAGGCCCCCACCCATGTCTCCCTCCACCCCCACCCCCCAGCACTGTGGGGCACCCGCCAGCAGGCCCCCACCCATGTCTCCCACCACCCCCACCCCCCAGCCACCAGGGGCAGCCTCCACCAGGCCCCCACTCATGTCTCACCTCACCCCCACCCCCAGCAGTGCAGGGGCAGCCTCCACCAGGCCCCCATCCATGTCTATCACCACCCCCAACCCCCAGCCACCAGGGCAGCCTCCACCAGGCCCCCACTCATGTCTCACCTCACCCCCACCCCCAGCAGTGCAGGGGCAGCCTCCACCAGGCCCCCATCCATGTCTATCACCACCCCCAACCCCCAGCCACCAGGGCAGCCTCCACCAGGCCCCCACCCATGTCTCCCACCACCCCCACCCCCCAGCACTGTGGGGCACCTGCCAGCAGGCCCCCACCCATGTTCAACTCGTGTTCCCCACCTCCCCCACCCCCCAGCACTATGGGGCACCTGCCAGCAGGCCCCCACCCATGTCCAACTCATGTGACCCACCACCCCCACCCCCCAGCAGTGCAGGTTCACCCTCCACCAGGCCCCCCACCCATGTCTCCGACCATCCCCACCCCCCAGCAGCGCAGGGTCACCCTCCACCAGGCCCCCACCCATGTCTACCACCACCCACACCCCCCAGCCACCAGGGGCAGCCTCCACCAGGCCCACACTCATGTCCCCTATCACTCCCACCCCCTAGCAGTGCAGGGTCAGCCTCCACCAGGCCCCCACCCATGTCTCCTGCCACCCCCACCCCCCAGCACTGTGGGGCACCTGCCAGCCGGCCCCCACCCATGTCTCTCACCATCCCCACAACCCAGCACTGTGGGGCACCTGCCAGCAGGCCCCCACCCATGTCTCCCACCACCCCCACCCCCCAGCAGTGCAGGGTCACCCTACACCAGGCCCCCCAAACATGTCTCCCGCCACCCCCACCCCCCACCCACCAGGGGCAGCCTCCACCAGGCCCACACTCATGTTCTCTATCATCCCCACCCCCCAGCAGTGCAGGGTCACCCTCCACCAGGCCCCCACCCATGTCTACCACCACCCCCACCCCCCAGCACTGTGGGGCACCTGCCAGCAGGCCCCCACCCATGTCTCCCACCACCCCCACCCCCCAGCACTGTGGGGCACCTGCCAGCAGGCCCCCACCCATGTCTCCCACCACCCCCACCCCCCAGCCACCAGGGGCAGCCTCCACCAGGTCCCCACTCATGTCTCACATCACCCCACCCCCCAGCAGTGCAGGGGCAACCTCCACCAGGCCCCCACCCATGTCTACCACCACCCCCACCCCCCAGCCACCAGGGGCAGCCTCCACGAGGCCACCACTCATGTCTCTCACCACCCCCACCCCCCACCCACCAGGGGCAACCTCCACCAGGCCCACACTCATGTCTCCCACCACCCCCATCCCCCAGCAGTGCAGGGTCAGCCTCCACCAGGCCCCCACCCATGTCTCCCACCACCCCCACCCCCCAGCACTGCGGGGCACCTGCCAGCAGGCCCCCACCCATGTCCGACTCATGTTCCCCACCACCCCCACCCCCCAGCACTGTGGGGCACCTGCCAGCAGGCCCCCACCCATGTCCAACTCATGTTCCCCACCACCCCCACCCCCAGCAGTGCAGGGTCACCCTCCACCAGGCCCCCCACCCATGTCTCCCACCACCCCCACCCCCCAGCAGTGCAGGGTCAGCCTCGACCAGGTCCCCACCCATGTCTCCCACCACCCCCACCCCCCAGCACTGTGGGGCACCTGCCAGCAGGCTCCCACCCATGTCCAACTCATGTTCCCCACCACCCCCACCCCCAGCACTGTGGGGCACCTGCCAGCAGGCCCCCACCCATGTCCAACTCATGTCTCCCACCACCCCCACCCCCCAGCAGTGCAGGGGCAGCCTCCACCAGGCCCCCACCCATGTCTCCCACCACCCCCACCCCCAGCAGTGCAGGGGCAGCCTACACCAGGCCCACACCCATGTCTCCCACCACCCCCACCCCCCAGCAGTGCAGGGTCACCCTCCACCAGTCCCCCACCCATGTCTCCCACCACCCCCACCCCCCAGTACTGTGGGGCACCTGCCAGCAGGCCCCCACCCATGTCTCCCACCACCCCCACCCCCCAGCAGTGCAGGGTCACCCTCCACCAGGCCCCCACCCATGTCTCCCACCACCCCCCAGCACTGTGGGGCACCTGCCAGCAGGCCCCCACCCATGTCCAACTCATGTTCCCCACAACCCCCACCCCCCAGCAGTGCAGGGTCACCCTCCACCAGGCCCCCACCCATGACTCCCACCACCCCCACACCCCAGCAGTGCAGGGGCAGCCTCCACCAGGCCCCCACCCATGTCTCCCACCACCCCCACCCCCCAGCAGTGCAGGGGCAGCCTACACCAGGCCCCCACCCATGTCTCCCATCACCCCCACCCCCCAGCCACCAGGGGCAGCCTCCACCAGGCCCACACTCATGTCCCCTATCACCCCCACCCCCCAGCAGTGCAGGGGCAGCCTCCACCAGGCCCCCACCCATGTCTCCCACCACCCCCACCCCCCAGCACTGTGGGGCACCTGCCAGCAGGCCCCCACCCATGTCGCCCACCACCCCCACCCCCAGCACTGTGGGGCACCTGCCACCAGGCCCCCACCCATGTCTCCCACCACCCCCACCCCCCACCCACAAGGGGCAGCCTCCACCAGGCCCACACTCAAGTTCCCTATCACCCCCACCCCCCAGCAGTGCAGGGTCACCCTCCACCAGGCCCCCACCCATGTCTACCACCACCCCCACCCCCCAGCACTGTCGGGCACCTGCCAGCAGGCCCCCACCCATGTCTCCCACCACCCCCACCCCCCAGCACTGTGGGGCACCTGCCAGCAGGCCCCCACCCATGTCTCCCACCACCCCCACCCCCCACCCACCAGGGGCAGCCTCCACCAGGCCCCCACTCATGTCTCACATCACCCCCACCCCCAGCAGTGCACGGGCAGCCTCCACCAGGCCCCCACCCATGTCTACCACCACCCCCACCCCCCAGCCACCAGGGGCAGCCTCCACCAGGCCCCCACTCATGTCTCCCACCACCCCCACCCCCCACCCACCAGGGGCAGCCTCCACCAGGCCCAAACTCATGTCTCCCACCACCCCCACCCCCCAGCAGTGCAGGGTCAGCCTCCACCAGGACCCCACCCATGTCTCCCACCACCCCCAACCCCAGCACTGTGGGGCACCTGCCAGCAGGCCCCCACCATGTCCAACTCATGTTCCCCACCGCCCCCACCCCCCAGCACTGTGGGGCACCTGCCAGCAGGCCCCCACTCATGTCCAACTCATCTTCCCCACTACCCCCACCCCCCAGCAGTGCAGGGTCACCCTCCACCAGGCCCCCCACCCATGTCTCCCACCACCCCCACCCCCCAGCCGTGCATGCAGGGTCACCCTCCACCAGGCCCCCACCCATGTCTCCCACCACCCCCACCCCCCAGCACTGTGGGGCACCTGCCAGCAGGCCCCACCCATGTCCAACTCATGTTCCCTACCACCCCCACCCCCCAGCAGTGCAGGGTCACCCTCCACCAGGCCCCCACCCATGTGTACCACCACCCCCACCCCCCAGCCACCAGGGGCAGCCTCCACCAGGCCCACACTCATGTCCCCTATCACCCCCACCCCCCATCAGTGCAGGGGCAGCCTCCACCAGGCCCCCACCCATATCTCCCACCACCCCACCCCCCAGCACTGTGGGGCACCTGCCAGCAGGCCCCCACCCATGTCTCCCACCACCCCCACAACCCAGCACTGTGGGGCACCTGCCAGCAGGCCCCCACCCATATCCAACTCATGTTCCCCACCACCCCCACCCCCCAGCAGTGCAGGGTCACCCTCCACCAGGCCCCCCTCCCATGTCTCCCACCACCCCCACCCCCCAGCACTGTGGGGCACCTGCCAGCAGGCCCCACCCATGTCCAACTCATGTTCCCTACCACCCCCACCCCCCAGCAGTGCAGGGTCACCCTCCACCAGGCCCCCACCCATGTGTACCACCACCCCCACCCCCCAGCCACCAGGGGCAGCCTCCACCAGGCCCACACTCATGTCCCCTATCACCCCCACCCCCCATCAGTGCAGGGTCAGCCTCCACCAGGCCCCCACCCATGTCTCCCACCACCCCCACCCCCCTGCACTGTGGTGCACCTGCCAGCAGGCCCCACCCATGTCCAACTCATGTTCCCTACCACCCCCACCCCCCAGCAGTGCAGGGTCACCCTCCACCAGGCCCCCACCCATGTCTACCACCACCCCCCAGCCACAAGGGGCAGCCTCCACCAGGCCCACACACATGTCCCCTATCACCCCCACCCCAGCACTGTGGTGCACCTGCCAGCAGGCCCCCACCCATGTCTCCCACCACCCCCACAACCCAGCACTGTGGGGCACCTGCCAGCAGGCCCCACCCATGTCCAACTCATGTCTCCCACCACCCCCACCCCCCAGCAGTGCAGGGGCAGCCTCCACCAGGCCCCCACCCATGTCTCCCACCACCCCCACCGCCCAGCAGTGCAGGGACAGCCTCCACCAGGCCCCCACCCATGTCTCCCACCACCCCCACCCCCCAGCACTGTGGGGCACCTGCCAGCAAGCCCCCACCCATGTCTCCCACCACCCCCACCCCCCAGCAGTGCAGGGTCACCCTCCACCAGGGCCCCACCCATGTCTCCCACCACCCCCACCCCCCACCCACCAGGGGCAGCCTCCACCAGGCCCACACTCATGTTCCCTATCACCCCCACCCCCAGAAGTGCAGGGTCACCCTCCACCAGGCCCCCACCCATGTCTTCCACCACCCCCACCCCCCAGCAGTGCAGGGGCAGCCTCCACCAGGCCCCCACCCATGTATCCCACCACCCCCACCCCCAGCAGTGCAGGGGCAGCCTCCACCAGGCCCCCACCCATGTCTACCACCACCCCCACCCCCCAGCCACCAGGGGCAGCCTCCACCAGGCCCCCACCCATGTCTCCCACCTCCCCCACCCCCCAGCAGTGCAGGGGCAGCCTCCACCAGGCCCCCACCCATGTCTCCCACCACCCCCACCCCCCAGCAGTGCAGGGTCACCCTCCACCAGGCCACCACCCATGTCTCCCACCACCCCCACCCCCAGCACTGTGGGGCACCTGCCACCAGGCCCCCACCCATGTCCAACTCATGTTCCCCACCACCCCCACCCCCCAGCACTGTGGGGCACCTGCCAGCAGGCCCCCACCCATGTCCAACTCATGTTCCCCACCACCCCCACCCCCAGCAGTGCAGGGTCACCCTCCACCTGGCCCCCACCCATGTCTCCCACCACCCCCACCCCCCAGCAGTGCAGAGGCAGCCTCCACCAGGCCCCCACCCATGTCTCCCACCACCCCCACCCCCCAGCAGTGTAGGGGCAGCCTCCACCAGGCCCCCACCCATGTCTCCCACCACCCCCACCCCCCAGCAGTGCAGGGGCAGCCTCCACCAGGCCCCCACCCATGTCTCCCACCACCCCCACCCACCAGCACTGTGGGGCACCTGCCAGCCAGCCCCCACCCATGTCTAACTCATGTTCCCCAGCCAACATGTCATCAAAATCTAGATCCCTGGCCCCTATGGTCAGCCTCCAAATGCAAAACACTCACCCGAGTATTGCATCCACCCACTCATAATTGGCAATTACATGACAGAACACCAATTGCAAGTTCCGAAACAAACACATTTCCCTCACATACACCCAGTGGGTGTCAGTGAATCTCAAAACCCATATCATGATATGCATGAAACCAATGAGATACTACACATTGAAGTTCGATAAAAAAATATGTATTAAAGGAAACAAAAATAGAATCAAAAATAAAGAAACAGAAATGGGAATGTACAAAAATGAAAAGAAGCATGTCCGTGAAAAAAAGCAAAACCAAAAATCATAATCCAAAGTAATGGTGTCCAAAGTCACTGTCCACAAAACAAAATCCAATGGGAAATAAGATTGAAAGCCATTGCTCCATGGTTAAAATGTGAAAGAAAAATACAATCCAACAGTGAAGTATGTACATACGAACAAGCCAGGGTCCATTATCCCATCAAAATAAATGAAACCTATCTAACTACACTAACTAATAAAATAAACTATGTACAAAAATGTGGCCAATGTCCAAAAGGTCCAAAATAAATCCAAAAAAAAAGGAAACCTGACACTACCTACATAACTATGTACAAGGGCAGCGGGCTAGTTTGACGGCTCACTTTTGGATGTCCCGGGCCAGGGCATAATCGAACTCCTGCTCAATGTCCCGGAGGCGGTCCTCCTCCATGGCCCCGAGGGTCCGCAGGGCCGTCGACGTGTCCACATCCAAACCCCTGCGGATTGCCTCGAGGCACTCGGCCCGCCTCAGGGCCCTCCGCATGGAGTTCTCCGCCCTGACCATTGTGAGCCGTGCCTCTTCCGCCCGCTACCGCTCCGCATCTATGGCGTGGTCCAACCGCTGCCACATGGAAGACACTCTCTGTCCTGGGACCTCCTGCCCTCCGGCCGATGCCTGCCCCTCCGATGTTGAAGGCCCCGAGCCTTCATGGCTCCCACCACGTTGCTGCTGCTGCTGTGCCTCTGCCCGTGCACTGCCTCCTGCTGCCTGCACATCCTCCGCCGGCTGGGGTGCAGTCATTGATGTGGCCACCCCTGCTGGACGTCCAACTCCCGACTGTGGCAGGGTTGCCTCCTCCACCAGCCTGGCCGCACCGTCAGAGGCAGCTCCACAGGGCACCCAGGTGACTGATGGGTGGGAAGATGGCACGGAGGACGACTGGCGCGTAGGGGGTTCAGTTGAGGAGGGGGTCGTAGCAAGCCCCATCATACGGAGGAATCCGGCCTGGGTGACCTGTCCCAGCAGGCTGACGTGGTCAACGAGCCATTCGAGATGACGTGCAGTCTCCTCATGAAAAGACTGTTGGTCACCTCGCATGGCCCGTTGACGCAACCCCACACCAGTCAGAACAGGCTCAACCTGGACGCGGATAGCCACGTCCGCAGGCAGAGGAAGGCCAGTTGTCGTGAGCTCATCCCCTGCCTGAAAACGGGTCTGGACGTAGGCATCCCTGCTGGTGCAAGATGATGCAGGGACAGGATCAGGGACAGGATTGCACACAGGCACCTCTGCAGCGGCCTGTGCT
Source organism: Ambystoma mexicanum (assembly GCF_040938575.1). Lineage (NCBI taxonomy): Eukaryota > Metazoa > Chordata > Amphibia > Caudata > Ambystomatidae > Ambystoma > Ambystoma mexicanum. Next base: position 896,971,698 of record NC_090937.1, on the reverse strand, counting down.
GCCTCCTGTCCCAGGTCCTGCACTGCACCACTAGCACCAGTGGGATCCCCACCTCCAGACCCCGTCTCTGTTGCTTGCACGCCTCCTCCTCCACCAAACCCACTACCCACCTGGATGACTCTGTGCCATCTTCCCCCGTTGGGCCCTGTGGGGTCCCAGCTGCCCCTTGTACTGCCGAGGAGTCCAACTCCAACCTCTGCCTCTTGGACCTCCCCCCGGGAGCTGCGGCCTGGCACGCGGCACCGGACTCCTCACTCCCCGACGAGATGACAACATGGGAGGGGAGCCGGGCCTTGCGTCTCCGGCTGGCGGTGGGATCCCCGCCGCTGTGCTCCACAGCACCTTCTCCGCCCTCTTCATCAGTTGACGCTGCAGACAGGGAGAAATAAAACACAGGCATCAGGGCACTGTACAATGGACACATACACACATGACAGTTGTACATGAGTGGCATTGGCAAACCTCAGACATGCCATCACAATCCCCAACACACATGTCATTTCAACTCGCACACATGAGCCATACCACAGCCATATCGCAACTGCCAGCACCATCCATACACATACAACAGCATGAGCAGGCAAAGGTGAGCCAGAAATCACATGCAACACAGGAAGTGTACCACACATGTACACACACCACCACACTTGCATGCATGTGTACCCCTCTGCCAAGTGTTGCAGTGTTCAGATGGACATCCATGTCACATCTGCCAATCAGGCTTCCACATACCGCTGTCACATGCATCCATGTTGCATCACTGTTGCACCCTTGTCAAATACACACAGATGCACATGTACACAGTGCTGATACATGCAGCTGAAAACAACATACATGCGTGACATCACGGACATGTCTACTTACATACACATTCATCCAAACATGTGTGCCCACACAACTGCATTTGGCATGCAAGCCTACACACACAAGCACCATCCATGTCTCACACATTCCAGCCCTTGCATGTGTTAGCCCCACGGCCCTGTACACCCCCACCCATACTCGACCCCATACAAACAGATGTGCAACCTGCACACTACTGAAAAATCACCACACACACAGCTCACAATCAGGATGCATGTACACTTACCGCTCGACTCCAGACGGGTCTGCCTCTCAAGGACCTGGACGTGTAGCGCTGGGGATATGCATTCCAGGACCCTCATCTGTTCTTCCGACAAGTGGCCCCGGCGCCCCTTGGCATCCGCTGCCTTCAAGAGGCGCCGGGCCTTGTTCAGGGTCCTGGACCTGAAGTTCTCCCAGCGCTTCTTGACATGTTGGAAGTCGCGGACTGCCACCCCCTCCGTGTTGATGGCAGTCACGATGTCAGTCCAGATCTGAGTCCGTCCTTCCTTGTCGGCGCAGGAACTTCCGAAGAGGGCATCACACTGCCCCAGGACTTGCTCCACCAGGACACCAACTTCGGTGGCACTGAAGCTGGTGCCCCTCTGCCTCTCTGGCCAGGGGTTGTCAGTGGTCTCAGATGGTGTTTGCCCCGACATGACAACCACAGAGGCAGGAGTGGGTGGGCAACTGGGTCCTGGGGCTGGGCTGTGGAGCAATGGAATCCCAGTCAGGAGTCTTCGGTTCCAGCAGGGGTGGTCACAGCAACAGCACCCCTGGCTGATGTGCAGGCAGCAAATGGCAGGGCACGTGGGCAGCAGGCAGTCAGGCAGCAGCAGATGGCAGGTGGGAGCATGCTTGGGGCTCTGGGGGGCAGTAGTTCGGCCTTCTGGGCAGGAGCGTGGTCTTCCGTGTGCTTACGCGTGGCCAGCTTGATACGGAGTGATTTGGCACGTGAAAATTCGGCACGTCAGCGTGTAATTCGAGGAAAGGCCCTTAGCGCGTAAGCGCGTCTGCACGCATATGCAATTTCATTGGACAGAAGGCCCCTGAAGCGCAAGCGCCCCTGTGACGTGACGCGTACAGGCGTGCATGGGCATTTCAGCGCGCGTGAAAAACTGCACGTCCGCGTGTAATACGAGGAAAGGGCCCATGCGTGTAAGTGACGTGACACGCGCGTGCGTTTCCCTCAGCACGGGTTAAAGGTGAGCGGGGCCAGCAGTTCGCTGTACGTGCCTTTCGTGGAGACTGACGTGTGTTGCTGCTTCCTGTTGTTTCGCGCGCCATCACAACTTCACAGCTATCAAGGATGTATCTCTTCTTTTGGCGGGGGTATTGGCTACGTGTGTTTTTCTGCATCGCGCTAGTCAGACGGTGAGTCGCACACGCTCTTTTTCCCACTGCGGGTGCCCCTGTGTATTGCACCCATTTTCAATGTCATAGTAGCCTGCATGTCCCACGCGTACGCGTTATTCGTGTTACTGGGTGCCACCACGTACTGCGGGAGATTGAATCCACGCACGTAGGCTGCAGGGTTGCGTGCACGGTTTTACTGCAGTTTTGGGGTGCCTGAGCGTTGCGTGACCCGTCACCACATCACCGGGGTCACATACAGCCTTGCAGGTACAGGGGGGCTGTTAACATCTTGCTTCCCACCCCATTCACCCCAATTGCCCAGGTCAATTGTGGTGTACACCTTCCATTGGCACCACTCCATCTGTGCCAGCACAACTACATCAGTGCCATGGTTGGGGGGCCACCAAAGGTGAGGGGCGCCTCAGCTGGGCGTCCTCCTCGTGGCGGGCGTGGTCGGGGACGTGGCCGTGGTGACCAGGGAGTAGGGGGACTCCAGGGTGTCCAGGGTGGCCACAGAGGGGGAAGAGGCACGGGTGCGCCACTTGAGCACAATGTTGTGCCATGTGTCGGTGCAGTCATGCCACCACCCCCTGTGGTTCCGGGGGATGCAGCTCCTGCATCTGGCACTGGCACCCGTTTGACCCGGCAGTCCGTTCCATCAACTGCCACGGGCCCAAGGGTAGTGGTAGCTGCAGGTTCAGCTGTGGACACCGCCACCCAGGCTCAGGGTCTGCCAGCGCAGGCTGCGTTGGCACTTGAAGAGCCCTTGGTAGATCTCCAACAGGCCAGGGGGGAAACCATAGGGGCAGGCAGGGCTGCTCAGACCAAGACACGTGTCCCTGGGGCAGTCATGTCATCTGCTGCCCCTAACAGCCGGGTGTTGACAAGTGCAGGGGCAGATGCACCCAACAGCACCCTGGTTGTGAGTCTGCCAACCAGGACCGTTGCGGTCAATGACCCTGCCACAGCTGATGTTGCTGTGCAGGGTTCATTAGTGGGCACCCAGCTGCCACTGACACAAGTCAGACCTTTGGTCATCCCTCCACCTGCCACTCCCTTGGCTCAATCCACCAAACCCACTTGCTATACTGGTCAGAGCGGCATTAGCCAGCCAGGGTCTGCGCCACAGTCCAGGAGGAGGAAGGTTGCACCTGCAGCACAGGCTGGGACCCCACACACAGCCACGACCTCCTGCACGTCGAGGAAGAAGCCTTTCTGTAAGCAGGAACTGGACTTCCTCGTGGACTACGTGCGGGGCCACAGCCGTGACATGCTAGTGGGTGCCAATAGTCAGACTACTGCTGCCCAACGTGACACCCACTGGAAGCATGTTGCGGAACATATCAGTTCATTTGGCCATGAGGTGCGCACGGCGCAAGAGTACAAAAAGCGTTGGAATGACATCAAGTGCAGCACTAAGGCTAAGCGTGCCTCTAATTACAACTTGACTCTGGTGACTGGAGGTGGGCCTGCACCAGAGGAGGAAGAGCTCACTCCGCATGAGCCTCTCGTTGCGGAGTTCATACCACCTGAATTGGTCAAAGGAGTGGGAGAGATGCTGGACATGGGTGTTTCACTTGTGGGATGTGTTGTGCATGATTGCTGCTACATGTGACGTGTACATGGTTCTGATGTGTAAGTAATGCAATGCTTCCGTCATGCAAGTCTCCTCTGCCTGCATGCGGGACTCCATGTATGCTCCCTTGCCCCTCCTCCGCCACTCTGCACCCCAGTTCCACCTTTGCACTGGTCTGCTTCAATCTTGCCAATGTGTACTTTCTTGTTCATGTGTCCTGTGTAGATGCTAACTTCCAGCGTAGAATCTGCCAGACATATGCCGTGTGGTACAGCCTCAGTACTCGATGCAGGGTATCTCACTTGTACTGTGCATGGGTCAGATGTCCCGCAGGGACATGAGTGCCCATTCATGCTCCATGTGCATTGCACGCATGCCCCTATGTGTCCTTGACTGGATGATCACTGTAATACAAGTCCTTGGTTACATACATTGCCTGCTATCTCATCACCCTTCCGATGTCAACTGTGGCTCAGTCCTGCGTTGCACACATGTTTAGGCTCTGACAATCTGTGTGGCTCACAGGCCTCAGCCTGTTCAATGGCCAATGACTCTGTCCAACTCTTGTTGTGTCATCTTCACACGTGGGCGGCCTCCAGAGTTTTCATCATGTGTCCTGCCTACTGTCCCAGCATCATTTGCAGTGTTGTCACTTGAATCACAAGCTGTTGATGCCAGTCAACACTGCCTGTCAATACACAGGTGTTCACTGTGCTGTGCGCTGAGCAGTGTGTTGCAGGAGTAGGACACAGCACACATGAGCTGCAGTGTTGATTTTGCAACGCACAATGTGCATGTAGACAAGCATTCATTGTTATGTTACGTCTACAACTCTTGTAATGCATTTGGAAATGACTTATTTTGGGTGGGAGATTTTGTTGGTCTGTCATTTCATCTGATTCCGGGTCAGGCATCATTGTCTGATGCCACTGTACATTTAGGACATGGCAATGTGTACCTTATTGTTACTGTGTTGGTGTATGGATATTGCTTGCCATGTCATGTTGTGGTTTGGGAGGGTTTGAGTGACATGACAGTGATGGCCATGGCCTGTTTTGCAGGTGTGTGTGATGCACACCTTGCATGTCAGGGTCATCCGCTTCTCAGAGCAACTAGCTGGGGGTAGATCTCTCTCCGCGGCAGGGCCCTCCCTCTGGAACAGCCTTCCTGCCTCACTTGAACTTGAGGGGAATCATCTCCAGTTCTGGAAGCACCTCAAGACCTTCCTCGTTGCTTCTGGTTTCTCTCTGTCTCTCCCTTGCGGAATTCTTCACTGGAACTGCACTGGAGCTGCAACTGGGCCACTCTCACCGACCTCGGTCCCTGGCCCAGCCACTCTCCACTTGCACTGCCTCCCTGGCAACCCCTGCACTGCGGTACTGTCTCTCTATCCCTACAGCCCACCCTTCCCAGCACTTCTCTGCACTTACCTTTGCAGTTGCCACCAGCCGACCTATGTATTTGTTTTTTGGTCTACTTCCCCTGTACTGCACTCCCAAATTGCGGCACCGTACTTAGCACCAAGGTCCCTTGGCGGGTTGGATTTTAACACCTGCAAAAAGCAGGCGTTAAAATCGCCAACCCGCAAAGGGACCTCGTAATTAGGCGTTAAGGGGTTAATGGTGCCGCCACCTTTTGCGGCGCCGTTAACCCCTTAACACAGGGTCGTAATGAGGCCCATAGTGTTCTTTAGGACAGTTACATTTTTTTTTTTACGAACATTTCAGGACACCGCGTATGTTCTTAGAACAGTTTGAACTTGCTAGCGAACAGTACGAACAAGTATAGTGTTCTTCAGGACACTTCCATTTTCGTTTATTTACGAACATTTCAGAACACCTGCACTGTCCGCGGACACCTACATTGTTTAAAAAAAAAAATGAAACTATTTACAACACAATATAAAAATGTAACTTTATTTAACATATATTAATAATTTATGACAGAGAAGGTGAGGCAGAAACAGAAACAAAAACAGGAGAATTAGGGGTTTCAACATGATTGTTATTAGGTGAAGAAGGGATGGAAGTCTCATCAAAACGTTTTGGGTTATGGAGAGGGTTTGGGGATAATTGACTGGGATATGGTGAGGAGGGAAAAAGTACCTGTGGGGCAATGGTACAAGGTTTTTGGTTTAAAATGATCTTCCACAAAAGTTTTCAAATTATTAAAATTAGTCAACAATAAATCCATGTTTTCTTCTATAACAGGTTTTTCTGAAGTATTTTCTATTTTGGTATGCTCTGTACAAAAAAAAAATATATATATATGCTAAATGTATACAAAATAATAATAATTAAATGGTTTATATTATAAAGTGTTTACCATTAGTTTCACTATCTTGTGACATTTCTTCATGTGGGAAATGTTCCTCTAGCCATTCCAGAGTACTAGACATTTCTGTGAGAAAAAAAAAAGATAATATATTTTTTTATCTAATACAGAAAGTTTATAAATATATGAATAAAATTAAGTACACTTACTATTTCAGGTAAGATATGTTCTATGTAATCAGTGGGTCTGCTCTTGTTCTCAGTTCTGTCGCGTTTGTGAGGTAATTATGTTGGAAGCCAATTTATCTTCTTGTGGTATATTCCATTTTAGAACATAGTGCATTTAAATGAATGGTTAGTGTGTTGTATATATGGGTTACATTTCTTATGTATTAGTACATATAATGTGTTTGTGTGCTCCTTTTTGAATTTGTTAAATGTTCCTATGTTATGATATATCAATCAAACATACCCCCCAGAGTTTTTAGGTAGTGGTACTGATCTTCGAACATGTCCGCAAACATTAAATGAGTTTGTGGACATCAAGTACAGTAGAAGAGATTCAGTCAGTTCCATATGACATGTATATAAAGTAAAAGTCATTATTGTTAAATTGCACTACTAAAAACCTATGAAATTCAGTGAAAAAACTTTGTTAAAGGGACGTTATGGTTAAGTTGCACTACTAAAAACCTAAGAGATTCAGTGAAAAAACATTGTTAAAGGGACGTTATGGTTAAGTTGCGCTGCTAAAAACCTTTCAAATTCAGTGAAAAAACTTTGTTAAAGGGACATTATGGTTAAGTTGCGCTGCTAAAAACCTTTCAAATTCATTGAAAAAACTTGGTTAAAGGAATGTTATGGTTCCAAGTAAAACCGAAAAACCCTTGAAATTCGCCAGTCATGGTAAGCTAAGCAACCATAACTCGTGCCACCACCGTGCACTGCTAAGCCTAACACCCAGGACATCAAAGATGACATCACAAATGTCACGGGGGCCAGCGGAGGGCCGAGGAGCGGGATCTGCCACCTGCACACAAACTCATGTCCGTGCTTTTGTCTGTCTCCCCTTCCCCCCACCCCCCACTCATACCCCGTGTGTCTCTCTCCTTCCCCCACCCCCTGCCCATGCCCCGTGTGTCTCTCCCCTTCCCCCCAATCCCCGCTTATGCCCGTGTCTCTCTCCCCTTCCCCCCACCCCCTGCTCATGCCCCGTGTCTCTCTCCCCTTCCCCCCACCCCCCGCTCATGCCCTGTGTCTCTCTCCCCTTCCCCCCACCCCCCGCTCATGCCCCGTGTGTCTCTCCCCTCCCCCCACTCATGCCCCGTGTGTCTCTCGCCTTCCCCCACCCCCGCTCATGCCCTGTGTGTCTCCCCCCCACCGCTCATGCCCGTGTGTCTCTCCCCCACCCCCCGCTCATGCCCCTTGTGTCTCTCCCCTTCCCCCCACCCCCGCTCATGCCCCGTGTGTCTCTCCCTTTCTCCCCACCCCCGCTTATGCCCCGTGTCTCACTCTGTCCCCCCCCACCCCTGCTCATGTCCCGTGTCTCCCTCCTTTCCCACCCCCACCCCCTGCTCATGCCTTGTGTGTGCCTTGTTTCCCCCCCGCTCATGCCCTGTGTCTCCACTGTTGCCCCCACCCCCGCTGATGCTCCGTATGCTCCTCCCGTTCCCCCCACCCCCCGCTCATGCCCGTGTGTGCCCTGATACCCCCCACCCCCCGCTCATGTCCCGTGTGTGCCTTGTTCTCCCCCCACCACCCGCTGATACCCCATGTCTCCCTTGTGTTCCCCCACCCCCTGCTCATGCCCTGTGTCTCCCTCCTTTCCCCCCCACCCCTGCTCATGTCCCGTGTCTCCCATCTTTCCCCCCACCCCCACTCATACCCCATGTCTCCCTTCTTCCCCCCCACCCCCCGCTCATGCCCCGTGTCTTCCTTCTTTCCCCCCCACCCCCGCTCATGCGCCGTGTCTCCCTTCTTCCCCCACCCCCCGCTCATGCCCCTTGTCTCCCTTCTCCCCACCACTCCCACTCATGCCCCGTGTCTTCCTTCTTCCCCCCCACCCCCCGCTCATGCCCCGTGTCTCCCTTCTTCCCCCTCACCTCCCGCTCATTCCCCATGTCTCCCTTCTTCCCCCCCACCCCCCCCGTTCTTGCCCCATGTATCCCTTCTTTCCCCCCGAACCCCCGCTCATGCCCTGTGTCTCCCATCTTCCCCCCCACCCCCCGCTCATGCCCTGTGTCTCCCTCCTGTACCCCCCACCCCCTGCTCATGCCCCGTGTCTCCCTTCTTCCCCCCACCCCCCGCTCATGTCCCATGTCTTCCTTCTTTCCCCCCACCCCCCGCTCATGCACCGTGTCTCCCTTCTCCCCCCCACGCCCCCTGCTCATGCCCATTGTCTCCCTTCTCCCCCCACCCCCCGCTCATGCCCTGTGTCTCCCTTCTTTCTACCCCTCACCCCCCGCTCATGCCCTGTGTCTGTCCTGTTGGAACAGGGCATACACAGGGCATGAGCGGGGGTAGGGACCTACCCCCCGCTCATGCCCCGTGTCTCCCTTCTTTCCTCCCCACCCCCCTCATGCACCGTGTCTCCCTTCTTCCCCCCACCCCCTGCTCATGCCCCGTGTCTCCATTCTACCCCCCACCCCAAGCTCATTCCCGTGTCTCCCTTCTTTCCACCCCCCACCCCCGCTCATGCCCTGTGTCTTCCTTCTCCCCCCAACCCCCTCTCATGCCCCGTGTCTCCCTTCTTCCCACCCCCCGCTCATGCCCCGTGTCTCCCTTCTTCCCCCCCACCCCCTGCTCATGCCTCCCTTCTTCCTCCCCCACACCCCGCTCATGCCCCGTGTCTGCCCTGTTCCCACCACCCCCCGTTCATGCCCCGTGTCTCCCTCCTGTACTCCCCGCTCATGCCCTGTGTCTTCCTTTCCCCCCCTCACTCCCCGCTCACGCCCCGTGTCTCCCTTCTTTCCCCCCCACCCCCTGCTCATGCCCCGTGTCAGCACTGTTGGAACAGGACAGACACGGGGCATGAGCGGGGGTGGGGGCCCCACCTTGCCCTACCCCCGCTCATGCCCTGTGTCTCTCCTGTTCACCCCCACCCCTCGCTCATGCCCCGTGTCTCCCTTCTTCCCCTCCACCCCCCGCTCATGCCCCGTGTCTCCCTTCTTTCCCCCCCACCCCCTGCTCATGCCCCGTGTCGCCCTTCTTTCCACCCCCCACCCCCTGCTCATGCCCCGTGTCTCCATTCTTTACCCCCTACCCCCCCGCTCATGCCCTGTGTATCCCTTCTTTCCCCCCACCCCCCGCTCATGCCCCGTGTCTTCCTTTTCCCCACCCCCCCGCTCATGCCCCGTGTCTCCCTCGTGTTACCCCCCACCCCCGCTCATGCCCCGTGTCTCCCTCGTGTTACCCCCACTCATGCCCCGTGTCTCTCTCCTGGTCTTCACGACCCCCCGCCGATGCCCTGTTGTGTTCTCTTTATACACCCCGCCTTCCCTTTCGATGGTGTCCATCTTGGAAAAAGATTTTCCTTCCTACACCGGGACACCTGCCTGCGGCGTCCCGGTTTGGGAAGAAAAATCTTTTTTTTACCACCCCAGGTTCCCACTTTGAGAACCTAGGATGCTAGTGGTCTTCCTCCAATGAAAAGGATGTTATGGTTATGTTGCACTAATAAAAAACTATGAAATTCAGTTAAAAAAATGTGTTAAAGGGACGTTATGGTTAAGTTGCGCTACTAAAAACCTATGAAATTCAGTCAAAAAACGTTGTTAAAGGAACGTTATGGTTAAGTTGCGCTACTAAAAACCTATGAAATTCAGTAAAAAAACTTTGTTAAAGGGACGTTATGGTTAAGTTGCGCTACTAAAAACCTATGAAATTCAGTAAAAAACTTTGTTAAAGGGACGTTATGGTTAAGTTGCGCTCCTAAAAACCTATGTAATTCAGTAAAAAAAAGTTGTTATGGTTCCAAGTAAAACCGAAAAACCGTTGAAATTCGCCAGTTATGGTAAGCTAAGCAACCATAACTCACGCCACCACCGTGCACTGCTAAGACTAACACCCACGACATCAAAGATGACATCGCAAATATCAATGATGTCAAACAAAGTTATAAGCACTGAAGTTATAAGCCACCATGGGTGTGATATGCTGCGGTGGTTGTGGTTGTGATATGCTGCGGCGGTTGTGGCCAGGGCCTAGGGTCTTGGGTGCATGGGCGAAGGGGATGCACCCAAGACCGAAGTTATATGCACTGAAGTTATAAGACACCATGGGTGGCTTATAACTTTGCTTTCCCTGGATGAATTCTCACCAAACTTTCCAGAAAGTGTGATATGGGTGGGCCATATAGACAGTTAAAATGTTTTTATTCTATGGGTGTGATATGCTGCGGTGGTTGTGGCCAGGGCCTAGAGTCTTGGGTGCATGGTCGCAGGCCGTATGCACTCAAGACTCTAGGCCCTGGCCACAACCACTGCAGCATATCACACCCATAGATCACACACATAGAATTGAATATCTATCAAATATGTGCAAATCTATAGTTTGTGTACTGTTTGATTTGTATAGTTTGTATGTGAAGTTTTGGCTACGTCTTTTCAATAAGATTGTAGAGTTTGGTAACAAGCACTGTAGTATAACATATCCATGGAAATAAACATTTTGTATTGTGGTGTATGGTTAGATGTTTGCTTAAATGGTTCTGTTATGCAGCAGTATATATGTGTTCTATCAGAATATACTTACTGTTTGATTTTTTTGAGATTGGATATATTTTTTTCTTGAGTTGGCTAATTGGAGCAAATACTATTTTTCAATTTCTGTGATAAAAGAAAAGAGCATGTTAGTGTATGTATTTTATAAAGACTTATTACATTGCATAATAGACATTTCAGATTTTTTTAACCCTCATATTTAGTAGTTTACAAACCAGTGTACTGCGCAAATACATGTCGGATTAAAAAAAACTTTTTTTGTTATGCTAAAGTCTATTTGTTTTCAGTGTTCATTTGTTGTTTCTGGCTAATGTTCTATCTGTTGGCTTGTTGCTGATTTTAGGAGCAGTTAGATACCTGTTTATGTATTCTAACTGTCTATTTTTTGTTATAATTTAGTGGTATTGATTTATATGTTTGGTTGTTGCAAAATCTTGGGGCAGTTAGATACCTGTTGGCGTATTTTAACTGTTTATTTCTTGTTATAATTTAGTGGTATTCATTTATCAGTTTGGTTGTTATAGAATGTTGGGGCAGTTAGATACCTGTTGGCATATTCTAACAGTTTATAGTTTTTTAATTGTAGTTTTGTTAATATTTAAGTACAGATTAGTTATTAAATTTTGGTTTTAAGAAGATTAAATAAGCGTTTGTAAGATTTGCTGGTAATCTCTGCTTCATAGTAATGGTACTATCATTACATTCGAACCATCAACATTTCTTCTTTATATATGCAGTGTAGTGACCTGCATTGGTTTTGGCTCCTGCGTGGTAGATTATACCTATTGTTGTGAAGGTTTTCTTACCAAGAGATACTTGACCATGTGTGAATCCAGTCAGCTTGCAGTTGTTTTTCGTACCATCTGCATTGTAACATAGAAGCATTAGTATTACGTATTTACTATGTGTTTGTATTAGTAAGGTAGAGCGATTATCTGAATTGCAGGTAGTACATAATCTACCATGGTTTGCATTTTGTACAAGTTGCTGAAATGGAACATATTCACAATTAGGTATGGATACATACATGAAGCACTCATTAGGGATTTGTTCATGTGCCACATTGTTGCAGAGAGTGTATGTATGTTTCCACATGTATGAAATCTGGGAGATTTCATTTATAGGTATGTTTTTGTTTTCCAGTACTTGTAGTAAGTACATTAGAAATTCTTGTGGATCTTCTTGTGATTTTATAGTGAATTTCACCATTCCAGCACAGTAGTCAAAATCTTGTCTTATTCCATGAACACTATACGTGTTGTCAGGATTGTTTGTTGCGTTTCTATGAAGGACTAACATTTGCAAACACAATTGGTCTGCACTGTGTAAGTAAATGTTGTTAACAATTGGTGGCAATTGAAATAGAATATTCATTGCTACATTTGCATTGCAACTTACACCAGTTATATTTGTAAATTTGAATGGACCAGATAGTTCTGTGTCCAAGTCATTTTTTGGAGTGTGTGTTGCTTCTTTGAAGAAGTACCTGAGTTACTTTGAGTAATAGGTTCTTCTTTAGTTGTGGTAATTGATGAAGCAGGAGGATTTGCAGTGAGATCCTGTTGCATTTCTGTTTGAATTAGTTTTCTTTACAAAGTTTTCCCTTTTTGTGGAACAGGATATGTTTTTAGGTGGGGGGTGTATTGTGAACATAGTCTATTGTATTCTAAAATGCAAGGAATATCAGCGTTTACTTTACTTGCATCACAGTTGATTAGAAATAGACCGTCAAGTGTAAGTAAGCGTGATAGTGCTACGTAGTGCATGCCTTCTTTAAAGACTGTGTTACCAATATCTATCAATGCTTTGTCTAGGGTAAGACCTTGTGATTTGTGTATGGTGACTGCGTATGCTAGAGTTAGAGAAAATTGTTCTCTGCGTACATACATGTATTTGAAGAGAAGGAATCAAGCTGTTGAGTGCCCTATCCTTTTTACTTCTGAAAGGATTGTCAAAGAGAATATTGACAAACTGAATGTTGTTGTCACGTGGGTATGTTTGAAAGCCAACAACTGTACCCAGTGCTCCATTAACTAGTCCTTGCTCCACATCAAGGTTACGTTTAAGCATTACTCTACAGTTTAAGGATAATTTTAATATTTTGTGCAAACTAGCTGTGTTGGAGATATAATTTTCTAAGGTATTTAGTCTTGTTGTGGCTTGTTGACACATGGGTAGTGTCATACCATGTACGTCTAGTTTGTCTGTGGAGCAAATTTCATTAATTAGTTGCATTTCTTTTTTCAACATTGTTTCATTGAATTTGGAACAGCTTGCAAGAGTTGGCATTAAGGACATACAATTGACATTTTTGTGTGCTAATTGTTCCATAACATCAGTAGCACATGAGTTATGGCCATAAAGTGCATGGATGTGTCGGGTTTTTAATATTGCTTGTGCTTCTTGAGATGTGCACCAACTCTAATACCTTTTAAAATGTTGTCGGAATTGAGGTCTGCAGATTGGCGCATGTTTTCTGTTAATTCTCTGTATTGGAAATGTTACCAAAGGTTGACATTTCCTATGCTGCCAATAGTTTTACGGCATAGTTTGTGTCCTAAGGTTTTAAAAATAAGTTCACCTTTCACTGGTGCAATTGAAGAAGATCTTCGAAAACAATAATGTGCATTCCACCAAATAGCTCTTCGTAGTTTGTTTTAAGTACTTCTTGCAATCTGAGGTGAATCAAAACCAACATTAGGTTGGAGACCAATGCCCGAAAGTACTGTTTGCTCTCTCTGCTCTCTGCTCGCTGTTCGAGTCCCTGCTGGTGCTACATTTCTCTCGTATTGCCGACGGCGCTGCCTTGGGAATTGTCCATCCTCGGCAGCTGGAGGAACTATTTTGCAGTGACACTTGGTTGTGCCTACTGCTTTAAGAAAAGTTGTGAGCCGGACCTACGCCCGCCCCCTCCTTCTGTGGTGGGCGGCATAAATACTGCTGTTCCCGCGCACTCGCGCGCGCACCGCGGAAGTACCCGAAAGTACTGTTTGCTGTCTCTGCTCTCTGCTCGCTGTTCGAGTCCCTGCTGGTGCTACATTTCTCTCGTATTGCCGACGGCGCTGCCTTGGGAATTGTCCATCCTCGGCAGCTGGAGGAACTATTTTGCAGTGACACTTGGTTGTGCCTACTGCTTTAAGAAAAGTAAGCCCAACTAACTCTACCTCACTTCACACAAACCTAAGACTTGGAAAGACACTGAAAGACACGGAGTCTTCTCCCTTTTCTTTTGCCTCGTGTTTCTCCACTACACCTCCTTCTTACACAGTGTCCTCTCTTTATGTCTTTAGGTTGTGAGCCGGACCTACGCCCGCCCCCTCCTTCTGTGGTGGGCGGCATAAATACTGCTGTTCCCGCGCACTCGCGCGCGCACCGCGGAAGTACCCGAAAGTACTGTTTGCTGTCTCTGCTCTCTGCTCGCTGTTCGAGTCCCTGCTGGTGCTACATTTCTCTCGTATTGCCGACGGCGCTGCCTTGGGAATTGTCCATCCTCGGCAGCTGGAGGAACTATTTTGCAGTGACACTTGGTTGTGCCTACTGCTTTAAGAAAAGTAAGCCCAACTAACTCTACCTCACTTCACACAAACCTAAGACTTGGAAAGACACTGAAAGACACGGAGTCTTCTCCCTTTTCTTTTGCCTCGTGTTTCTCCACTACACCTCCTTCTTACACAGTGTCCTCTCTTTGTGTCTTTAGGTTGTGAGCCGGACCTACGCCCGCCCCCTCCTTCTGTGGTGGGCGGCATAAATACTGCTGTTCCCGCGCACTCACGCGCGCACCGCGGAAGTACCCGAAAGTACTGTTTGCTGTTCGCGGTGCGCGGCGCGTTTTAGCGCTGACACATCGTTACTTGGCACTACCCTTGAGATTCATTATAAGTAAGTTGGCTTTTCAAGTGGTTAAGTTTAAAATACCCAGCAAAATTAACTTTGTTTCCGTGGTCGCCTTTAACCCTTAACTCTCAAAATATGAGACATCTTTACACACTAAGCTCTGGAATGCCAGTGCTTCCTAATGTTTGGAGACTTGAACGTGAACCTGATAAAACCAAAATGGATGATACCCCTATTAACATCAAGAGTGTTCCTAGCACTGCTATTGCATGCTCCACTCCTAGACTAGTACCTGAGAACAGAAGGTGTACTAGCAAAAAAGTTTCTGGTTATAATACATCAGATATTCGATCCTTCTGCTTTCCTGTTGCTCCTCCCAACACTGGCATTGCTATTAAAACTCCTCTATCAAGTGTCAACACTAAAAGTGGCTTGCCCAAAGATAAAGTCATCGTGAGTTTTGATGAGGATGCAATAATAGAAATATCAGGTTGCGACATCTCTCTTTCGGACAGCACTGTGCTAAGAGAGGCTTCAAATGCTCATAACAACGCTGACTTGGGTAGCTGTCCTTCTCCTCCTCACAGTGAGGTGACTATGTCAATCGATTTAGCAAACCCAAAAAGTGATACTTCTAATTATGTGCTGGAAGAAAAATTATCCTTTTCTCCTAACATTTCTGCAATCACTTATCAGAATCAATGTGTGTCCAGTTCTTCATTCATAAATCCCACTCCTCGTAGACAAACAGAATCACACAGTCATCCTGGGCAAGAGGGCGTATCTAGGGCTGTTATCATATCATTTGAAGCTATGCAAACAACTATGAACATCTTACTTAAACTATTTGATACCCTAAATGACAAGATTAAGATTCAAACTGATTTACTCAACCTAGTAATATCTTGGCAAACCAAACAAGATGCGGCAGTTGCAACGCGTAACAACATAACAACGTCTGATTCAAAAGTAACTCAACATCCAACGATAGCAGATTCAGCTGCCCCATCTGTCTTTGAAGTGGATGTTAATACTCGCCCTGACACTAGCACATGGACCCCTGTCCTCCCTTGTTTCCCCAACATCATTGGTGATCAAGTAACTAATGCTACAGTTGCCTCGGTTCCAATGGTTAAACAAAAGAATAAAAATCCTTCAAGTACAAAAGACATTAATGTATACACTATCTTTTCAAATAAGGAACAAAAGACAATGCAATCGGGCGCAAAAAAGGTGCCCAATAGAGCGATTAAAAAACCTAAAAATATGATAGGTCCCATCCAGCCTATGACAGCTGCATCCAAACAGTTTATCAAACGTCTTACAATGCCGAATAAGAGTACACAAGTAGCCTCCTCTGCTGTAGCAAAAAAATACCAGTTATTAGCACAAACCCGTAAACAACATTCGATTATTTCCTCTCTGCTTAAACAAAAAGCAACTCATTACGAGCCGCTTGACGATCTGATTAAGGCAGTAGATTCCCATGCAAGCTTACATGCATCGACATCTGATAAGCTGAGCAACCTAGCTAATAGCTCAATGAGTAATGCAGCAACCCGGCGTGACGAGATCAGGAAAGCTGTGGATGCTTATATGGCCCAATGTCCAGCCCAAAGAAATCTTATAACCCCCTTATCTTCAAACTCACCCGCTTTGTCCGCTTCATCGTGTAAGTTACAAGTCTCGAGTGATCGACCAAATAAGGAGGCTGCTAGCAAATCTACATATTCTGATGCCATAAATATTAAATCCCCTTGTGCTGGCGCCAATATAGATGGCAAGCTTTCCTCCCCCCACCGTAAGGACAAACATGAATCAGAAATAGCTCAATTGGTCAAAGCTCTATTGCCAATAAAAAACAACGGCAAAACTTGCATTAGACCGTCGATACTACTGAATCATAACAGGTCTACTGCCCAAGAAAAACCACAACCAAAACCTTATCACCCTGATTTAGGATCATTGGTGTTGAGCTGTCGCCCCAACCCTTATACTCAATATACACTAAACCGCCAAACTATTCTTGAAATATTTTTTGAGATAGACTCTTTGAATGATGTCATTAGTTCTGACATCGAACAAGTTGAATTTATAATGCCCAAACAACAGAGCATAGTCAGACTATGGTTTCGCTCAAGAGTAATCAAAAATTTAGTTTGGCAGGCAAGGGACGTCCTTTTTTCCATGGGTTTCCTGGTAATATGTGAATCGCAAAGAGAGCTTGAGGATAGCCATCATGCTAAAGAAAGTGTAAAAAAGAATGTTACTTGGCGCAGCGATGTTGACAATCATGACTCAAACCATGTCATAAGCGGAAAATGTAATTGCCATTGCAAAACTAATGAAAGTTAACTAGAGCAAGAGAACGTGAATGTTGTTATATCCCTTGTCTCGTGGAACACACATGGTTTTGGTCATCTCTTGGGAAATAACAATAAATCACTTTGGGAGTTTGATGTCGTAATGCTACAGGAAACTTGGATTGCGAAACAAATTCTATGGGACAATCACGAGCTTCACAATACGTTAGCTTTGAAAAATCCAAGAGGCCGTCCTATGTGTGGCCTGGTGACTGCTATTAAAAGCAGTGCAAATATATCCATCATACACAAATATTCTCCAAACCTTTTTTCGCAACTAACGATTGTATCTATCAATTCCGTTCTGTATGCTCTA
Source organism: Ambystoma mexicanum (assembly GCF_040938575.1). Classification (NCBI taxonomy): domain Eukaryota; kingdom Metazoa; phylum Chordata; class Amphibia; order Caudata; family Ambystomatidae; genus Ambystoma; species Ambystoma mexicanum. The sequence continues at coordinate 896,954,416 of NC_090937.1, read as the reverse complement.
GTTAACCTGTATTGGAACCCTCTCAAAATTGATGACTCTGAATTTATCTCTGCTGTATCAGCTTTATTGAATTATCTAACGGCTGTACCTAAAATATCTCACACAATTGTAGCAGGTGATCTAAATCTTCACTGTATCACAAAATTGAGAGCATCTGAGCAAAATCGTAGAATCTCATGGGACCACCTTATGAAGTCAAGAGGTTTTCAAATGATGAATGGATTAGGACCCCATGATGATCCTCCACAAAACACATGGTCACAAAGAGAGAGTAGTGGAATCATTGACTACATTTATGTTTCTGATTCACTATTCTTGCTTTCTCCTGTTTTCAAAATTGATCAATCCCAAAATAGCGATCATAATTTGCTATGCCTTCAATGGATCATACCTCATTGACAATTAGCAATCAATGAAACAAAATGGAAGCATTCTATTGTGATAAACAACGGTATTAACAGAGTACGTTGGACACCAGACACTATTACCCAATTTGGTATGATGCTGGACTCTGCTTTTGATAGATCTCATAGTGGCACCGTGCAAAGTTCAGCTTATTGTGATATCTTACAAAAAATGTCCCAAGCTCATACCATGCCGAGACCCTATAAGACACACTCCCATGTGTTTGACTGGAAAATCAAAGAGAAGAAAGCATTTTTCAGGAAAGCAAAGCGTGAAGCCATGCTATTGCCAATATGCGACCGCTTCCAAAAACTTAAACAGTTAAAAACAAACTTTAAAAACTGGATGCAACACCATAAAGCCCAGATGCTACAAACAGATGGAGAACATATGTTAGAACTGACAAAAGACAAGAACACCTCACGTACATGGAAAGCCATAAACGAGTTATCCACAACCTCACAATTCTGTAAACAAATTCAACAGGTCTCGGAATCCACATGGATTGAATACTTTCAGAGAATCCTTTCGCTTCCCAATCATGATATCCCAGTATCCTTCCAAACTAAGGTTAGTCCTTTCTTTCTCAAAATAGACAGAACGGACATTTTGTATTACATTCAAACTATAAGTCCCTCAAGAGCTCCAGGGCCAGATGGGTTGTCTAATTACATCTTTAAACAAAACCCAGAATTGTGGTCCAACATTTTAATTTCCTTGTTTCAACAAATTAATTATTCCCAAACTCTACCCAGATCGTGGAAACATTCTATCATAGTCCCATTGTATAAAAAGGGTAATCGTGAAAGACCTGAAAGCTACAGACCCATTGCGTTGCTCGATGCACCTGGCAAAATTTATACCAGGATTGTTCTTAAAGAACTGAACATATGGATGAACCTAGCTAACATGCGTGATCCCTTCCAAACCGGTTTCGTCTCAGGTCTTGGCACGACGCCGAACATGTTTGTTCTTAATCTACTAAGAACTAAATACATCAATCGCAATCAAAATCTCTTTATGGCATTCGTCGACTTTCGCGGTGCCTTTGACTCCGTTGACAGAAATTTGTTATTTTCCAAACTAAGAAGGTTTGGTTGTCCATATTCACTACTCCGCATCATTGAAGAACTTCACTCAGACACAACGATTCAGATCAGGTTATCCACTGAAGGATTATTATCCAGAAGTATAAAATCAGAAAGAGGGGTAAAACAAGGATGCATTTTAGCTTCAACGCTCTTCAATCTATTCCTTTTAGATCTCGGAATGGATTTTGAGGAAATAGTAAGTGATGCGCCTAAATTAGGATCACAAAGAATTCAATGGATACTTTATGCTGACGACCTAGTATTGGTATCCCAAACTCCCAGAGGCCTTCCAAATCTGATCCAATGTCTTGAAAAATATTGCAGAACGAACAATTTGATAATCAACACAGAAAAAACGCAGGTGTTGATTTGTCAAAAAAACAATAAAGTCAAGGCAAAACTCAAACGATGCAAATGGAGACTAAATAATGAAAATCTCTGCCTAGTTAACACCTACAAATACTTAGGCATACACTTTACTGGAAGCCCGGCGCCCCAGTTACAACTATCTATTCTAAAAGCAAAAATTCAGTCTTTAGCCTCACAAGCCTCCATTATCTTGCATAAATATGGGAAATTCACAACTAAACATGTGCTGCTTTTTTATAAACAAAAAGTAATTCCCATCATATCTTACAGAGCTGATTCCCAACAAGTGCACTCTAGAAAATATTGGGATAAGCTTGAAGGCACTTTTTGGAAATTGGTATTCAGACTACCTAACTGCACACCAACGGCATTGTTGAGACTTGAACTGGGCTTAAATTCGATCCATTGTTATGTCATATGGAAAATGTGTTGCTTCTTTAGGAAATGTCTAATTGGTGTCTCTGAGAAAAATGTGTTAAACACTCTAGCGCACTATTTGCTAACATCTGTTGACAGATTTCCAAAAGCGTGGCTTCAAAATGTAATTAACACACTTATTGAAGCTAATATCTCTTTGCAGATGTTAATCTCAAATCCAATCAAAGCGAAAAAAACTTTGCTCTTACATGATTGGATTGTGACCCAAGATCTTTGCAAAAACTTAGTTGATTTCTCCTGGACCATCTTTTATCCCAAAAAAGTGGGTATAATGGAAAAATATTTACAACATTGTCCCTCACACTTTGTACGAGCTCAGATGATGAGAATACGCTTTAATCTTCTTCCCACACACGAAATTCTATCCAGACGTGATAAGAACCAAACGCAAAACCAATGGTGTCGGTATTGTAATGACAACAACTGTATTGAAACCCTTAAACATTTAGTAGTATCTTGCTCTACATTAGAAACACTATGGCAAATATATTTTAAAAATTCCCTACAGCTTTACTGCTCTACTTCTGAGGATGAAATTTGGGGCCTACTAATCAATAGTGAACGCCCAGCGATTTTAATCGCTTTAGTTAAATTCATAACTACTATCCTCTATTAGATGAAATTGTTGCAAATATAAGGAGGTATTAGACAATTTCACGTTGCTTTGTATGTTAAAGATGAAATGTATTGAATTTTAAGTTGGTATATGTTGTTAGATTCAAAATAACTTCTTTCTTCTTGTGTTTTATTGTGTTTGTTTTATATTAAATATTTGAAAGGTTGAATATCAGCCAAACAAATAAAAAAAAAAAAAAAAAAACATCTATTAGTTGCCTTTTCATTTGTTTTAACACTCTGCCTAGTTCCATTGCAGCTTCTGTAGAAAGTTTGTAATATTCTAATTTGTTTTGGTATTCTACTGGAAGGAGTGGTAATCGGTGTAAAGTGACACTGCCTATGTTGTAGGCAGCTAAACCTGTGGGGGCAGTTACAACAGCTGACAGTTTGTTGTTTGTAAAATGTTGAAGGAACATGCTGCTGATTTTGATAAAGAATGTTTTGCCTGAACCAGCTTCAACACTGACGTATAGTAGTATAGGTTTGTCATTTTGGCAGGTACATTATTTATTTTCATGTTGTACACCATGTGCAATTTCTTTTGGTACTTCTTGAAAAATGGTACGCTGCTCAATGTTCAGTTTTGATTGTAGTACACTTAAGTCTTCTGCATCTTTTTCATAGTGACACATGGTGTTCTCTTCTTCTGTCATAGCTAATTCTGCCTCATTTGCTATTAGTGGCTGTCCCAGTGGTTCTTGACTTCCTGTTACAGAAGGTTGACTAGTGTTGGAGTGTCCTTATCTAGTTGGGCCTGGAGTTCTTCTTCGTGTTGCTGTTCATTGTGCAACATTGTTTTGCACTGCGTAAAGTTTACATCGGTGATAGTGCTTTCATTTGCTTTGAAAGCATCTTCATAGGAGTCATAGTTTTCTAGTATCTCTTCTTCTTTTCTCCATGGTTTAAAAAGTTGTAGCAGGGACATGTAATATAGTTCTTTTTATTCAGGAGTTTTTAATGACAATTTGATGTGATTAAGATTTGTTTGGTAAGTTTCACTAAGCTCCCTTCATAATCTGTTACTCTATATCTACCTTTTTTTTCATCAGGTTTTATATTATTTTTGTATGTGAAGTTTTGGGCTATCTGGTATAGACACATGGTTTCCAAAGTGGTACTCCTGTTCAGGTAGTATGTGTCTAGTAAATTGTTTTTCAAAATGTCGTGGCTGTTGGGATCATTTTTGGCTATTGTTTCTATTTCATCGTATGATTTGAGAACTCTTTTCCTAAATCTGGCAGGACCAAGACTTAGCCATACTATATTTTCCGATTTTCCATACAAAGCAGTACTGGTTAAATTATCTGCAGCTTCATAGTAGCCACATTCTCTATGAGAGAGCATTTTAATGCCTAAGCTGTAAACTTTCTGAGATAGTGTTTTGTCCGATGATAGGTCATTCCAGAGGTCTTGAAGCTCTGTTTTTTCTGCTTTTGTTAAGTAGGCTGTAACATATCGTGTCTGCAATGTACTGCACATCTATGTTTGTATTTCATAAGAGGGCAATGATTGCACTGTAATCATTGATATATTTTGATTCTTCTGTTCTTTTTATGTAATACGTGTTCTTAGGTGATTTACCTTTAACACTATGTCTAACTGAAGACATGAAGTTGTTCACTTCACCTGTTTCTGTAACTTGTCTATGGAAACCAAAGCGGCATTTGGTGTAGTATTTCCCTTTGTTTTTGTATTTGAGACAACAATATTTGCCACATTTATGTCTTTGAAATTGTACAATTTGTGCATTTCCGATGGAATTTCACAAGTGATATATTTTTCAATAAACTGTAAACCAGTGGCATCACTGTCTTGACCGAATTTAGGAACATCTTTAATCCATAAAAGTATGTGGATATGTGGCGCTCCTCTGGCTTGGTATTCTTTTCTCCAAAAGAAGTGTTGCACTTCTCCGAGGGGAGGAACAGATTTATTACAAATAAAGTGTAGCATAGCAATGAAACAATGATGGAAATATCTTGAAACATTAACAGCATCTAGAGAGCAAAGTTCTCCAGGTGCTAGTATATCTATGGCACGCCTCAGCAAGTGGCCTCTCAAGTGGCCTGTTTCATCTGGAGACGCCGACATACCTGTTCTCTGCATTTCGTTTCAGCTCGTTCCGCGTTGAGAAGAAAGGATCATTTCTTCAAGTGTACACATGACACAAGGACTTGGCCACGCCCATTGAAGGGGAGGACCCCATAAAAATATGAGGCCGTGCGCCATCAGCATGCGCGCCTCAGCAAGTGGCCTCTCAAGTGGCTTGTTTCGCCTGGAGGCGCCGACATACCTGTTCTCTGCATTTCGGTTCAGCTTGTTCCTCGTTGAGAAGAAAGGAACGTTTCTACAAGTGTACACATGACACAAGGACTTGGCCACGCCCATTGAAGGGGAGGACTCCATAAAAATACGAGGCCGCTCACCATCAGCGCACGCTCCTCAGCAAGTGGCCTCTCAAGTGGCCTGTTTTGCCTGGAGGCGCCGACATACCTGTTCTCTGCATTTCGTTTCAGCTTGTTCCACGTTGAGAAGAAAGGAACGTTTCTACAAGAGTACACATGACACAAGGACTTGGTGAATTTATATATCTATATATTATAGAGGACTTTCCTTTCTTTATTTATACATTTGACACAATAGTAATACAGTGTTTATTCTTGCTACTATAGGCCACGCCCATTGAAGGGGAGGACCCCATAAAAATACGAGGCCGCATGCCATCAGCGCGCGCACCTCAGCAAGTGGCCTCTCAAGTGGCCTGTTTCGCCTGTTTAGTTTGTGGGTCTGGTAGGGATGGTAAAAAGTGTGTTTATTGTTGCTCTGCTTTCTTTACTTTTGCCTCGTGCATTAACATCATACACGTGTGTGTGGAGTGACCGCAAAAGAACGAAGATTCTTGAATGCTCTGTGTTAAGCAGTTTACAGTTAAAATATGAGTGTCAAGAAAACAGTAATAAGCAAACAACAATTGGCTCCAGCGCCATCCATTAACCAAATGGCCACTAGAATGAGTGTTGCATGTGCCGCTGCAGCGTCTCAATTAGATTCACCCTATTTAACAGAGGAACTTATCGAAATGTGCAAAACAATGCTCATTAGAGCAGAGAGTAGGTGCAGAATCTTATGAGGATGGTCCTAATGTTCAAATGATTGAAAGCTCACAATCATTGTTTGCAGAAGATGGCGACCTGAATGGGTTGACCCAGTTCGACGATCTAGTTAGTAACACGGACTAAGTCGAGAGTGTGAGTCTCGAGTATGTTGACACTCCCCAAATCTTCCATTCTGTTGAAAACTCATTGATGTCTATGTTACAGCATCTTGATAACAGTATGTTGGTTGATGCCGTGATTGAGCCTTTGATTGGTACTGCATACACAGAAGTTGTTGTAGAGAATCCAAGTAATGAAACACAATTATTGATTTTGTCTGAACTGAAAACACACTTGAATCTATTAAAAGAAACTGTGATGGCATTTATAGCTTTGCCTGAACTTATCAATGATTTGATGAGTAGAACTTGCGACGAGACTGCAGTAATCATGCAAGCCTCCTCGCCTGTACGAAAGGGCGTGACTATTAAGAACAGCGTAGCAGCCAGTAAAAATATGTATGACAACGCTTTGAACAGCGAGGTATTAAAAACGAACTATCTACTAATATGTGTATGGTAAATGCAACAAGTTGTTCTAATTCAGAGGCTAATATGAATCCATTTTTGGTAGAAGCTGTGAAAGATCCAGAAGCTGATAATATGAAACTTGTTGGTGTGACCCTGATAAGTGATGATGATAATTCCTTATTTGTTGAAAACATTCCTAAAAGAAAAGAGAAAAAGCAAAGGAAAAAACAGGCAAAAATAGCAAAGGTCAGTAATGTTACATCACGTAAATTCCTGAGAAATGTGGATATACGTGATGCATGGCCTGATCGCCCGGCAACAGATAAGGGTAAGACTGCACAAATTCAAAGTAAGTCAAGCGATATTTCATCCAATGACACATCTAATAAATTGGAGGTTGGTATTACTGCTGAAAATGGTATCTTAATCCATTCTGAATATAGTGAGGGTACATCTATGCTTTTAGAGGTATTGAAAAATAAAGTAACTTCTGAAAGGATCGATAGTAATTTACGTGCTCTGGAAAGAGGAGTTCAAGATATTTTTGACATTTTTAAAAACCCAGAAGCTCCTTCTAGACCAAACACCCCTGTCACTATGGTTAATACAGATTCTATGGCTTCTATGATACATTTGGACCCTATTATTGAAAACAGAAAGAATATATCACAAGGACCTAAAAGCATGAAAGCATCAATATGTTCTCCTGTAGTGATACTTGAAAACAAATCGAAGGATACAGAGTATAAATACAAGTGTACACATTCCTTGATATATGAAGACAACAATAAAGTAACACTAAAAAATGTAAAGGAAGCTCACGAGGTGTCTAATAATAATCTGTTAAAAGTATCCCAACTAAATAGTGAAGCAATAAGCCTACTTATTGATGATCTCTTGAAACAAAAATACAATGAATGAAAATGTCTGCTGTCTAATACAAATGATACATCAAAAGGAAATATTCAAATTATGAATAGTACTAATTGTCAACACTTAGATGGTAGAATATTAGATGTTCATAATAGCAATGTTGTTCTAGGACAAGAAATAGTAATAGATAAGGCTACACACAATGAAACAAGCATAGATCATGAGGTATCTAGTTATAATATGATAAAGGATTCTCAGTTAAACAGAGAAGATATAAGTTCACTCATAGAAGATATGTTGAATCATAAATTTAATGAAACAAAATGCCTATTACCAAATGCAACTGCTATAAATCAAGGTAATGACATACATGAGATTTATGCAAGTCGTCAGTATATAGACCATAATATTATGGACGCACATAGAACAAATGAGTGTTTGACACAAACAGCATCAGTATTCAACAATACGCAAAATGGTGGATATACATCTGCACCTGTGTATGACTCCAATTATTGGAATAAATTTGTTAAGAAGCCTTTAACACAAAATCTGAGACTTCCTGCTTTCTCAAATGAACCAAGCCTTGTAATTTACTATGTGTTTGTTGAGGGTGGACCGAGATCACTCAATAGACATTACCTTTTATCTTTATTTAGTGAAATATCAGAATTAAGTCTAATAACATCAGCTGATATTCAGTTTGTGGACTTCATATATAATTAGAGGTTTGATTTATATATATGTATATTTTAATTATAACCTCACCATTGGTAAGGGCACTGATATTAAAGGAAGCGGGGGCCTTACAGAAGAGAGGTTTTGATGTATTGCAATTTCATGACGATGTGCAAAGTGCTGATGCATTTAAAAAACAGGAATATAACACACAAGACAGTGGGCCTTGTTTCTGAAAGACTGAGGTCTCAGGTACCTGTTGTCAAGATGCACGATAGGTCAGCAATAGCAGATGCAAGGTCTCACTTGACTGATGTGCAGAAATGGAGGTCTCTTGCTAAGTCGCTGAAAGACTCAATAGAGAATTTGAAATTGGCGAAGATACCACTTTAACAAATACTCGACGTTTAGTCTTGTATCTTGGAATAATAGGGGATATTCACATATAGTTGGAAATAAGGAAATTGTGAGCCTATTGGAAGAACACGACCTTGTGTTATTGCAAGAAACATGGGCGACCGGTAACCTGCTCTGGGATGGTTATGGTGTCATAAATATGAAAGCGTACAAAGGTCCAATTGGTCGTCCTAGTGGTGGTCTGCTTATGGCTTTTAGATCGGATGTAAACATCACCATGCTAACCAATCAGCTGTTAATGGATTTCACAATAATTGGTACGTTTAAATTAAGATCATTACTAATGGAAATAGACATCATGATAATAAATGGTTCTACGTTATTTTGCCAAATGATTTTACATCGTGGGACTTTTCATCGCCACCCTTTCATCGACAAAAACTCCTTTTTTTTATTTATGGGGGACCTTCCCCCCCCCAAACCCCACTTTACTTAAATAATCATACCCCAAACCGCACCAAACAACCCCCATAAAAACGTTTTTTAAAAAAAGGTTTCAGCGATGAAAGGGTTGGCGATGAAAAGTCCCATGATTTAAAATCATTCAACGAAATGTGTGTATACCATAATAAATATATATTGGAATACAGCTTTACACTCAAATGAACAGCTTGTTGGTTTGCTTGAGATGTTGAACAGTAGGATAACGGAATGGCTAGATTTATATCCCATGGGGGCACTTTTATTAGCAGGTGATCTGAATGCCGACTGTAATTTAGGGCATACTGACGTCTCATGGTCGTTGGCATCCATAAGACCTAACTCTGCTGCAGCAACTAACAAGATATTCAGAGGAAGCCTATGGCTGGAATTTACATCGAGTTGGGGAATGCAACCAATGCATAATAACATTCCTACATGGCAATCTAGAGGTCTGAGTTCAATCTTAAATTATATAATATTTGGTAATCATTTTAACGCAGATAGATGTAACATGAAAGTTCATGGCCTTAAGGGTGACCATGCAATGATATCATCACATTTTCCATGGTATAAACAAAAGTCAATGGTTGATTTATGTGAACTATGTGTAGAAATGAATGTAGCAAGCAATAGGGTTAAATGGACCCTCACAACTTTGAAAAGGTACATTCTTTATTATTGCAGGACTATATGTTCTATCCGCTTGAATGGTAAATTGATACGTATGCTGGCAAAACCGTTAAAGATTACATACAACAAACGCTTGATAGAACAAATGTGAGAAAAATACATGATCAAATACCTATGAATAAAAGTGTCCATGTGTTTGATAATGAAGTTAAAAAAAGAAAGTCACAACTGCGTAAAGTGGTGCATAGTTTAAAAAAATCAAAGTGCAATTCAGTTGAAATTATGAAAAAAATTAAGCATTGCAAACAAATAGATAAAAATGGATTATATTGCATTGTACATACATGGCACAAAGAGACTGCGAAGCAATGCTCTCTGCCATGGAGGGTTGTAGTACTCGTAAAACATGGTCATTATTTAATGGTACTGAAGTTACGCAGTTGCAGCTTTCAATTAATCCTATAGCGGGAGATGTGTGGGTAAAATATTTTGAGAATTTATATAGTTGCTCAGATGTGCAGATGATGATCCATTATAATAGCAACCAGGCTTGGCCTCTGGATATTTCTATAAAGAACATCTCGAAGCATATCAAAAAGAATAAAGCTTCATCCACACCAAGCCCAAATAACCTATCTTACACTACATTAAAACACAATATTGTTTAATGGGCTAGCTTACTGAATTGTTTATTTAATGAGATTGCAAGGGTCAAACAGATTCCGACATCTTGGAAGATGTCATATGCAATTTTAATATTTAAAAAAGGCAATCGCCTCAGCCCTTTAAACTACCGCCCAATTATGTTGTCTGATGTTGAATCGAAAATATTTACAGCAATAGTTCTGGAAGAAATAAATATATGGATTGAGCGTAACAACATATTGGATCCAAGACAAATAGGCTTCAGACAAGCTATGGGAACAGATGTGGGAGGACTGATAGTAGCAAGTTTGCAGGAGAAGACCAAAGTGAAAGGTAACCATGCTCTGTATATTGCATCAATGGACCTTTCTATGGCTTTTGATAAGGTAGATAGGTGCACACTGTGGAGGACTCTAGATGACTTGGGAATGGACAAAGGTCTTTTAGAGTTGATAATAATGTTATATTCGGGTACTGTAATGAGAGTGTGTCTAAGCAATAGAGGTCTATTATCACAACAAATTCAAACGAACAATGGTTTGCGTCAGGGTTGTAGGCTTGCTGCCACTCTCTAACCTTTACATATCTCAGGTGGGTAAAATTTTAGATGTAAGTGGATTAGTCTCCCCAAAGATAGGTAACACAATCATAAAATGGGTTGCATACGCAGATGACTTTTTGTTGTTTGATGGGACAAAGGTTGGTCTGCAGAAAATGATGACCTAATTTGAAGAGTTTATAAAAGAAAGAAAACTGCTGATAAATCCAAACAAAATGGTGATCTTTCAAACGTGTGTGAAACCACTCAAACAAAATTCCTTGGTAATGTTTTGTGGTGGTACAAAAATAAAAAATCATTCTGTGCTGAGATATTTGGGCTACATCTATACCAGTGCACATACACTTGGTTACATGGTAAAGAAACAAAAAGAAGGCCCTATGTATTGATAATCAAATGAAAATAATAGAAAGGAGATATGGGAACTTTACATTTAGTGCATGTATCCTATTCTATCGTACCAAAGCCATTCCAAGATTGACCTATGGTCTTGATTTTTGTTCAAACGACTTGTTACCACATCTGAAAATCATTGAGGCCTGTATATGGCGTAAGGTATTAAGGCACTTACCAAGATGTTTACCTATAGAAACGTTACGTTTTGAGTTGGGCTTGACATCCTTAAAAAGTATTGTATATTGGAAAAAACTATTACTAATGCGTAAGTGTCTTGTAGGTGAAAATAACACATTGTATCAATGTCTGGGAAGGGTTTTGGAAGGAGTTTTTATGAAAGACCTAAAAAAGTTATGTGATAAGAAATGATTTGACCTTGACCTCACAAATGGGCCTTTGTTAACAAACCCACGGAAGGTAAACAATCTGATAAAAGCTTATGATTTGCTTGAGAATAACGTGGTTATTTTAAATTCGTCTTTGTATGCTCAATTAATCTCCTTCCGGAAATGGTACCCGGGACCAGAGAAATATTTAGTGAAATATCCCTCTAGATCCTTTCGCAATGCCACAATGAGATTCCGGTTTAATGTTTTGAATACCTATGAGATACAGAGTATTCGAGCTAAGAACGTTGTGGTTTTTAAAACCTGTAGACATTGTAACATACTTGGTACAAAGATATTGCTGATACATTTGTTATTGATTTGTTCAAGTTTGATGAAACAAAGAAGAGAATATTTCTCAAAGTTTGTCAATGATACATCCGATTTGAATAGAGAACATATTTGGTATGAGATGCTTCATGGCAACTCAACGATATTCAAAATACGGGTTAATGAATTTTTGAGGGTTATGTGTGATGTATCATGATTTAACTATTTTGCTCTTCTAAAATATTGTTGTAGCTTTATGTGTTTTAATGTGCTGAAACTGTTCCTTAATTTTAATGTTTTCTAAATTGTAAGTAAGAACCTTGGAATGTTCTTTTAGGATTCTAATGACTATATATTGCTTGTTTCATATTGGTCTAAATTCAGTGTTTTAAAAGTTTTGTATCTCATGATAAATTTTGTAAAGGTTTATAAAAAAAACAATAAAAGATAATAATAATATCTATGTTTGTTTTGTTTTTGTTTCATATGCATAGGAAATCATGTAAATCTTCCCATGCATATTCTGCACAACTTAATGTAACAAACCAAGTGGGTGGGCCAAGGTTTCTTATCATACAACGTACATCTCGTGACGTCAGAACCAGTACTCATTCGTACCATGCATATTTGCTAACAGATTTGTAATGCTTGATTGTAAAACCTCATCTTTTTCTTGCACGTTTTGTATTAATTTGAAAGTGAGTTCCTGATTTCAATATGTGTGCAACTCCGTAACATAGAGTTGCTAGTTCACTTTCAAAGAGTAGGTGGAATATGTATTCCACATTTTGTCTAAATCTGGGATCTTCAGAATACATTTGTAACGAGCAGTATTCTGATGCTGTTATCTGAGTGGGTCTATCATCGTACCTTCCTCCTTTGCCAGTAGGAAAGAGTAGAGGAAAAGCATGTGCTTCTATACTTTATTCCCATATGTTAATTGGTGATCCTTTGGTTTGTCACATTTGGTACGTTTCTAGTACATCATCTAAGGTGTCATTAGAGTGTAATGGATGAATTGTATAATGGTCTTAAATATTGGATACTGTAGCAGGATGTAGAAGTTCAAATTGACCAGTTTCTGGTGACTCTTGAATTATTTCAGTTGTTTCCCTTAAGTTTTCTTCAATATTTATTTCTTTGTAGTATTCATTATTGTTTTTTAGTTATTGCAAGGCTTGTCTAACTTTATGTAAGTCTTCGAGTTGTTGCCAAATTACTTTTATTGGTACACCATTTACTAAGACAATTAAAGATTGCTCTATTGGACGTTGCACTCTGAGAGTGTGCACATTTTCTTTCAGATCTAATGGTAAATAAACTACTTTGCCACGAATGCCTTTCACCAATTCAGAGGGAGGTAATTTTGCTGTTTTTGGTTGAAGGCGTATTATTGCTTGAAATGGAAAAAACTATGAAAAAACTTTGTTAAAGGGATGTTATGGTTAAGTTGCACTAATAAAAACCTATAAAATTCAATGAAAAAACTTTGTTAAAGGGAAGTTATGGTTACAAACCAAAAAAAAACTGAAATTCACCAGTTATGGTAAACAAAGCAATCATAACTTGTGCCACCACCGTTCACTGCTAACACTAACACCGAGGACATCAAAGATGACATGACAAATGTCATTGATGACATCACTGATGACATCACTTATCTGGGCCACTTGTTTTGGTTCACTGACATATATAGGCCAGGTGGTTTTGTTCACTGACAGTCAGAATATTAAAATTGAAAAGTTGCTATATATATAGACGTGAACCTTGTCATATGTTCTTAAAGTACTTTCCTTGGGGTTTGGTCTCAGCTCATGGTGCACATGCATGGGGAAATAAGCAGGCCTCAAACACACAATTCATTTGGATTCATGAAGATAAACTTTAATTTTAATAACATTTTCTGATGATGCTGTTTCTTTCTTCCTTACTTTAGTTTCCATGCATGTGTGTCTGATTTGTATGCATTGTGGTTCTTCATTGTATGTTTATGCTAGCACAAATGTTGTAACTCTTGAATTGTTAGCTGGTTATCACATGTTTAACATTACTCAAAACTCTGATAAGGTAGCATTTATTACTGTACTATCCAAAATTACAAGATTATAAATATTGTACTTCTATAGTGACTGCTGCAGTCATTGGGCCTCATTACGAATTTAGCGGTAAGGCAAAAACAATGCCGGTAGTGCTACCGGTGCCATTGTTACCGTACCACCACATTACGAGTTCTGCTCATGGGTGCGGCTCTGCATGCCTGGTCAGACCAGGCGTGCAGAGCGGCACCCGTGAGCAGAACTCGTTATTGCACCAGCACCGTTATGAGTGCTGCCAGTGCAATCATGCTCCCCACCCCCATTCTGCCTTATGGGGATCGGGAACACGCCCACACCGGCACCCGTGAATAGGCAATTACCAGCCCATTCATCTCGTAATGGGGCGGTAATGGCCCATTCGCAGGAGCCGGTGCCGATAGCGAGTTTGGCGTGCCTATGTTTCTGTATGTTTATATATGATTAGGTTTCTGTGTTAAAAACAGCACTCCAACACAATGATTTTAGATGAGTACATTCTTTAATAGATTAAGTAGTTCATGATAGGTCTCCCGATCACCCCTGACATCTTGTTACCAACAATATAAACCCAACCCCTTGTAGGGATTTTTCATCCAAATGATTTTCACATGTGATGTCATCAATGACATTTGTGATGTCATCTTTGATGTCCTGAGTTTAGCAGTGCACGGTGGTGGCACAAGTTATGGTTGCTTATCTTACCATAACTGGCAAACTGACTGGGGTTTTTTGGTTTTACTTGTACCAATAACATCCCTTTAACAAAGTGTTTTCATTGAATTCCTAGGTTTTTATTAATGCAACTTAACCATAATGTCCCTTTAGCAAAGTTTTTTCACTGAATTTCACAGGTTTTTAGTAGTGCAACTAAACCATAACATCCGTTTTCCAAAGTTTTTTCAGTGAAATGTATAGGTTTTTAATAGTGCAACGTAACCATAATGTCCCTTTAATTAAGTTTTTTCAGTATGTTTCCTGGGTTTTTATCAGTACATGCTATTTACCAACAACTTACTAATATCATACTTACCCAATATAGCAATATTTGTGTCCAATTTACAAAGTGTCACCTTAAAACTCTGTCATTTCCCACCTTCTAGAATCATTTTTAACACTTCTATACACTTTTTTGCAATTATTTCAAATGGTTTTGAATCCATAGACATCGACGAACATCTGACTTCATTACGGACCTTCCGGACAGTGCAATATGACCATGCGCTGGCGCGCGGCACGATGATGTGTCCGAGAACCCATCCACACTTCGCGATACAATCTGTGCTTCAGGGACAGTTCAGAAATGCATGTTCTACTGATCTAGGAACTTTGAACTTCAAGATTTCCCTTGCACAGCTCCTACACCTGTTCCTACTCTTTATCCATTAACAATCTAGTACACAGAATTTTAGCAAAACTTCTATCTATCTTAAAAATGGCATCATGCCATCCCTCCTCCGCAAGAGCCACCACTGCTGTAATCAAGGAGCATGAGAAACATTGCCCCCTACATTAGAAATAACACATGCAGAACATTTTGCGCCTCCATATTAGTGTTTGATGCGTCTTCCCTCAATTCCCTCCCCACCTTTCTTTCTAAGTTCTCCTGCCAAAAATATATACATCCGAAAACAACATAAGAAATGTTCCTTTAGGAACCACCTTTCACAGTTAAAAAATAGAACTAAATAGGGCTCAATGGGAATGGGGAAGTACCGTAATTGCCTCCAAGGTCCCTTTGCGGGCCCGTTCCTTAATGGCTTTTAAGACCAGCCGTTGAGGTCAGGTCCCGCAAAGGGACCTCCTTGTAAGGCGGTAAGGGTTTACCAGTACCGGTACCATTACCGGTAACGGTAAACCCTTACCGCATTCCGTGTAATGAGGCCCATAGACTCATTAAGATTTTCCTACATTTCCATTTGCATTTTGTGTTACGCTAATGGGAATATTATGGCATTCATCCCCCGTTCCAGGGATTGGAACTGTGGATAGCAGCCCGGCAGCCCAAGTTATCAGCCCAAGCGAAGTGAGGGTGGATAACGTGGTCTCCGGACCGATATCCCCCATGCAAGCCCCTGTATTGGGGGATGAAGGCCATTAGCACCTAGCTCCCCAAAGCGGGAACCCGGAGTGCTAAAAAAGGATTTTTCTTCCTATACCGGAACGCCTCTGGCATCCAGGTGTAGGATGAAATGACAAAGTTACCCAACGTGGTGACTACCTTACTCCTAGTTTATAGTTCTCTTTCCTCCATACTTGTTTGACATTCCGTCCTTTGTGACAGGACCGCAGCACTTTTGATAAAAAGCATAAAAATTGAAAACATTTTGTCCTTCTTCTCTTTTTACATGGGGTACCGCGCACAGCCGTAACCCCACCCTCCCAAGCTCTGCCCCACGCATCGCCCTTCAGTCCTTTTCTATCGCCTAGTCTGTGACCATTTAAGCAATAATAGAGGATACTTATTAGAGGGGACTACGGGCGGGCGTATGGAGGAAAGGGGATTATTGAGTAGGAGAAAGGTAGTCACTACGGTGAGTAACTTGGTTATATTACTACGCCCCGTCCCCATACTTCCATACTTTTGGGAGATTCCAAAGGACTCCTCACAGGTAATACGTGTGGATAGAACTTTCCTACTGAAAAAGGTTCTTAAGAAGAGCCTGGCCGAATTGAGCATCAGCCCTGGAGCTCAGACCGAAGCAGTAATGCTTACAAAAAGCTGATGGGGAAGGCCAAGTAGCTTCTTTGGCAATGGTTTGTCAGGGAACATATTTTTGAAAGGCAACAGCAGCTGCTTTGCCACATACAAGATGGACATGAATGCCCTTCGCAAGCTGAAGGCCCTGAATGGTAGATGCACGTTTGGAAAAAAGACAGGTAATGAGATAGATGAGATAGTTTCATTCAAAGAAAATCAGTCACTGCTTTAGGAAAAGATGAGTGCGGAGACCAACCTTATCCTTATGAAAGGTAAGGAACGGGTGTTCCACGGGCAAAGCTTTAAAAGCTTGCTTACTCGCCTTGCCGAAGTCACTGTAATCAAGAAGGCAACCTTCCAAGAAATGTACTTTAAATCCATTGTAGCCATGGGTTCAAATGGTTTATGGCATAAGGCGGACGAAACCACATTTAAATCCGACTTCGGGTGAGGATTGCGAACAGGTGGAAAAGGATGTAACAAACCTGTCAAAAATGCCTTTTAATGACTGGGTTTGTCAAAGAAAAGGAACATGTGTCAGTAGACAGGTAGGCAGCAATATCCAACAAGTAAGTCCTACAGGACAAGACATGAATGCCTGACATAGCCAGATGAGAAATAAACGAAAAGACAGTGTCAATCGTAGCATGTCTGGGGTCTAGTTGCTTAGCTAAACACCAATAACAAAACTGGAGCCACTTGCTCCTATACTGAGACCTCGTAGAAGGCTTCCTGGCCACTTGGATAATGCACATATTGTCTTCAGACAGGTTAAACTGCACTAGGGAGTTGAACTCAGGCAACAGGCCTCCAAGCTGAATGATTGTGGGCATGGGTGCCTCATCTGCTGATTGCAATGGTGAAGCAGGTTGGGAATCAACGGCAGTCTGATCCGAGGACGAATCGACAGATTCTGAAGTTCCGAAAACCGGAGTCTGACAGGCCACCAAGGAGCTATGAACAGGAGAGTGCAATTTGAGGCATTCTTTTGCTTGCAGAGTGACCAATGACTCAGAGGAAGAGGTGGGAAGGCATATGTCTTCATGTTGTGCCACGGTATCCCGAGAGCATCCCCTAGAGAAGTGGCCCGGAGACCCTTCCTGGATGCATAAAGAGGACGTTTCCTGTTTGTGCCCCAATGGCGAAAAACGTTGGAGAGAACTTCCATGTTCAGTTCCCACTCGTAGCTGGCCACTGTCTGCTGGCTGAGTGAGTCTGCAGTCACATTGAGTTGCCCCGGAATGCTGTGCTGGATGTCCCATTCCCTAATCTGAAAGGCAAGGTCCACAAGAGGTGGTGACTTGGTACCACCCTGCTTGTTGATATAAAACATGGACAGCAAGTGTTCTGTGTGGATGCAGACTACCCGGTTCGTGATCGATGGTTGAAAAGTTTTCAGCACCAGAAAAACAGCCAGGAGTTCCAAATAATATATATGAAACTGCCTGTCCTGCGGCATCCATAGATCGAAGACCTGGAGATGATCCAGAGTTGCTCCCCATTCCAGAAGGTAGAAATCTGTGGGCAGGGCTCCTGAAAGGAGGCCCCCACTGTAAGATTGTTGGTCGAGGACCACCATATAAGGGCAACCATTATGCAGGATGGAACTGGAATCATCTTGGAATTCGATTCCAAAGTCTGACACCAATAACTCAGAAGAACTAGCTGCGTACTCCTCATTCTGAGACGAGCAAGAGGATGCTCAAGTACACCCGAGGCTATTAGGCCCAGAAGCCTCTGGAACCATCAAGTCAACATATGCTCTGACTGGATGAAAACTTGATAAGTGGCGAATAGATCCGTAATCCTGTCCGCCGTCAAAATACACCCTAGAGTCGATCGTGTTCCAATGGAAACGCAGGAACAGCAGGTCTTGGGAGACCGTCATGGAAGATTTCCACCAATTCACTGACAGCCCAAGATGGAACAGGACTGGAGGAGATACTGGAGATTGCTCAAAGCCATCAGAGGTCAAGGGCTGTGCAGGAGCCAATCGTCTAGGTATTGATATACATGAACGCCCTGTAGCCGAAGGAAAGCTGCGATGACCAACATCATCTTCGTAAAGACATGCGGGGCAGAGCTGAGACCAAACGGGGGCACACAGAACTGGAAGTGCTCCCCTCCCAGTGAGAACCGCAGATACTTTTGATGCAGTCTCCATATCAGGATGTGTGTATACACGTCCTGAATGTCTACTACACTGAGCCAGTCACCCTTCCAAAGAGAGGACTTTATTTGGTAGGGTGTGATCATCTTGAATTTCTCTTGGGGAAGAGAAAGGTTGAATTGGGAAAGGTCGAGGATGGTGCGCAGGCCAGCCTAGTTGGGTTTGGGCACCGTGAACAGTCTAGAGTAGAAGCCCTCCCCTTGCTTCCCGATGGGAACAGGTTCCACTGCCCTGAGGTCTATACGTTTCTGAACCTCGGCAATAAGGGAGGGTGTCCCGATCTGTTGGAAGGGAGGATTTAAGGGTACGTAGGGGGGAGGGGCAAGCTAAAGCCCACCCGAGCGATGGACAAAACCCACCAATCTTCGGTGATGGTCTGCCACGCCTCCAGATGAGATGAGATTTGTCCTCCAACGGGAGTCTCGTGCGACCGGCAAAAAATATAATTTTGCAGATTTGTCGGCATGGAGACCAACAATAGCCTCCGGGGGAGGAACCTTGGCAGAGCTAGTAACTGACGAGTTAGGGTGTCATGACCGTCCTCTTTGCCCCCTCGACAGAACTGGTATCACCGCAATGAGCGTGGGAAAACTGAGGGATCACCCTTACAGACAAGACCTTAGGAACATGTCTCTTGGTTTTGTCAGTACAGACCTTAGCATTAAAAATAGGAACCTTGGGTTTCATCTCGGTATGTGTAGCTCTCTTGTGAGGGACCTCAAGCCATGGCTTGGTACAGATTCTCCAGAAAAGGAGGCCTTAGGGCGTACCCCAGTGTCTGTATGGAAAGCTCCAGAAACAGAGACCTCGGAGTGAACCCCGGTGTCCAAAGCCTCAGATGAACTGGCCTGATGTTTAGCACCTGACAGGTGATCCTCCAAACCGGTTTCGGTCTTGGCAGGTCCATCGTGGGAACCCTCGGAGAAAACTCTGGTATGCATATTAGGCCTGCAAGGCACCTCAGGAGAAATCCTGGTGGTAGAGCTACTCGAGCCCCTCCTGTACTGAGAAGACTCTGGGAAGGAGTCCCCCAGCTGGGGTGCCTAAAAAATAAGGCAGCTCTTCTTTTCTTCGATGAAAAGCTGAAGATGAGGTGGAAGAACGTGCTGAAAGATGTCCTCCCACCGAAGAAGATGCCGTTGGAGTGCACGGACGAAAAGGGAATCGCAGTAGAAGCAGGAATCCCAGCGGTGGTCCAGCCCAAGAAACTCCAAGCAGAGAAAATGGGGATCTGCTCTAGCAAAACAACGTTTGCAAGAAGAACAGGACACAAATCCCAGACACTCCGGCATACCGGCATAGACAGAGGACTACATGACTGCAGAACCGGAGCAGGAGAGAAGCACAACGGGAACATGAAAAACTCCTGGTGATGCAAGTGCATCCAGCTCCGATCGCGTGGAGAAAAGGACTGAAGTACGATGCACGGGGTGGAGCTCAGGAAGTCAGGGTTAAGGCCGCATGCAGTATCCCACGTAAAAAGAGAAGGACAACATGTTTTCAGTTTTGATGCTTTTTATCAAAAGTGCTCCAGTGACGTCCTGAAGGACGGATTGTCCCATATGTATGGAGGAAAGGGGACGGGACGTAGGAGTAAATCCTTTTCCAAGATGGCCACTATAGAAAGGGAAGGCAGGGTTCCATACAGGGCCCTCTTAGCTTTCCATGGCAACCTGTAGAAGGCGGACATAGAACTCTATGACCATATTACCACAAGCACATTTTTCTTCCCTTTCAAACATATCCTGATTTTGAATAACTTTACCATTAAGCCAGTCCCAGGTGGAGATCTTAACCTTATTCCATGACCCGGACAATCTGCCACTTCCCATGGCCAATGGCTACACCTCATTCACCAAAGGCATATCACAATTTTTTGTACCTACATTATGACACTTGTCAAAAAATAACACACGGGCACATTTGCAAAACCATGCTTTCAGATCCTTGCCAATGCTCCTTACACACGTTTGCTGGAAATCCACACATGTTTTATTTTTTCAACTATGTCAAATGTATGCACATATAACCTAGCCCCCACTTGACAAAATCCAATCAGACTTTACGAAAACATTTATATCTAGATCTAAAATCTTTTTGCAAACTTTTGTGTAGATTCATCAAATTGCACCACATTTATAAACCTTTACAATATTTTGGGACCCCCCTCTAATTTTGCCCCCTCTTTACAAAATCCCACCAAACTTTGGAGAAACATTTATATCTAGATCTATAATCTTTTTGCAAACCTTTGTGTAGGTTTGTCAAATGGCACCACATTTAAAAGCCTTTACAATGTTTTGGGACCCATCTGTAATTTTGCCCCCTCTTTACAAAATCCGATCAAACTTTGAAAAAAAACATTTATATTTAGATGTATTATCAGTTTGCCAAATGAAGTGTAGATTTGTCAAATAGTACTTCATTTATAAGCCTTTACATTATTTTGGAACCCCCCTCTAAATTTGCCCCCTCTTGAAAGAATCCCACCAAACTTGGCATACTCATTCGGAATCAGGTTGGGAAAATTATTGCAACATCCCATGCAGTTTCATTAAGTGGTGCCAAAGTTATAAGCCATCCAAGAACTGTTTTTCACCAACCGGGTGTGCCCATTCATTGGATGGTGAAAAGCGGGAAGTGTGTCAGATTTTTGGAAACCCCCGCCATCTGGATCCGCGGACAGCGACCGGTGTCCACGGACATCGAGGTAAAACACATTAAACAACACAACATAGCACTTTTCAAACTTATCAAATAATCTCTGGGGAGTTAAGGGGTGATGAGGATGGGATGGGATATGGCTGCGAGAAGCAAAAAAACTGATGTTTTTTACTGCAAAAGTCTGCTAACAGTCCTGAGAAGGTCGCATACACCTCAGCATTACAGAGTTGGTGAAAAGCAGTTGGAAATTCTAATTGAAAAATGGCGATCATTGATGCACCACTGCTCCAACGGTCACTCATGGACAGAAAACCAACATTTTCACAAATGTGAACATGGACCTTTAATAGAGGAGCAGGAACGCAAAAAGAAGTGGTTTATTCCATCTTCTCCTGCACACAAAGCTCTTGAGAAGATCATGTTTGATTACACTCTATCAAGAGATCTGAAGGGACTCACAGATTTCTGTCACACAGAATGATTTTCAGCTATTTGTATGTTCACCAATTGTGATACATTGTACATGAACATGGTGCGGGGGTATGGCCTGAAGGCGCAAGGTCTCCAAAATACCAAATGCTGACAGGTGGATTATGAATTCCGAGTGTTTTCATAAAATGCATAAATCTCTTGAAATTTTGTGCGGCATTCCTGTATGCAAGCAAAGAATTTGGTTGTTTTTCTGAAATATTCCTAATGCTACAGTGGTGCACGCAGGTATCGATGCCACGGGCCTCAAGGTGAATGCCTTGAGCTGCTTACTCCCTCGCATCCTACTGAGCTAATTTGTTGCTTCCATTTACCGAAAGTAAGTTAGGCATAAGGCTTTATTGTATTTTGTCCTTGGAAATAAAGGGAGTTTTCGTAAGGAAAGGAAAGGAATGGGGTGACGAATGAAAAGACGACACACATGATAAGGGTCAGCATTCTCAAACTGGACAAAGTAACATTTAATTTTATTCGATGAAAAATCATTGATCTGAACAGACACTCCGCGTTACACCAAGAGAATGGAAATGCAGATTATTATGTAAGTTTTACAGTAGACATATTTGTAGATAAAGGAGTCAAGGTTTCATTTTATAACTGGTATGGATTCCTGGCTAAAATTGCAATGGCTTGTTGGTGTTGTCAATTGGTTAGGAGACTCAGAAACAACCAGTGTGTACTTGTATTTGTGCCATGGCACGTGGGCAGTCCAGCACCGAAATATATGCAGTCTACGTCTGTGCTCGCAGAGGTTCCACCAACGCCAAATTCTAGGCTACTCCTATGTTAAAATGCTGTGTATGTGTTATTCAAATTCTTCAGTCAATGTCCGCATCAGCCTCCCATTGCCAGCTACACAGAATGCATAGGACTAACCTCTCGATCAGATCGTTCACTCCAACATTGTATATTGTTTTCTCTGTGTTTGCACCGTTTCTCAATTGTGTTTATCGTTACTTTTCACACAGTGCGTAAGTAATGAATTGATTAGAATAGAATTACGAACGGCTACTGAGACACATTTCTTATATGTTTTCTGCACAGCCACATCCTGCCCTACTGCGAATGTCATAATTTCCAGATACCAATTCATGGGTTCTTCAGCTGCCAGTTGATGATACACCACAATGGGTGGATGACTGTGATGCTGTTTTGGGATGATCGCTCCAGGCCCATATGCCCTTTCACAGTACTGGCCATAAGGAGTAGTTTGATATCGTTTACGGTGTTGTAGCAACAAGCTGGTGCCGAAGGCTTGCGAATCACAGTGCCTCCATCCAATGAGCTTACACCCAAAGGAACACTGTGTGACTCACGATAAACATTTGTGTATAGAGAATAAAGAAAGGAGCAACACATTTGCTTCAATATGGAAATTGGCGGATGTTGTTGGAGTGTTTATTGTGAAATAAAAGCACATTTTAAATTGCAGAGTATTGGTGTTTCATTTAAAGATAGCGTTTGGTATTCAGAATGGGACGCGCTGTGCTGTGAAAGGATGTGTGTAGATATTCCAGGTTCTGCATCAACTGACGTCTGGATGTAGGTGATGATTGGCTGAGTTTGGCTACGCTGCACACTAGCGCCATGGATATAGGCGGAGAATATAGCTAGGAATGGTGATGTCAGCTTCAGGGGCGGGGACTATGCTATAGTGCCGAAAGGGCACCTGAGTTTAGGGCTCCAGGTTCTACATCAACTGACGTCTGGATGTAGGTGATGATTGGCTGAGTTTGGCTACGCTGCACACTAGCGCCATGGATATAGGCGGAGAATATAGCTAGGAATGGTGATGTCAGCTTCAGGGGCGGGGACTGTGCTATAGTGCCGAAAGGGCACCTGAGTTTAGGGCGGTGCGCCAATGGATAAATCAGTACACAATGGCCGCGCCCTGCTGCCTGATGTCGCATATGTAAAAGTGAGGAAACCCACGTTAAGGTGCATAGGAAAAGTTTTTACGATCGATAAACGCATGCTTAAATACACATGCTCGAACACTTGTGACAATAACATGTTTGAGTGGAGTACTCCTGTAATGAAACTGCATGTAATTTTGCACTTTTTTTCCCAAGCGACTTCCGAATGAGTTTGCAAAGTTTGTTGGGATTCTGTCAAGAGGGGGCAAAATTAGACCGGGGGTCCCAAAATAATGTACAGGCTTATGAATGAGGTGCCATTTGACAAATCTATACTTACTTTGGAGAACTGATACTAGATCTAGAAATAAATGTTTTTGGAAAGTTTGGCAGGAATTTACTAAGCAGGGGTGAACTTAGAGGGGGGTCCCAAAATATTGCAAAGGCTTATAAATGTGGAGCCATTTGACAAATCTACACAAAGGTTTGCAAAAAGATCATAGATGTAGATATACATGTATTTGTAAAGTCAGAATGGATTCTGTCAAGTGGGGGCTAGGTTGTGTGACTATTGTATGTGCATACATTTGACACTTCTACCTTATTTCTAAGGTAGGGGAAATTGTTTCTCATGCTCCTTGATTCCAGCAGTGGAGGTGGCTCTTGGGGAGGAGGAATGGCAATAGCTGATGCCATTTTAAGATAAATAGCAGTTTTGCTAAAAGTATGTACTGTGTACGAGATTGTTAATGGATAATGAGTAGGGATAGGTGTTGGAGCTGTGCATTTGAAGATGAAAGTTCCTACATCAGTAGAAAATGCAGTTCCGAACTGTCCACGATGCACAGCTCTTATTGTGAAGTGCGAACAGGTTCTAGGACACATCATCATGCCGTGCGCCATCGTAGGGTCACTGTCCGGAAGGGCCGCAATGAAGTCAAATGTTCATAGACGTCTATGGATGCAAAACTAGTTGAAATAGTTGAAAAAAGTGTATAGAAGTGTTAAAAATGATTCTAGAAGGTGGGACAAGGCATAGTTTTAAGGGGACACTTTGTAAATTGGACACAAATATTGTTATATTGGGTAAGTATGATATTAGTAAGTTCTAGGAAAATTATATGCACTGGTAAGAACCCTTGAAAATCACTGCAAAAATGTTGTTAAAGGGACGTTATGGTTAAGTTGGACTAATAAAAACCTATGAAATTCAATGAAAAAACTTTGTTAAGGGGACGTTATGGTTAAGTTGCACTAATAAAAACCTCTGAAATTCAATGAAAAACCTTTGTTAAAGGGACATTATGGTTACAAGTTAAACCGGAAAACCCCAGAAATTCTCCAGTTATGGCAAGCTAAGCAACCATAACTCGCGCCACCACCGTGCACTGCTAAGACTAACAGCCAGGACATCAAGATCACATCACAAATGTAATTGATGACATCACTGATGTTACAGTGCCCTACTAAAAACCTATGAAATTCACTAACAACAACATTGCTAAAGGAACATCATAGTTAAATTGCACTGGAAAACCTATGCAATTCATTTGACAAACATTGTTACAGGGATAATATGGTTATGGGTAAAATTGAAAAAACCCTGAAATTCACCATTTATGGTAAGCTAAGCAACCGTAACTTGTGCCACCAGTGTGCACTGCAAGGTCTAACACCCATGACATCAAAGATGCCATCACAAATCTCATTGATGACATCACTGATGACATCACATGTGAATTTAGTTTTCATGGAAAGCCTCCATAAGGGATTGTTATTGTAATGGTGGCAGAAAACTATCAAATATCATTGGAAGAACTATCATTAGAGTAGTTGCTATAAACATAATTGTATTACAGACTTCCTTGCAGTACAAGAACCAACTCATGTGGACACAGAGCCATGGTCTGCACCATGCCCCATAGAAGTGTAATCTTAAAAATCTTCCCATGTTACAAAGTGAATCATGAATGCTTTCATTTTAGAGTTTCGGGTACTGTGAAACATGTAAGAGGTAGCTACCATTGCCTTAACAACTACATAATTACACTATTGCACAGAAAACATAAAGACACCACAATGCATACAATACAAAGTTTTCCCTTTTTGTGGAACAGGATATGTTTTTAGGTGGGGGGTGTATTGTGAACATAGTCTATTGTATTCTAAAATGCAAGGAATATCAGCGTTTACTTTACTTGCATCACAGTTGATTAGAAATAGACCGTCAAGTGTAAGTAAGCGTGATAGTGTTACGTAGTGCATGCCTTCTTTAAAGACTGTGTTACCAATATCTATCAATGCTTTGTCTACGGTAAGACCTTGTGATTTGTGTCTGGTGACTGCGAATGCTAGAGTTAGAGAAAATTGTTCTCTGCGTAGATACATGTATTTGAAGAGAAGGAATCAAGCTGTTGAGTGCCCTATCCTTTTTACTTCTGAAAGGATTGTCAAAGAGAATATTGACAAACTGAATGTTGTTGTCACGTGGGTATGTTTGAAAGCCAACAACTGTACCCAGTGCTCCATTAACTAGTCCTTGCTCCACATCAAGGTTACGTTTAAGCATTACTCTACAGTTTAAGGATAAGTTTAATATTTTGTGCAAACCAGCTGTGTTGGAGATATAATTTTCTAAGGTATTTAGTCTTGTTGTGGCTTGTTGACACATGGGTAGTGTCATACCATGTACGTCTAGTTTGTCTGTGGAGCAAATTTCATTAATTAGTTGCATTTCTTTTTTCAACATTGTTTCATTGAATTTGGAACAGCTTGCAAGAGTTGGCATTAAGGACATACAATTGACATTTTTGTGTGCTAATTGTTCCATAACATCAGTAGCACATGAGTTATGGCCATAAAGTGCATGGATGTGTCGGGTTTTTAATATTGCTTGTGCTTCTTGAGATGTGCACCAACTCTAATACTTTTTAAAATGTTGTCGGAATTGAGGTCTGCAGATTGGCGCATGTTTTCTGTTAATTCTCTGTATTGGAAATGTTGCCAAAGGTTGACATTTCCTATGCTGCCAATAGTTTTACGGCATAGTTTGTGTCCTAAGGTTTTAAAAATAAGTTCACCTTTCACTGGTGTCAATTGAAGAAGATCTTCGAAAACAATAATGTGCTTTCCTCCAAAGAGCTCTTCGTAGTTTGTTTTAAGTACTTCTTGCAATCTGAGGTGAATCAAACCAACATTAGGTTGGAGACCATGCTCAATACATCTATTAGTTGCCTTTTCATTTGTTTGAACACTCTGCCTAGTTCCATTGCAGCTTCTGTAGAAAGTTTGTAATATTCTAATTTGTTTTGGTATTCTACTGGAAGGAGTGGTAATAGGTGTAAAGTGACACTGCCTATGTTGTAGGCAGCTAAACCTGTCGGGGCAGTTACAACAGCTGACAGTTTGTTGTTTGTAAAATGTTGAAGGAACTTGCTGCTGATTTTGATAAAGAATGTTTTGCCTGAACCAGCTTCAACACTGACGTATAGTAGTATAGGTTTGTCATTTTGGCAGGTACATTCTTTATTTTCATGTTGTACACCATGTGCAATTTCTTTTGGTACTTCTTGAAAAATGGTACGCTGATCAATGTTCAGTTTTGATTGTAGTACACTTAAGTCTTCTGCATCTTCTTCATAGTGACACATGGTGTTCTCTTCTTCTGTCATAGCTAATTCTGCCTGATTTGCTATTAGTGGCTGTCCCAGTGGTTCTTGACCTCCTGTTACAGAAGGTTGACTAGTGTTGGAGTGTCCTTATCTAGTTGTGCCTGGAGTTCTTCTTCGTGTTGCTGTTCATTGTGCAACATTGTTTTGCACTGCGTAAAGTTTACATCGGTGATAGTGCTTTCATTTGCTTTGAAAGCATCTTCATAGGAGTCATAGTTTTCTAGTATCTCTTCTTCTTTTCTCCATGGTTTAAAAAGTTGTAGCAGGGACATGTAATATAGTTCTTTTTATTCAGGAGTTTTTAATGACAATTTGATGTGATTAAGATTTGTTGGTAAGTTTCACTAAGCTGCCTTCATAATCTGTTACTCTATATCTACCTTTTTTTTCATCGGGTTTTATATTATTTTTGTTTTGGGCTATGTGGTATAGACACATGGTTTCCAAAGTGGTACTCCTGTTCAGGTAGTATGTGTCTAGTGAATTGTTTTTCAAAATGTCGTGGCTGTTGGGATCATTTTTGGCTATTGTTTCTATTTCATCGTATGATTTGAGAACTCTTTTTCTATATCTGGCAGGACCAAGACTTAGCCATACTATATTTTCAGATTTTCCATACAAAGCAGTACTGGTTAAATTATCTGCAGCTTCATAGTAGCCACATTCTCTATGAGAGAGCATTTTAATGCCTAAGCTGTAAACTTTCTGAGATAGTGTTTTGTCCGATGATAGGTCATTCCAGAGGTCTTGAAGCTCTGTTTTTTCTGCTTTTGTTAAGTAGGCTGTAACATATCGTATCTGCAATGTACTGCACATCTATGTTTGTATTTCATAAGAGGGCAATGATTGCACTGTAATCATTGATATATTTTGATTCTTCTGTTCTTTTTATGTAATACGTGTTCTTAGGTGATTTACCTTTAACACTATGTCTAACTGAAGACATGAAGTTGTTCACTTCACCTGTTTCTGTAACTTGTCTAGGGAAACCAAAGCGGCATTTGGTGTAGTATTTCCCTTTGTTTTTGTATTTGCGACAACAATATTTGCCACATTTATGTCTTTGAAATTGTACAATTTGTGCATTTCCGATGGAATTTCACAAGTGATATATTTTTCAATAAACTGTAACCCAGTGGCATTACTGTCTTGACCGAATTTAGGAACATCTTTAATCCATAAAAGTATGTGGATATGTGGTGCTCCTCTGGCTTGGTATTCTTTTCTCCAAAAGAAGTGTTGCACTTCTCCGAGGGGAGGAACAGATTTATTACAAATAAAGTGTAGCATAGCAATGAAAAAATGATGGAAATATCTTGAAACATTAACAGCATCTAGAGAGCAAAGTTCTCCAGGTGCTAGTATATCTATGGCACGCCTCAGCAAGTGGCCTCTCAAGTGGCCTGTTTCACCTGGAGACGCCGACATACCTGTTCTCTGCATTTCGTTTCAGCTCGTTCCGCGTTGAGAAGAAAGGATCGGTTCTTCAAGTGTACACATGACACAAGGACTTGGCCACGCCCATTGAAGGGGAGGACCCCATAAAAATATGAGGCCGTGTGCCATCAGCATGCGCGCCTCAGCAAGTGGCCTCTCAAGTGGCCTGTTTCGCCTGGAGGCACCGACATACCTGTTCTCTGCATTTCGGTTCAGCTTGTTCCTCGTTGAGAAGAAAGGAACGTTTCTATAAGTGTACACATGACACAAGGACTTGGCCACGCCCGTTGAAGGGGAGGACCCCATAAAAATATGAGGCCGTGAACAGTCGAGAGTAGAAGCCCTCCCCTTGCTTCCCGATGGGAACAGGTTCCACTGCCCTGAGGTCTAGAAGTTTTTGAACCTCGGCTCTAAGGGAGGGTGTCCCGATCTGTTGGAAGGGAGGATTGAAGGGTAAGTAGGGGGGAGGGGCAAGCTAAAGCCCACCCGAGCGATGGACAAAACCCACCAATCTTCGGTGATGGCTCCAGATGAGATGAGATTTGTCCTCCAACGGGAGTCTCGTGCGACCGGCAAAAAATATAATTTTTGCAGATTTGTCGGCAGGGAGACTACCTGCTCCTGGAGCTCCTGAAACCCCCTGAAGTTAGAGAAGGATCGAGACTGAGCCACCAACCTCTGTGTATAAGGGGCCTTAGCTGGGACCTTTGCCAGGACCAACAAAGATTGAATTAAACAACTCCTGTCCATCGAAGGGAAGGTCCAGAACTTTATCTTGCACCTCCTTCAAAAACATTGTCGCATGTAGCCACACCTGGCGGGAGGTGTCAATTCCCACCATCAGGCCTTGAGCTGAGGTATCCACATGGTGTGCTGCAGTGCCAGTTCCAGTGACATCCTGTGCCATCACCCTGGCGTCCGACAAACCGGCCTTGAAGTCGTCAAGCCTATCCGTAGGCATGCACTCCACGAAAACAGCCAACTCCTTCCACAGCTCCATATTAGCTGCCGCCAGGATCAGCTCGATATTTGCTTGGTGAAGTTGCAGTGGCGACTTGGTAAAGAATTTCTTGCCCAAGGAATCCAGAATTTTGTCTTCCTTAGAGAGAATCTGAGCCGCAGCGGTAGAGGTCGCAGAGGCCGGCTTTGATTGTAGCGTGGCCACAGCTGCCACCATCGAGGAAGGGAGAGGACACAACGCCAAGGCTATCTCCTCGGACGTGTGAAGCCTGGAACAGGTGGCAATCTCTTACTGTTATGAAGCCCATTGTGGGGCTTATCCCAGACCTTACGGTCCTCAGCCAAAATGTCCTTTTGGAGGAACAGGCTGGAACGCCCTTGTGGTGACAAGGTGAACATTCCCAAAAGCACCCCTTCCTACGGAGCGAGGGGCTCAGGCCCTGGAATGTCAAGGAGGGCCATCATATCCAGAAACCGGTCTTGGAATGCTCTGACAGAGTGGGGCTGCTCATCGCTATCCTGATCTGTTTGAGGGTCGCCCAGCAAATCGGGAGCCAACGTCTGGGCCGCCACAGGTTTTCAAGTGCTATCACGTTCTACTGGTGTCTTCGCTACTGGAGACAGCGGGGATAGGGGAGGAAGCACTGGAGGCGGCCCAATAGGAAGAGGTGGTACCATCACAGGCACTGATGGAGCTGCCGGGTTGGAAGGTGGAGCCGGAGGTTCAAGGTAGATTTCCTTGAAAAGACCCTTAAAGTACTTTTCCATAGGGTCACTATGCATGAGCCTCTGAAATTTCCCAAAAAATACATCCTCCGATGACGGATTAGGTGCTGGGGTAGGCAGAGGCCTCTCATATGGGGCATACCCCCACAAATGCAATGAGGATGGTTGTCAGGAAGGCCCCCCACCAATCGGGTCTGCATTGACCAGCGGAGCAGAAATATAAGGAAGCGAGATAGAATGTGGCAGCGGCATCCGTGCACGCCCATCATAAGAAGGGCGGAACAGATGAAAAAGGCTGCCCAACCCCAAAATTAAGATTCCCAGCACCCGCAATAGAGAACATAGGCGTAAGGGAAGAATCCAACATGGCCGCCATTTTGTCGATTTCTGAAGAGAACTGCATCACATGTGCAGCGTAGGCAATCGTCTCTTCAGGCTGGTCAGGGGACTTGACACAAGAATCCTCGGCAGAGCCGGTACTGGTGGGTCTTGGATGTTTGCTTGACATCTTCGAGGTGGCCCCAACAATAGCCTCCGGGGGAGGAACCTTGGCAGAGCTAGTAACTGACGAGTTAGGGTGTCATGACCGTCCTCTTTGCCCCCTCGACAGAACTGGTATCACCGCAATGAGCGTGGGAAAACTGAGGGATCACCCTTACAGACAAGACCTTAGGAACATGTCTCTTGGTTTTGTCAGTACAGACCTTAGCATTAAAAATAGGAACCTTGGGTTTCATCTCGGTATGTGTAGCTCTCTTGTGAGGGACCTCAAGCCATGGCTTGGTACAGAAATCTCCAGAAAAGGAGGCCTTAGGGCGTACCCCAGTGTCTGTATGGAAAGCTCCAGAAACAGAGACCTCGGAGTGAACCCCAGTGTCCAAAGCCTCAGATGAACTGGCCTGACGTTTAGCACCTGACAGGTGATCCTCCAAACCGGTTTCGATCTTGGCAGGTCCATCGTGGGAACCCTCGGAGAAAACTCTGGTATGCATATTAGGCCTGCAAGGCACCTCAGGAGAAATCCTGTTGGTAGAGCTACTCGAGCCCCTCCTGTACTGAGAAGACTCTGGGAAGGAGTCCCCCAGCTGGGGTGCCTAAAAAATAAGGCAGCTCTTCTTTTCTTCGATGAAAAGCTGAAGATGAGGTGGAAGAACATGCTGAAAGATGTCCTCCCACCGAAGAAGATGCCGTTGGAGTGCACGGATGAAAAGGGAATCGCAGTAGAAGCAGGAATCCCAGCGGTGGTCCAGCCCAAGAAACTCCAAGCAGAGAAAACGGGGATCTGCTCTAGCAAAACAACGTTTGCAAGAAGAACTGGACACAAATCCCAGACACTCCGGCATACCGGCATAGACAGAGGACTACATGACTGCAGAACCGGAGCAGGAGAGAAGCACAACGGGAACATGAAAAACTCCTGGTGATGCAAGTGCATCCAGCTCCGATCGCGTGGAGAAAACGACTGAAGTACGATGCACGGGGTGGAGCTCAGGAAGTCAGGGTTAAGGCTGCATGCAGTATCCCACGTAAAAAGAGAAGGACAACATGTTTTCAGTTTTGATGCTTTTTATCAAAAGTGCTCCAGTGACGTCCTGAAGGACGGATTGTCCCATATGTATGGAGGAAAGGGGACGGGACGTAGGAGTAAATCCTTTTCCAAGATGGCCACTATAGAAAGGGAAGGCAGGGTTCCATACAGGGCCCTCTTAGCATTCCATTATCCCCCATTCCAGGCCCTGTAATGGGGGATGAAGGACATTAGCACCCTAGGTTCCCAATTGGGAACCCGGGGTGCTAACTTCTTCAACGGTAAACCTGCAGCGTCCCGGTGTAGGAAGATAAATCCTTTTCCGAGATGGCCACCATGGAAAGGGAAGGCGGGGTTCCATACAGGGCCCCTCTTCGCTTTCCATGGCAACCTGTAGAAGGCGGACATAGAACTCTATGACCATATTACCACAAGCACATTTTTCTTCCCTTTCAAACATATCCTGATTTTGAATAACTTTACCATTAAGCCAGTCCCAGGTGGAGACCTTAACCTTATTCCATGACCCGGACAATCTGCCACTTCCCATGGCCAATGGCTACACCTCAGTCACCAAAGGCATATCACAATTTTTTGTACCTACATTATGACACTTGTCAAAAAATAACACACGGGCACATTTGCAAAACCATGCTTTCAGATCCTTGCCAATGCTCCTTACACACGTTTGCTGGAAATCCACACATGTTTTATTTTTTCAACTATGTCAAATGTATGCACATATAACCTAGCCCCCACTTGACAAAATCCAATCAGACTTTACGAAAACATTTATATCTAGATCTAAAACCTTTTTGCAAACTTTTGTGTAGATTCATCAAATTGCACCACATTTATAAACCTTTACAATATTTTGTGACCCCCCTCTAATTTTGCCCCCTCTTTACAAAATCCCACCAAACTTTGTAGAAACATTTATATCTAGATCTATAATCTTTTTGCAAACCTTTGTGTAGGTTTGTCAAATGGCACCACATTTAAAAGCCTTTACAATGTTTTGGGACCCATCTGTAATTTTGCCCCCTCTTTACAAAATCCGATCAAACGTTGAAAAAAACATTTATATTTAGATGTATTATCAGTTTGCCAAATGAAGTGTAGATTTGTCAAATAGTACGTCATTTATAAGCCTTTACATTATTTTGGAACCCCCCTCTAAATTTGCCCCCTCTTGAAAGAATCCCACCAAACTTGGCATACTCATTCGGAATCAGGTTGGGAAAATTATTGCAACATCCCATGCAGTTTCATTAAGTGGTGCCAAAGTTATAAGCCATCCAAGAACTGTTTTTCACCAACCGGGTGTGCCCATTCATTGGATGGTGAAAAGCGGGAAGTGTGTCAGATTTTTGGAAACCCCCGCCATCTGGATCCGCGGACAGCGACTGGTGTCCACGGACATCGAGGTAAAACACATTAAACAACACAACATAGCACTTTTCAAACTTATCAAATAATCTCTGGGGAGTTAAGGGGTGATGAGGATGGGATGGGATATGGCTGCGAGAAGCAAAAAAACTGATGTTTTTTACTGTAAAAGTCTGCTAACAGTCCTGAGAAGGTCGCATACACCTCAGCATTACAGAGTTGGTGAAAAGCAGTTGGAAATTCTAATTGAAAAATGGCGATCATTGATGCACCACTGCTCCAATGGTCACTCATGGACAGAAAACCAACATTTTCACAAATGTGAACATGGACCTTTAATAGAGGAGCAGGAACGCAAAAAGAAGTGGTTTATTCCATCTTCTCCTACACACAAAGCTCTTGAGAAGATCATGTTTGATTACACTCTATCAAGAGATCTGAAGGGACTCACAGATTTCTGTCACACAGAATGATTTTCAGCTATTTGTATGTTCACCAATTGTGATACATTGTACATGAACAATGGAAAACATATGTAACTTGAATTTCAAATCTATCAAAAGTATAAATTGTCAAAATAAAGTATACAAAAAATGACTTTCCACATGCACCCGGTTTGTCAATATCTTCTGCAAGAGTTGCTTGTTTGAGCAGTCCATATTAGGTATATGGGAGGCGATTTTGAGGTGGTGCGGGGGTATGGCCTGAAGGCGCAAGGTCTCCAAAATACCAAATGCTGACAGGTGGATTATGAATTCTGAGTGTTTTCATAAAATGCATAAATCTCTTGAAATTTTGTGCGGCATTTCTGTATGCAAGCAAAGAATTTGGTTGTTTTTCTGAAATATTCCTAATGCTACAGTGGTGCACGCAGGTATCGATGCCACGGGCCTCAAGGTGAATGCCTTGAGCTGCTTACTCCCTCGCATCCTACTGAGCTAATTTGTTGCTTCCATTTACCGAAAGTAAGTTAGGCATAAGGCTTTATTGTATTTTGTCCTTGGAAATAAAGGGAGTTTTCGTAAGGAAAGGAAAGGAATGGGGTGACGAATGAAAAGACGACACACATGATAAGGGTCAGCATTCTCAAACTGGACAAAGTAACATTTAATTTTATTCGATGAAAAATCATTGATCTGAACAGACACTCCGCGTTACACCAAGAGAATGGAAATGCAGATTATTATGTAAGTTTTACAGTAGACATATTTGTAGATAAAGGAGTCAAGGTTTCATTTTATAACTGGTATGGATTCCTGGCTAAAATTGCAATGGCTTGTTGGTGTTGTCAATTGGTTAGGAGACTCAGAAACAACCAGTGTGTACTTGTATTTGTGCCATGGCACGTGGGCAGTCCAGCACCGAAATATATGCAGTCTACGTCTGTGCTCGCAGAGGTTCCACCAACGCCAAATTCTAGGCTACTCCTATGTTAAAATGCTGTGTATGTGTTATTCAAATTCTTCAGTCAATGTCCGCATCAGCCTCCCATTGCCAGCTACACAGAATGCATAGGACTAACCTCTCGATCAGTTCGTTCACTCCAACATTGTATATTGTTTTCTCTGTGTTTGCACCGTTTCTCAATTGTGTTTATCGTTACTTTTCACACAGTGCGTAAGTAATGAATTGATTAGAATAGAATTACGAACGGCTACTGAGACACATTTCTGATATGTTTTCTGCACAGCCACATCCTGCCCTACTGCGAATGTCATAATTTCCAGATACCAATTCATGGGTTCTTCAGCTGCCAGTTGATGATACACCACAATGGGTGGATGACTGTGATGCTGTTTTGGGATGATCGCTCCAGGCCCATATGCCCTTTCACAGTACTGGCCATAAGGAGTAGTTTGATATCGTTTACGGTGTTGTAGCAACAAGCTGGTGCCGAAGGCTTGCGAATCACAGTGCCTCCATCCAATGAGCTTACACCCAAAGGAACACTGTGTGACTCACGATAAACATTTGTGTATAGAGAATAAAGAAAGAAGCAACACATTTGCTTCAATATGGAAATTGGCGGATGTTGTTGGAGTGTTTATTGTGAAATAAAAGCACATTTTAAATTGCAGAGTATTGGTGTTTCATTTAAAGATAACGTTTGGTATTCAGAATGGGACGCGCTGTGCTGTGAAAGGATGTGTGTAGATATTCCAGGTTCTGCATCAACTGACGTCTGGATGTAGGTGATGATTGGCTGAGTTTGGCTACGCTGCACACTAGCGCCATGGATATAGGCAGAGAATATAGCTAGGAATGGTGATGTCAGCTTCAGGGGCGGGGACTATGCTATAGTGCCGAAAGGGCACCTGAGTTTAGGGCGGTGCGGCAATGGATAAATCAGTACACAATGGCCGCGCCCTGCTGCCTGATTTCGCATATGTAAAAGTGAGGAAACCCACGTTAAGGTGCATAGGAAAAGTTTTTACGATCGATAAACGCATGCTTAAATACACATGCTCGAACACTTGTGACAATAACATGTTTGAGTGGAGTACTCCTGTAATGAAACTGCATGTAATTTTGCACTTTTTTTCCCAAGCGACTTCCGAATGAGTTTGCAAAGTTTGTTGGGATTCTGTCAAGAGGGGGCAAAATTAGACCGGGGGTCCCAAAATAATGTACAGGCTTATGAATGAGGTGCCATTTGACAAATCTATACTTACTTTGGAGAACTGATACTAGATCTAGAAATAAATGTTTTTGGAAAGTTTGGCAGGAATTTACTAAGCAGGGGTGAACTTAGAGGGGGGTCCCAAAATATTGCAAAGGCTTATAAATGTGGAGCCATTTGACAAATCTACACAAAGGTTTGCAAAAAGATCATAGATGTAGATATACATGTATTCGTAAAGTCAGAATGGATTCTGTCAAGTGGGGGCTAGGTTGTGTGACTATTGTATGTGCATACATTTGACACTTCTACCTTATTTCTAAGGTAGGGGAAATTGTTTCTCATGCTCCTTGATTCCAGCAGTGGAGGTGGCTCTTGGGGAGGAGGAATGGCAATAGCTGATGCCATTTTAAGATAAATAGCAGTTTTGCTAAAAGTATGTACTGTGTACGAGATTGTTAATGGATAATGAGTAGGGATAGGTGTTGGAGCTGTGCATTTGAAGATGAAAGTTCCTACATCAGTAGAAAATGCAGTTCCGAACTGTCCACGATGCACAGCTCTTATCGTGAAGTGCGAACAGGTTCTAGGACACATCATCATGCCGTGCGCCATTGTAGGGTCACTGTCCGGAAGGTCCGCAATGAAGTCAAATGTTCATAGACGTCTATGGATGCAAAACTAGTTGAAATAGTTGAAAAAAGTGTATAGAAGTGTTAAAAATGATTCTAGAAGGTGGGACAAGGCAGAGCTTTAAGGGGACACTTTGTAAATTGGACACAAATATTGTTATATTGGGTAAGTATGATATTAGTAAGTTCTAGGAAAATTATATGCACTGGTAAGAACCCTTGAAAATCACTGCAAAAATGTTGTTAAAGGGACGTTATGGTTAAGTTGGACTAATAAAAACCTATGAAATTCAATGAAAAAACTTTGTTAAGGGGACGTTATGGTTAAGTTGCACTAATAAAAACCTCTGAAATTCAATGAAAAACCTTTGTTAAAGGGACATTATGGTTACAAGTTAAACCGGAAAACCCCAGAAATTCTCCAGTTATGGCAAGCTAAGCAACCATAACTCGCGCCACCACCGTGCACTGCTAAGACTAACAGCCAGGACATCAAGATCACATCACAAATGTAATTGATGACATCACTGATGTTACAGTGCCCTACTAAAAACCTATGAAATTCACTAACAACAACATTGCTAAAGGAACATCATGGTTAAATTGCACTGGAAAACCTATGCAATTCATTTGACAAACATTGTTACAGGGACAATATGGTTATGGGTAAAATTGAAAAAACCCTGAAATTCACCATTTATGGTAAGCTAAGCAACCGTAACTTGTGCCACCAGTGTGCACTGCAAGGTCTAACACCCATGACATCAAAGATGCCATCACAAATCTCATTGATGACATCACTGATGACATCACATGTGAATTTAGTTTTCATGGAAAGCCTCCATAAGGGATTGTTATTGTAATGGTGGCAGAAAACTATCAAATATCATTGGAAGAACTATCATTAGAGTAGTTGCTATAAACATAATTGTATTACAGACTTCCTTGCAGTACAAGAACCAACTCATGTGGACACAGAGCCATTGTCTGCACCATGCCCCATAGAAGTGTAATCTTAAAAATCTTCCCATGTTACAAAGTGAATCATGAATGCTTTCATTTTAGAGTTTCGGGTACTGTGAAACATGTAAGAGGTAGCTACCATTGCCTTAACAACTACATAATTACACTATTGCACAGAAAACATAAAGACACCACAATGCATACAATACAAAGTTTTCCCTTTTTGTGGAACAGGATATGTTTTTAGGTGGGGGGTGTATTGTGAACATAGTATATTGTATTCTAAAATGCAAGGAATATCAGCGTTTACTTTACTTGCATCACAGTTGATTAGAAATAGACCGTCAAGTGTAAGTAAGCGTGATAGTGTTACGTAGTGCATGCCTTCTTTAAAGACTGTGTTACCAATATCTATCAATGCTTTGTCTACGGTAAGACCTTGTGATTTGTGTCTGGTGACTGCGAATGCTAGAGTTAGAGAAAATTGTTCTCTGCGTACATACATGTATTTGAAGAGAAGGAATCAAGCTGTTGAGTGCCCCATCCTTTTTACTTCTGAAAGGATTGTCAAAGAGAATATTGACAAACTGAATGTTGTTGTCACGTGGGTATGTTTGAAAGCCAACAACTGTACCCAGTGCTCCATTAACTAGTCCTTGCTCCACATCAAGGTTACGTTTAAGCATTACTCTACAGTTTAAGGATAAGTTTAATATTTTGTGCAAACCAGCTGTGTTGGAGATATAATTTTCTAAGGTATTTAGTCTTGTTGTGGCTTGTTGACACATGGGTAGTGTCATACCATGTACGTCTAGTTTGTCTGTGGAGCAAATTTCATTAATTAGTTGCATTTCTTTTTTCAACATTGTTTCATTGAATTTGGAACAGCTTGCAAGAGTTGGCATTAAGGACATACAATTGACATTTTTGTGTGCTAATTGTTCCATAACATCAGTAGCACATGAGTTATGGCCATAAAGTGCATGGATGTGTCGGGTTTTTAATATTGCTTGTGCTTCTTGAGATGTGCACCAACTCTAATACTTTTTAAAATGTTGTCGGAATTGAGGTCTGCAGATTGGCGCATGTTTTCTGTTAATTCTCTGTATTGGAAATGTTGCCAAAGGTTGACATTTCCTATGCTGCCAATAGTTTTACGGCATAGTTTGTGTCCTAAGGTTTTAAAAATAAGTTCACCTTTCACTGGTGTCAATTGAAGAAGATCTTCGAAACAATAATGTGCTTTCCTCCAAAGAGCTCTTCGTAGTTTGTTTTAAGTACTTCTTGCAATCTGAGGTGAATCAAACCAACATTAGGTTGGAGACCATGCTCAATACATCTATTAGTTGCCTTTTCATTTGTTTGAACACTCTGCCTAGTTCCATTGCAGCTTCTGTAGAAAGTTTGTAATATTCTAATTTGTTTTGGTATTCTACTGGAAGGAGTGGTAATAGGTGTAAAGTGACACTGCCTATGTTGTAGGCAGCTAAACCTGTCGGGGCAGTTACAACAGCTGACAGTTTGTTGTTTGTAAAATGTTGAAGGAACTTGCTGCTGATTTTGATAAAGAATGTTTTGCCTGAACCAGCTTCAACACTGACGTATAGTAGTATAGGTTTGTCATTTTGGCAGGTACATTCTTTATTTTCATGTTGTACACCATGTGCAATTTCTTTTGGTACTTCTTGAAAAATGGTACACTGCTCAATGTTCAGTTTTGATTGTAGTACACTTAAGTCTTCTGCATCTTCTTCATAGTGACACATGGTGTTCTCTTCTTCTGTCATAGCTAATTCTGCCTGATTTGCTATTAGTGGCTGTCCCAGTGGTTCTTGACCTCCTGTTACAGAAGGTTGACTAGTGTTGGAGTGTCCTTATCTAGTTGTGCCTGGAGTTCTTCTTCGTGTTGCTGTTCATTGTGCAACATTGTTTTGCACTGCGTAAAGTTTACATCGGTGATAGTGCTTTCATTTGCTTTGAAAGCATCTTCATAGGAGTCATAGTTTTCTAGTATCTCTTCTTCTTTTCTCCATGGTTTAAAAAGTTGTAGCAGGGACATGTAATATAGTTCTTTTTATTCAGGAGTTTTTAATGACAATTTGATGTGATTAAGATTTGTTGGTAAGTTTCACTAAGCTGCCTTCATAATCTGTTACTCTATATCTACCTTTTTTTTTATCAGGTTTTATATTATTTTTGTTTTGGGCTATGTGGTATAGACACCTGGTTTCCAAAGTGGTACTCCTGTTCAGGTAGTATGTGTCTAGTAAATTGTTTTTCAAAATGTCGTGGCTGTTGGGATCATTTTTGGCTATTGTTTCTATTTCATCGTATGATTTGAGAACTCTTTTTCTATATCTGGCAGGACCAAGACTTAGCCATACTATATTTTCAGATTTTCCATACAAAGCAGTACTGGTTAAATTATCTGCAGCTTCATAGTAGCCACATTCTCTATGAGAGAGCATTTTAATGCCTAAGCTGTAAACTTTCTGAGATAGTGTTTTGTCCGATGATAGGTCATTCCAGAGGTCTTGAAGCTCTGTTTTTTCTGCTTTTGTTAAGTAGGCTGTAACATATCGTATCTGCAATGTACTGCACATCTATGTTTGTATTTCATAAGAGGGCAATGATTGCACTGTAATCATTGATATATTTTGATTCTTCTGTTCTTTTTATGTAATACGTGTTCTTAGGTGATTTACCTTTAACACTATGTCTAACTGAAGACATGAAGTTGTTCACTTCACCTGTTTCTGTAACTTGTCTAGGGAAACCAAAGCGGCATTTGGTGTAGTATTTCCCTTTGTTTTTGTATTTGCGACAACAATATTTGCCACATTTATGTCTTTGAAATTGTACAATTTGTGCATTTCCGATGGAATTTCACAAGTGATATATTTTTCAATAAACTGTAAACCAGTGGCATTACTGTCTTGACCGAATTTAGGAACATCTTTAATCCATAAAAGTATGTGGATATGTGGTGCTCCTCTGGCTTGGTATTCTTTTCTCCAAAAAAAGTGTTGCACTTCTCCGAAGGGAGGAACAGATTTATTACAAATAAAGTGTAGCATAGCAATGAAAAAATGATGGAAATATCTTGAAACATTAACAGCATCTAGAGAGCAAAGTTCTCCAGGTGCTAGTATATCTATGGCACGCCTCAGCAAGTGGCCTCTCAAGTGGCCTGTTTCACCTGGAGACGCCGACATACCTGTTCTCTGCATTTCGTTTCAGCTCGTTCCGCGTTGAGAAGAAAGGATCGGTTCTTCAAGTGTACACATGACACAAGGACTTGGCCACGCCCATTGAAGGGGAGGACCCCATAAAAATATGAGGCCGTGTGCCATCAGCATGCGCACCTCAGCAAGTGGCCTCTCAAGTGGCCTGTTTCGCCTGGAGGCACCGACATACCTGTTCTCTGCATTTCGGTTCAGCTTGTTCCTCGTTGAGAAGAAAGGAACGTTTCTATAAGTGTACACATGACACAAGGACTTGGCCACGCCCGTTGAAGGGGAGGACCCCATAAAAATATGAGGCCGTGAACAGTCGAGAGTAGAAGCCCTCCCCTTGCTTCCCGATGGGAACAGGTTCCACTGCCCTGAGGTCTAGAAGTTTTTGAACCTTGGCTCTAAGGGAGGGTGTCCCGATCTGTTGGAAGGGAGGATTGAAGGGTAAGTAGGGGGGAGGGGCAAGCTAAAGCCCACCCGAGCGATGGACAAAACCCACCAATCTTCGGTGATGGTCTGCCACGCCTTCAGATGAGATGAGATTTGTCCTCCAACGGGAGTCTCATGCGACCGGCAAAAAATATAATTTTTGCAGATTTGTCGGCAGGGAGACTACCTGCTCCTGGAGCTCCTGAAACCCCCTGAAGTTAGAGAAGGATCGAGACTGAGCCACCAACCTCTGTGTATAAGGGGCCTTAGCTGGGACCTTTGCCAGGACCAACAAAGATTGAATTAAACAACTCCTGTCCATCGAAGGGAAGGTCCAGAACTTTATCTTGCACCTCCTTCAAAAACATTGTCGCATGTAGCCACACCTGGCGGGAGGTGTCAATTCCCACCATCAGGCCTTGAGCTGAGGTATCCACATGGTGTGCTGCAGTGCCAGTGCCAGTGACATCCTGTTCCATCACCCTGGCGTCCGACAAACCGGCCTTGAAGTCGTCAAGCCTATCCGTAGGCATGCACTCCACGAAAACAGCCAACTCCTTCCACAGCTCCATATTAGCTGCCGCCAGGATCAGCTCGATATTTGCTTGGTGAAGTTGCAGTGGCGACTTGGTAAAGAATTTCTTGCCCAAGGAATCCAGAATTTTGTCTTCCTTAGAGAGAATCTGAGCCGCAGCGGTAGAGGTCGCAGAGGCCGGCTTTGATTGTAGCGTGGCCACAGCTGCCACCATCGAGGAAGGGAGAGGACACAACGCCAAGGCTATCTCCTCGGACGTGTGAAGCCTGGAACAGGTGGCAATCTCTTACTGATATGAAGCCCATTGTGGGGCTTATCCCAGACCTTACGGTCCTCAGCCAAAATGTCCTTTTGGAGGAACAGGCTGGAACGCCCTTGTGGTGACAAGGTGAACATTCCCAAAAGCACCCCTTCCTACGGAGCGAGGGGCTCAGGCCCTGGAATGTCAAGGAGGGCCATCATATCCAGAACCCGGTCTTGGAATGCTACTGGAGACAGCGGGGATAGGGGAGGAAGCACTGGAGGCGGCCCAATAGGAAGAGGTGGTACCATCACAGGCACTGATGAAGCTGCCGGGTTGGAAGGTGGAGCCGGAGGTTCAAGGTAGATTTCCTTGAAAAGACCCTTAAAGTACTTTTCCATAGGGTCACTATGCATGAGCCTCTGAAATTTCCCAAAAAATACATCCTCCGATGACGGATTAGGTGCTGGGGTAGGCAGAGGCCTCTCATATGGGGCATACCCCCACAAATGCAATGAGGATGGTTGTCAGGAAGGCCCCCCACCAATCGGGTCTGCATTGACCAGCGGAGCAGAAATATAAGGAAGCGAGACAGTATGTGGCAGCGGCATCCGTGCACGCCCATCATAAGAAGGGCGGAACAGATGAAAAAGGCTGCCCAACCCCAAAATTAAGATTCCCAGCACCCGCAATAGAGAACATAGGCGTAAGGGAAGAATCCAACATGGCCGCCATTTTGTCGATTTCTGAAGAGAACTGCATCACATGTGCAGCGTAGGCAATCGTCTCTTCAGGCTGGTCAGGGGACTTGACACAAGAATCCTCGGCAGAGCCGGTACTGGTGGGTCTTGGATGTTTGCTTGACATCTTCGAGGTGGCCCCAACAATAGCCTCCGGGGGAGGAACCTTGGCAGAGCTAGTAACTGACGAGTTAGGGTGTCATGACCGTCCTCTTTGCCCCCTCGACAGAACTGGTATCACCGCAATGAGCGTGGGAAAACTGAGGGATCACCCTTACAGACAAGACCTTAGGAACATGTCTCTTGGTTTTGTCAGTACAGACCTTAGCATTAAAAATAGGAACCTTGGGTTTCATCTCGGTATGTGTAGCTCTCTTGTGAGGGACCTCAAGCCATGGCTTGGTACAGAAATCTCCAGAAAAGGAGGCCTTAGGGCGTACCCCAGTGTCTGTATGGAAAGCTCCAGAAACAGAGACCTCGGAGTGAACCCCAGTGTCCAAAGCCTCAGATGAACTGGCCTGACGTTTAGCACCTGACAGGTGATCCTCCAAACCGGTTTCGGTCTTGGCAGGTCCATCGTGGGAACCCTCGGAGAAAACTCTGGTATACATATTAGGCCTGCAAGGCACCTCAGGAGAAATCCTGGTGGTAGAGCTACTCGAGCCCCTCCTGTACTGAGAAGACTCTGGGAAGGAGTCCCCCAGCTGGGGTGCCTAAAAAATAAGGCGGCTCTTCTTTTCTTCGATGAAAAGCTGAAGATGAGGTGGAAGAACATGCTGAAAGATGTCCTCCCACCGAAGAAGATGCCGTTGGAGTGCACGGACGAAAAGGGAATTGCAGTAGAAGCAGGAATCCCAGCGGTGGTCCAGCCCAAGAAACTCCAAGCAGAGAAAACGGGGATCTGCTCTAGCAAAACAAC
Source organism: Ambystoma mexicanum (assembly GCF_040938575.1). NCBI lineage: Eukaryota > Metazoa > Chordata > Amphibia > Caudata > Ambystomatidae > Ambystoma > Ambystoma mexicanum. The sequence goes on along the minus strand of NC_090937.1, from coordinate 896,910,618 downwards.
GTTTGCAAGAAGAACTGGACACAAATCCCAGACACTCCGGCATACCGGCATAGACAGAGGACTACATGACTGCAGAACCGGAGCAGGAGAGAAGCACAACGGGAACATGAAAAACTCCTGGTGATGCAAGTGCATCCAGCTCCGATCGCGTGGAGAAAACGACTGAAGTACGATGCACGGGGTGGAGCTCAGGAAGTCAGGGTTAAGGCCGCATGCAGTATCCCACGTAAAAAGAGAAGGACAACATGTTTTCAGTTTTGATGCTTTTTATCAAAAGTGCTCCAGTGACGTCCTGAAGGACGGATTGTCCCATATGTATGGAGGAAAGGGGACGGGACGTAGGAGTAAATCCTTTTCCAAGATGGCCACTATAGAAAGGGAAGGCAGGGTTCCATACAGGGCCCTCTTAGCATTCCATTATCCCCCATTCCAGGCCCTGTAATGGGGGATGAAGGACATTAGCACCCTAGGTTCCCAATTGGGAACCCGGGGTGCTAACTCCTTCAACGGTAAACCTGCAGCGTCCCGGTGTAGGAAGATAAATCCTTTTCCAAGATGGCCACCATGGAAAGGGAAGGCGGGGTTCCATACAGGGCCCCTCTTCGCTTTCCATGGCAACCTGTAGAAGGCGGACATAGAACTCTATGACCATATTACCACAAGCACATTTTTCTTCCCTTTCAAACATATCCTGATTTTGAATAACTTTACCATTAAGCCAGTCCCAGGTGGAGACCTTAACCTTATTCCATGACCCGGACAATCTGCCACTTCCCATGGCCAATGGCTACACCTCAGTCACCAAAGGCATATCACAATTTTTTGTACCTACATTATGACACTTGTCAAAAAATAACACACGGGCACATTTGCAAAACCATGCTTTCAGATCCTTGCCAATGCTCCTTACACACGTTTGCTGGAAATCCACACATGTTTTATTTTTTCAACTATGTCAAATGTATGCACATATAACCTAGCCCCCACTTGACAAAATCCAATCAGACTTTACGAAAACATTTATATCTAGATCTAAAACCTTTTTGCAAACTTTTGTGTAGATTCATCAAATTGCACCACATTTATAAACCTTTACAATATTTTGGGACCCCCCTCTAATTTTGCCCCCTCTTTACAAAATCCCACCAAACTTTGGAGAAACATTTATATCTAGATCTATAATCTTTTTGCAAACCTTTGTGTAGGTTTGTCAAATGGCACCACATTTAAAAGCCTTTACAATGTTTTGGGACCCATCTGTAATTTTGCCCCCTCTTTACAAAATCCGATCAAACTTTGAGAAAAACATTTATATTTAGATGTATTATCAGTTTGCCAAATGAAGTGTAGATTTGTCAAATAGTACGTCATTTATAAGCCTTTACATTATTTTGGAACCCCCCTCTAAATTTGCCCCCTCTTGAAAGAATCCCACCAAACTTGGCATACTCATTCGGAATCAGGTTGGGAAAATTATTGCAACATCCCATGCAGTTTCATTAAGTGGTGCCAAAGTTATAAGCCATCCAAGAACTGTTTTTCACCAACCGGGTGTGCCCATTCATTGGATGGTGAAAAGCGGGAAGTGTGTCAGATTTTTGGAAACCCCCGCCATCTGGATCCGCGGACAGCGACCGGTGTCCACGGACATCGAGGTAAAACACATTAAACAACACAACATAGCACTTTTCAAACTTATCAAATAATCTCTGGGGAGTTAAGGGGTGATGAGGATGGGATGGGATATGGCTGCGAGAAGCAAAAAAAATGATGTTTTTTACTGTAAAAGTCTGCTAACAGTCCTGAGAAGGTCGCATACACCTCAGCATTACAGAGTTGGTGAAAAGCAGTTGGAAATTCTAATTGAAAAATGGCGATCATTGATGCACCACTGCTCCAACGGTCACTCATGGACAGAAAACCAACATTTTCACAAATGTGAACATGGACCTTTAATAGAGGAGCAGGAACGCAAAAAGAAGTGGTTTATTCCATCTTCTCCTACACACAAAGCTCTTGAGAAGATCATGTTTGATTACACTCTATCAAGAGATCTGAAGGGACTCACAGATTTCTGTCACACAGAATGATTTTCAGCTATTTGTATGTTCACCAATTGTGATACATTGTACATGAACAATGGAAAACATATGTAACTTGAATTTCAAATCTATCAAAAGTATAAATTGTCAAAATAAAGTATACAAAAAATGACTTTCCACATGCACCCGGTTTGTCAATATCTTTTGCAAGAGTTGCTTGTTTGAGCAGTCCATATTAGGTATATGGGAGGCGATTTTGAGGTGGTGCGGGGGTATGGCCTGAAGGCGCAAGGTCTCCAAAATACCAAATGCTGACAGGTGGATTATGAATTCTGAGTGTTTTCATAAAATGCATAAATCTCTTGAAATTTTGTGCGGCATTTCTGTATGCAAGCAAAGAATTTGGTTGTTTTTCTGAAATATTCCTAATGCTACAGTGGTGCACGCAGGTATCGATGCCACGGGCCTCAAGGTGAATGCCTTGAGCTGCTTACTCCCTCGCATCCTACTGAGCTAATTTGTTGCTTCCATTTACCGAAAGTAAGTTAGGCATAAGGCTTTATTGTATTTTGTCCTTGGAAATAAAGGGAGTTTTCGTAAGGAAAGGAAAGGAATGGGGTGACGAATGAAAAGACGACACACATGATAAGGGTCAGCATTCTCAAACTGGACAAAGTAACATTTAATTTTATTCGATGAAAAATCATTGATCTGAACAGACACTCCGCGTTACACCAAGAGAATGGAAATGCAGATTATTATGTAAGTTTTACAGTAGACATATTTGTAGATAAAGGAGTCAAGGTTTCATTTTATAACTGGTATGGATTCCTGGCTAAAATTGCAATGGCTTGTTGGTGTTGTCAATTGGTTAGGAGACTCAGAAACAACCAGTGTGTACTTGTATTTGTGCCATGGCACGTGGGCAGTCCAGCACCGAAATATATGCAGTCTACGTCTGTGCTCACAGAGGTTCCACCAACGCCAAATTCTAGGCTACTCCTATGTTAAAATGCTGTGTATGTGTTATTCAAATTCTTCAGTCAATGTCCGCATCAGCCTCCCATTGCCAGCTACACAGAATGCATAGGACTAACCTCTCGATCAGATCGTTCACTCCAACATTGTATATTGTTTTCTCTGTGTTTGCACCGTTTCTCAATTGTGTTTATCGTTACTTTTCACACAGTGCGTAAGTAATGAATTGATTAGAATAGAATTACGAACGGCTACTGAGACACATTTCTGATATGTTTTCTGCACAGCTACATCCTGCCCTACTGCGAATGTCATAATTTCCAGATACCAATTCATGGGTTCTTCAGCTGCCAGTTGATGATACACCACAATGGGTGGATGACTGTGATGCTGTTTTGGGATGATCGCTCCAGGCCCATATGCCCTTTCACAGTACTGGCCATAAGGAGTAGTTTGATATCGTTTACGGTGTTGTAGCAACAAGCTGGTGCCGAAGGCTTGCGAATCACAGTGCCTCCATCCAATGAGCTTACACCCAAAGGAACACTGTGTGACTCACGATAAACATTTGTGTATAGAGAATAAAGAAAGAAGCAACACATTTGCTTCAATATGGAAATTGGCGGATGTTGTTGGAGTGTTTATTGTGAAATAAAAGCACATTTTAAATTGCAGAGTATTGGTGTTTCATTTAAAGATAGCGTTTGGTATTCAGAATGGGACGCGCTGTGCTGTGAAAGGATGTGTGTAGATATTCCAGGTTCTGCATCAACTGACGTCTGGATGTAGGTGATGATTGGCTGAGTTTGGCTACGCTGCACACTAGCGCCATGGATATAGGCGGAGAATATAGCTAGGAATGGTGATGTCAGCTTCAGGGGCGGGGACTATGCTATAGTGCCGAAAGGGCACCTGAGTTTAGGGCGGTGCGGCAATGGATAAATCAGTACACAATGGCCGCGCCCTGCTGCCTGATTTCGCATATGTAAAAGTGAGGAAACCCACGTTAAGGTGCATAGGAAAAGTTTTTACGATCGATAAACGCATGCTTAAATACACATGCTCGAACACTTGTGACAATAACATGTTTGAGTGGAGTACTCCTGTAATGAAACTGCATGTAATTTTGCACTTTTTTTCCCAAGCGACTTCCGAATGAGTTTGCAAAGTTTGTTGGGATTCTGTCAAGAGGGGGCAAAATTAGACCGGGGGTCCCAAAATAATGTACAGGCTTATGAATGAGGTGCCATTTGACAAATCTATACTTACTTTGGAGAACTGATACTAGATCTAGAAATAAATGTTTTTGGAAAGTTTGGCAGGAATTTACTAAGCAGGGGTGAACTTAGAGGGGGGTCCCAAAATATTGCAAAGGCTTATAAATGTGGAGCCATTTGACAAATCTACACAAAGGTTTGCAAAAAGATCATAGATGTAGATATACATGTATTCGTAAAGTCAGAATGGATTCTGTCAAGTGGGGGCTAGGTTGTGTGACTATTGTATGTGCATACATTTGACACTTCTACCTTATTTCTAAGGTAGGGGAAATTGTTTCTCATGCTCCTTGATTCCAGCAGTGGAGGTGGCTCTTGGGGAGGAGGAATGGCAATAGCTGATGCCATTTTAAGATAAATAGCAGTTTTGCTAAAAGTATGTACTGTGTACGAGATTGTTAATGGATAATGAGTAGGGATAGGTGTTGGAGCTGTGCATTTGAAGATGAAAGTTCCTACATCAGTAGAAAATGCAGTTCCGAACTGTCCACGATGCACAGCTCTTATCGTGAAGTGCGAACAGGTTCTAGGACACATCATCATGCCGTGCACCATCGTAGGGTCACTGTCCGGAAGGTCCGCAATGAAGTCAAATGTTCATAGACATCTATGGATGCAAAACTAGTTGAAATAGTTGAAAAAAGTGTATAGAAGTGTTAAAAATGATTCTAGAAGGTGGGACAAGGCAGAGTTTTAAGGGGACACTTTGTAAATTGGACACAAATATTGTTATAATGGGTAAGTATGATATTAGTAAGTTCTAGGAAAATTATATGCACTGGTAAGAACCCTTGAAAATCACTGCAAAAATGTTGTTAAAGGGACGTTATGGTTAAGTTGGACAAATAAAAACCTATGAAATTCAATGAAAAAACTTTGTTAAGGGGACGTTATGGTTAAGTTGCACTAATAAAAACCTCTGAAATTCAATGAAAAACCTTTGTTAAAGGGACATTATGGTTACAAGTTAAACCGGAAAACCCTAGAAATTCTCCAGTTATGGCAAGCTAAGCAACCATAACTCGCGCCACCACCGTGCACTGCTAAGACTAACAGCCAGGACATCAAGATCACATCACAAATGTAATTGATGACATCACTGATGTTACAGTGCCCTACTAAAAACCTATGAAATTCACTAACAACAACATTGCTAAAGGAACATCATGGTTAAATTGCACTGGAAAACCTATGCAATTCATTTGACAAACATTGTCACAGGGACAATGTGGTTATGGGTAAAATTGAAAAAACCCTGAAATTCACCATTTATGGTAAGCTAAGCAACCGTAACTTGTGCCACCAGTGTGCACTGCAAGGTCTAACACCCATGACATCAAAGAAGCCATCACAAATCTCATTGATGACATCACTGATGACATCACATGTGAATTTAGTTTTCATGGAAAGCCTCCATAAGGGATTGTTATTGTAATGGTGGCAGAAAACTATCAAATATCATTGGAAGAACTATCATTAGAGTAGTTGCTATAAACATCATTGTATTACAGACTTCCTTGCAGTACAAGAACCAACTCATGTGGACACAGAGCCATTGTCTGCACCATGCCCTATAGAAGTGTAATCTTAAAAATCTTCCCATGTTACAAAGTGAATCATGAATGCTTTTGTTTTAGAGTTTCGGGTACTGTGAAACATGTAAGAGGTAGCTACCATTGCCTTAACAACTACATAATTACACTATTGCACAGAAAACATAAAGACACCACAATGCATACAATACAAAGTTTTCCCTTTTTGTGGAACAGGATATGTTTTTAGGTGGGGGGTGTATTGTGAACATAGTCTATTGTATTCTAAAATGCAAGGAATATCAGCGTTTACTTTACATGCATCACAGTTGATTAGAAATAGACCATCAAGTGTAAGTAAGCGTGATAGTGTTACGTAGTGCATGCCTTCTTTAAAGACTGTGTTACCAATATCTATCAATGCTTTGTCTAGGGTAAGACCTTGTGATTTGTCTATGGTGACTGCGTATGCTAGAGTTAGAGAAAATTGTTCTCTGCGTACATACATGTATTTGAAGAGAAGGAATCAAGCTGTTGAGTGCCCTATCCTTTTTACTTCTGAAAGGATTGTCAAAGAGAATATTGACAAACTGAATGTTGTTGTCACGTGGGTATGTTTGAAAGCCAACAACTGTACCCAGTGCTCCATTAACTAGTCCTTGCTCCACATCAAGGTTACGTTTAAGCATTACTCTACAGTTTAAGGATAAGTTTAATATTTTGTGCAAACCAGCTGTGTTGGAGATATAATTTTCTAAGGTATTTAGTCTTGTTGTGGCTTGTTGACACATGGGTAGTGTCATACCATGTACGTCTAGTTTGTCTGTGGAGCAAATTTCATTAATTAGTTGCATTTCTTTTTTCAACATTGTTTCATTGAATTTGGAACAGCTTGCAAGAGTTGGCATAAAGGACATACAATTGACATGTTTGTGTGCTAATTGTTCCATAATATCAGTAGCACATGAGTTATGGCCATAAAGTGCATGGATGTGTCGGGTTTTTAATATTGCTTGTGCTTCTTGAGATGTGCACCAACTCTAATACTTTTTAAAATGTTGTCGGAATTGAGGTCTGCAGATTGGCGCATGTTTTCTGTTAATTCTCTGTATTGGAAATGTTGCCAAAGGTTGACATTTCCTATGCTGCCAATAGTTTTACGGCATAGTTTGTGTCCTAAGGTTTTAAAAATAAGTTCACCTTTCACTGGTGTCAATTGAAGAAGATCTTCGAAAACAATAATGTGCTTTCCTCCAAAGAGCTCTTCGTAGTTTGTTTTAAGTACTTCTTGCAATCTGAGGTGAATCAAAACCAACATTAGGTTGGAGACCATGCTCAATACATCTATTAGTTGCCTTTTCATTTGTTTGAACACTCTGCCTAGTTCCATTGCAGCTTCTGTAGAAAGTTTGTAATATTCTAATTTGTTTTGGTATTCTACTGGAAGGAGTGGTAATCGGTGTAAAGTGACACTGCCTATGTTGTAGGCAGCTAAACCTGTCGGGGCAGTTACAACAGCTGACAGTTTGTTGTTTGTAAAATGTTGAAGGAACTTGCTGCTGATTTTGATAAAGAATGTTTTGCCTGAACCAGCTTCAACACTGACGTATAGTAGTATAGGTTTGTCATTTTGGCAGGTACATTCTTTATTTTCATGTTGTACACCATGTGCAATTTCTTTTGGTACTTCTTGAAAAATGGTACGCTGCTCAATGTTCAGTTTTGATTGTAGTACACTTAAGTCTTCTGCATCTTCTTCATAGTGACACATGGTGTTCTCTTCTTCTGTCATAGCTAATTCTGCCTGATTTGCTATTAGTGGCTGTCCCAGTGGTTCTTGACCTCCTGTTACAGAAGGTTGACTAGTGTTGGAGTGTCCTTATCTAGTTGTGCCTGGAGTTCTTCTTCGTGTTGCTGGTCATTGTGCAACATTGTTTTGCACTGCGTAAAGTTTACATCTGTGATAGTGCTTTCATTTGCTTTGAAAGCATCTTCATAGGAGTCATAGTTTTCTAGTATCTCTTCTTCTTTTCTCCATGGTTTAAAAAGTTGTAGCAGGGACATGTAATATAGTTCTTTTTATTCAGGAGTTTTTAATGACAATTTGATGTGATTAAGATTTGTTGGTAAGTTTCACTAAGCTGCCTTCATAATCTGTTACTCTATATCTACCTTTTTTTTTCATTGGGTTTTATATTATTTTTGTTTTGGGCTATGTGGTATAGACACATGGTTTCCAAAGTGGTACTCCTGTTCAGGTAGTATGTGTCTAGTGAATTGTTTTTCAAAATGTCGTGGCTGTTGGGATCATTTTTGGCTATTGTTTCTATTTCATCGTATGATTTGAGAACTCTTTTTCTATATCTGGCAGGACCAAGACTTAGCCATACTATATTTTCAGATTTTCCATACAAAGCAGTACTGGTTAAATTATCTGCAGCTTCATAGTAGCCACATTCTCTATGAGAGAGCATTTTAATGCCTAAGCTGTAAACTTTCTGAGATAGTGTTTTGTCCGATGATAGGTCATTCCAGAGGTATTGAAGCTCTGTTTTTTCTGCTTTTGTTAAGTAGGCTGTAACATATCGTATCTGCAATGTACTGCACATCTATGTTTGTATTTCATAAGAGGGCAATGATTGCACTGTAATCATTGATATATTTTGATTCTTCTGTTCTTTTTATGTAATACGTGTTCTTAGGTGATTTACCTTTAACACTATGTCTAACTGAAGACATGAAGTTGTTCACTTCACCTGTTTCTGTAACTTGTCTAGGGAAACCAAAGCGGCATTTGGTGTAGTATTTCCCTTTGTTTTTGTATTTGCGACAACAATATTTGCCACATTTATGTCTTTGAAATTGTACAATTTGTGCATTTCCGATGGAATTTCACAAGTGATATATTTTTCAATAAACTGTAAACCAGTGGCATCACTGTCTTGACCGAATTTAGGAACATCTTTAATCCATAAAAGTATGTGGATATGTGGTGCTCCTCTGGCTTGGTATTCTTTTCTCCAAAAGAAGTGTTGCACTTCTCCGAGGGGAGGAACAGATTTATTACAAATAAAGTGTAGCATAGCAATGAAAAAATGATGGAAATATCTTGAAACATTAACAGCATCTAGAGAGCAAAGTTCTCCAGGTGCTAGTATACCTATGGCACGCCTCAGCAAGTGGCCTCTCAAGTGGCCTGTTTCACCTGGAGACGCCGACATACCTGTTCTCTGCATTTCGTTTCAGCTCGTTCCGCGTTGAGAAGAAAGGATCGGTTCTTCAAGTGTACACATGACACAAGGACTTGGCCACGCCCATTGAAGGGGAGGACCCCATAAAAATATGAGGCCGTGTGCCATCAGCATGCGCGCCTCAGCAAGTGGCCTCTCAAGTGGCCTGTTTCGCCTGGAGGCACCGACATACCTGTTCTCTGCATTTCGGTTCAGCTTGTTCCTCGTTGAGAAGAAAGGAACGTTTCTATAAGTGTACACATGACACAAGGACTTGGCCACGCCCATTGAAGGGGAGGGCCCCATAAAAATACGAGGCTGTTTGCCATCAGCGCACGCTCCTCAGCAAGTGGCCTCTCAAGTGGCCTGTTTTGCCTGGAGGCGCCGACATACCTGTTCTCTGCATTTCGTTTCAGCTCGTTCCACGTTGAGAAGAAAGGAACGTTTCTACAAGAGTACACATGACACAAGGACTTGGTGAATTTATATATATATATATATATATATTATAGAGGACTTTCCTTTCTTTATTTATACATTTGACACAATAGTAATACAGTGTTTATTCTTGCTACTATAGGCCACGCCCATTGAAGGGGAGGACCCCATAAAAATACGAGGCCGCATGCCATCAGCGCGCGCGCCTCAGCAAGTGGCCTCTCAAGTGGCCTGTTTCGCCTGTTTAGTCTGTGGGTCTGGTAGGGCTGGTAAAAAGTGTGTTTATTGTTGCTCTGCTTTCTTTACTTTTGCCCTGTGCATTAACATCATACACGTGTGTGTGGAGTGACCGCAAAAGAACGAAGATTCTTGAATGCTCTGTGTTAAGCAGTTTACAGTTAAAATATGAGTGTCAAGAAAACAGTAATAAGCAAACAACAATTGGCTCCAGCGCCATCCATTAACCAAATGGCCACTAGAATGAGTGTTGCGTGTGCCGCTGCAGCGTCTCAATTAGATTCACCCTATTTAACAGAGGAACTTATCGAAATGTGCAAAACAATGCTCATTAGAGCAGAGAGTAGGTGCAGAATCTTATGAGGATGGTCCTAATGCTGAAATGATTGAAAGCTCACAATCACTGTTTGCAGAAGATGGCGACCTGAATGGGTTGAACCAGTTCGACGATCTAGTTAGTAACACGGACTAAGTTGAGAGTGTGAGTCTCGAGTATGTTGACACTCCCCAAATCTTCCATTCTGTTGAAAACTCATTGATGTCTATGTTACAGCATCTTGATAACAGTATGTTGGTTGATGCCGTGATTGAGCCTTTGATTGGTACTGCATACACAGAAGTTGTTGTAGAGAATCCAAGTAATGAAACACAATTATTAATTTTGTCTGAACTGAAAACACACTTGAATCTATTAAAAGAAATTGTGATGGCATTTATAGCTTTTCCTGAACTTATCAATGATTTGATGAGTAGAACTTGCGACGAGACTGCAGTAATCATGCAAGCCTCCTCGCCTGTACGAAAGGGCGTGACTATTAAGAACAGCGTAGCAGCCAGTAAAAATATGTATGACAACGCTTTGAACAGCGAGGTATTAAAAACAAACTATCTACTAATATGTGTATGGTAAATGCAACAAGTTGTTCTAATTCAGAGGCTAATATGAATCCATTTTTGGTAGAAGCTGTGAAAGATCCACAAGCTGATAATATGAAACTTGTTGGTGTGACCCTGATAAGTGATGATGATAATTCCTTATTTGTTGAAAACATTCCTAAAAGAAAAGAGAAAAAGCAAAGGAAAAAACAGGCAAAAATAGCAAAGGTCAGTAATGTTACATCACGTAAATTCCTAAGAAATGTGGATATACGTGATGCATGGCCTGATCGCCCGGCAACAGATAAGGGTAAGACTGCACAAATTCAAAGTAAGTCAAGTGATATTTCATCCAATGACACATCTAATAAAGTGGAGGTTGGTATTACTGCTGAAAATGGTATCTTAATCCATTCTGAATATAGTGAGGGTACATCTATCCTTTTAGAGGTATTGAAAAACAAAGTAACTTCTGAAAGGATCGATAGTAATTTAGGTGCTCTGGAAAGAGGAGTTCAAGATATTTTTGACATTTTTAAAAACCCAGAAGCTCCTTCTAGACCAAACACCCCTGTCACTATGGTTAATACAGATTCTATGGCTTCTATGATACATTTGGACCCTATTATTGAAAACAGAAAGAATATATCACAAGGACCTAAAAGCATGAAAGCATCAATGTGTTCTCCTGTAGTGATACTTGAAAACAAATCGAAGGATACAGAGGATAAATACAAGTGTACACATTCCTTGATATATGAAGACAACAATAAAGTAACACTAAAAAATGTAAAGGAACCTCACGAGATGTCTAATAATAATGTGTTAAAAATATCTCAACTAAATAGTGAAGCAATAAGCCTACTTATTGATGATCTCTTGAAACAAAAATACAATGAATGAAAATGTCTGCTGTCTAATACAAATGATACATCAAAAGGAAATATTCAAATTATGAATAGTACTAATTGTCAACACTTAGATGGTAGAATATTAGATGTTCATAATAGCAATGTTGTTCTAGGACAAGAGATAGTAATAGATAAGGCTACACACAATGAAACAAGCATAGATCATGAGGTATCTAGTTATAATATGATAAAGGATTCTCAGTTAAACAGAGAAGATATAAGTTCACTCATAGAAGATATGTTGAATCATAAATTTAATGAAACAAAATGCCTATTACCAAATGCAACTGCTATAAATCAAGGTAATGACATACATGAGATTTATGCAAGTCGTCAGTATATAGACCATAATCTTATGGACGCACATAGAACAAATGAGTGTTTGACACAAACAGCATCAGTATTCAACAATACGCAAAATGGTGGATATACATCTGCACCTGTGTATGACTCTAATTATTGGAATAAAGATGTTAAGAAGCCTTTAACACAAAATCTGAGACTTCCTGCTTTCTCAAATGAACCAAGCCTTGTAATTTACTATGGCCCTCATTACGACCTTGGCGGAGGACCATGGTGCAATTTGCACCATGGTCCATGGCGCTAAGCTGCCAACTCCGCCATGGGGGTTGGCGGACTTACCGCCCCATTCCGAGGTTGGCGGGGCGGTAAGTCCCCAATCCCCATTTACCCTTCCCCATTCCCATTCCTGGCCCCATAGGGCATAATGGGAGTGGGGAAGGCGTTAATTACGCCACCGTAAATTACGGTGGCGTAATTAACAACAAGGTCCCTTAGCGCCATGGATTTTAACGCCTGCTAAAAGCAGGCGTTAAAATCACCATGGCGCTAAGGGAACTCGTACTCAGGCGGTAAGGTACGCCATGGTTTACGCCGGCGTAAACCCCTTACCGCCTGGGTCCTAATGAGGGCCCATGTGTTTGTTGAGGGTGGACCGAGATCACTCAATAGTCATTACCTTTTATCTTTATTTAGTGAAATATCAGAATTAAGTCTAATAACATCAGCTGACATTCAGTTTGTGGACTTCATATATAATTAGAGGTTTGATTTATATATATGTATATTTTAATTATAACCTCACCATTGGTAAGGGCACTGATATTAAAGGAAGCGGGGGCCTTACAGAAGAGAGGTTTTGATGTATTGCAATTTCATGACGATGTGCAAAGTGCTGATGCATTTAAAAAACAGGAATATAACACACAAGAACCAGTGGGCCTTGGTTCTGAAAGACTGAGGTCTCAGGTACCTGTGGTCAAGATGCACGATAGGTCAGCAATAGCAGATGCAAGGTCTCACTTGATTGATGTGCAGAAATGGAGGTCTCTTGCTAAGTCGCTGAAAGACTCAATAGAGAATTTGAAATTGGCGAAGATACCACTTTAACAAATACTCGACGTTTAGTCTTGTATCTTGGAATAATAGGGGATATTCACATATAGTTGGAAATAAGGAAATTGTGAGCCTACTGGAAGAACACATCTTTGTGTTACTGCAAGAAAAATGGGCGACCGGTAACCTGCTCTGGGATGGTTATGGTGTCATAAATATGAAAGCGTACAAAGGTCCAATTGGTCGTCCTAGTGGTGGTCTGCTTATGGCATTTAGATCGGATGTAAATATCACCATGCTAACCAATCAGCTGTTAATGGATTGTGCAATAATTGGTACGTTTAAATTAAGATCATTACTAATGGAAATAGACATCATGATAATAAATGGTTCTACGTTATTTTGCCAAATGATTTTACATCGTGGGACTTTTCATCGCCACCCTTTCATCGACAAAAACTCCTTTTTTTTTATTTATGGGGGACCTTCGCCCCCCCAAACCACACTTTACTTAAATAATCATACCCCAAACCGCACCAAACACCCCCCATAAAAAAGTTTTTTAAAAAAAGGTTTCAGCGATGAAAGGGTTGGCGATGAAAAGTCCCATGATTTAAAATCATTCAACGAAATGTGTGTATACCATAATAAATATATATTGGAATACAGCTTTACACTCAAATGAACAGCTTGTTGGTTTGCTTGAGATGTTGAACAGTAGGATAACGGAATGGCTAGATTTATATCCCATGGGGGCACTTTTATTAGCAGGTGATCTGAATGCCGACTGTAATTTAGGGCATACTGACGTCTCATGGTCGTTGGCATCCATAAGACCTAACTCTGCTGCAGGAGGAAGCCTATGGCTGGAATTTACATCGAGTTGGGGAATGCAGCCAATGCATAATAACATTCCTACATGGCAATCTAGAGGTCTGAGTTCAATCTTAAATTATATAATAGTTGGTAATCATTTTAACGCAGATAGATGTAACATGAAAGTTCATGGCCTTAAGGGTGACCATGCAATGATATCATCACATTTTCCATGGTATAAACAAAAGTCGATGGTTGATTTATGTGAACTATGTGTAGAAATTAATGTAGCAAGCAATAGGGTTAAATGGACCCTCACAACTTAGAAAAGGTACATTCTTTATTATTGCAGGACTATGGGCCTCATTACGACTCAGGCGGTAAGGGGTTTACGGCGGCGTAAACAGCGCCGACCCTTACCGCCTGATTCCGAGGTCCCTTAGCGCCATGGAGGTTTTAACACCTGCTTTTAGCAGGTGTTAAAATCCATGGCGCTAAGGGACCTTGATGTTAATTACGCCACCGTAATTTACGGTGGCGTAATTAACGCCTTCCCCACTCCCATTATGCCCTATTGGGCAAAAATGGGAATGGGGAAGGGTAAATGGGGATTGGGGACTTACCGCCCCGCCAACCTCGGAATGGGGCGGTAAGTCCGCCAACCACCATGGCGTAAACGTAGTTTACGCCATGGTGGTAAAGGTACGACCCAGGCGGTAACTTACCGCCTGGGTCGTAATGAGGCCCTATATGTTGTATCTGCTTGAATGGTAAATTGATACGTATGCTGGCGAAACCGTTAAAGATTATATACAACAAACGCTTGATAGAACAAATGTGAGAAAAATACACGATCAAATACCTATGAATAAAAGTGTCCATGTGTTTGATAATGAAGTTAAAAAAAGAAAGTCACAACTGCGTAAAGTGGTGCATAGTTTAAAAAAATGAAAGTGCAATTCAGTTGAAATTATGAAAAAAATTAAGCATTGCAAACAAATATATAAAAACTGGATTATATTGCATTGTACATACATGGCACAAAGAGACTGCGAAGCAATGCTCTCTGCCATGGAGGGTTGTAGTACTCGTAAAACATGGTCATTATTTAATGGTACTAAAGTTACGCAGTTGCAGCTTTCAATTAATCCTATAGCAGGAGATGTGTGGGTAAAATATTTTGAGAATTTATATAGTTGCTCAGATGTGCAGATGATGATCCATTATAATAGCAACCAGGCTTGGCCTCTGGATATTTCTATAAAGAACATCTCGAAGCATATCAAAAAGAATAAAGCTTCATCCACACCAAGCCCAAATAACCTATCTTACACTACATTAAAACACAATATTGTTTTATGGGCTAGCTTACTGAATTGTTTATTTAATGAGATTGCAAGGGTCAAACAGATTCCGACATCTTGGAAGATGTCATATGCAATTTTAATATTTAAAAAAGGCAATCGCCTCAGCCCTTTAAACTACCGCCCAATTATGTTGTCTGATGTTGAATCGAAAATATTTACAGCAATAGTTCTGGAAGAAATAAATATATGGATTGAGCGTAACAACATATTGGATCCAAGACAAATAGGCTTCAGACAAGCTATGGGAACAGATGTGGGAGGACTGATAGTAGCAAGTTTGCAGGAGAAGACCAAAGTGAAAGGTAACCATGCTCTGAATATTGCATCAATGGACCTTTCTATGGCTTTTGATAAGGTAGATAGGTGCACACTGTGGAGGACTCTAGATGACTTGGGAATGGACAAAGGTCTTTTAGAGTTGATAATAATGTTATATTCGGGTACTGTAATGAGAGTGTGTCTAAGCAATAGAGGTCTATTATCAGAACAAATTCAAACAAACAATGGTTTGTGTCAGGGTTGTAGGCTTGCTGCCACTCTCTAACCTTTACATATCTCAGGTGGGTAAAATTTTAGATGTAAGTGGATTAGTCTCCCCAAAGATAGGTAACACAATCATAAAGTGGGTTGCATACGCAGATGACTTTTTGTTGTTTGATGGGACAAAGGTTGGTCTGCAGAAAATGATGACCTAATTTGAAGAGTTTATAAAAGAAAGAAAACTGCTGATAAATCCAAACAAAATGGTAATCTTTCAAACGGGTGTGAAACCACTCAAACAAAATTCCTTGGTAATGTTTTGTGGTGGTACAAAAATAAAAAATCATTCTGTGCTGAGATATTTGGGCTACATCTATACCAGTGCACAAACACTTGGTTACATGGTAAAGAAACAAAAAGTATAGAAGCACATGCTTTTCCTCTACTCTTTTCTACTGGCAAAGGAGGAAGGAGATATGGGAACTTTACATTTAGTGCATGTATCCTATTCTATCGTACCAAAGCCATTTCAAGATTGACCTATGGTCTTGATTTTTGTTCAAACGACTTGTTACCACATCTGAAAATCATTGAGGCCTGTATATGGCGTAAGGTATTAAGGCACTTACCAAGATGTTTACCTATAGAAACTTTACGTTTTGAGTTGGGCTTGACATCCTTAAAAAGTATTGTATATTGGAAAAAACTATTACTAATGCGTAAGTGTCTTGTAGGTGAAAATAACACATTGTATCAATGTCTGGGAAGGGATTTGGAAGGAGTTTTTATGAAAGACCTAAAAAACTTATGTGATAAGAAATGATTTGACCTTGACCTTGACCTCACAAATGGGACTTTGTTAACAAACCCACGGAAAGTAAATAATCTGATAAAAGCTTATGATTGGCTTGAGAATAACGTGGTGATTTTAAATTCGTCTTTGTATGCTCAATTAATCTCCTTCCGGAAATGGTACCCGGTATCAGAGAAATATTTAGTGAAATATCCCTCTAGATCCTTTCGCAATGCCACAATGAGATTCCAGTTTAATGTTTTGAATACCTATGAGATACAGAGTATTCGAGCTAAGAACGTTGTGGTTTTTAAAACCTGTAGACATTGTAACATACTTGGTACAAATATATTGCTGATACATTTGTTATTGATTTGTTCAAGTTTGATGAAACAAAGAAGAGAATATTTCTCAAAGTTTGTCAATGATACATCCGATTTGAATAGAGAACATATTTGGTATGAGATGGTAACTCAACGATATTCAAAATACGGGTTAATGAATTTTTGAGGGTTATATGTGATGTATCATGATTTAACTATTTTGCTCTTCTAAAATATTGTTGTAGCTTTATGTGTTTTAATGTGCTGAAACTGTTCCTTAATTTTAATGTTTTCTAAATTGTAAGTAAGAACCTTGGAATGTATTAACAGAGTGAATTATAAAATTGAGGAGTATATTTTAAGTTTCTTTTAGGATTCTAATGACTATATATTGCTTGTTTCATATTGGTCTAAATTCAGTGTTTTAAAAGTTTTGTAAAAGTATGTATCTTATGATAAATTTTGTAAAGGTTTATACAAAAAAACAATAAAGTTAATAATAATATCTATGTTTGTTTTGTTTTTGTTTGATATGCATAGGAAATCATGTAAATCTTCCCATGCATATTCTGCACAACTTAATGTAACAAACCAAGTGGGTGGGCCAAGGTTTCTTATCATACAACGTACATCTTGTGACGTCGGAACCAGTACTCTTTCGTACCATGCATATTTGCTAACAGATTTGTAATGCTTGATTGTAAAATCTCATCTTTTTCTTGCACTTTTTGTATTAATTTGAAAGTGAGTTCCTGATTTCAATATGTGTGCAACTCCGTAACATAGAGTTGCTAGTTCACTTTCAAAGAGTAGGTGGAATAAGTATTCCACATTTTGTCTAAATCTGGGATCTTCAGAATACATTCGTAACAAGCAGTATTCTGATGCTGTTATCTGAGTGGGTCTATCATCGTACCTTCCTCCTTTGCCAGTAGAAAAGAGTAGAGGAAAAGCATGTGCTTCTATACTTTTTTCCCATATGTTAATTGGTGATCCTTTGGTTTGTCACATTTGGTACGTTTCTAGTACATCATCTAAGGTGTCATTAGAGTGTAATGGATGAATTGTATAATGGTCTTAAATATTGGATACTGTAGCAGGATGTAGAAGTTCAAATTGACCAGTTTCTGGTGACTCTTGAATTATTTCAGTTGTTTCCCTTAAGTTTTCTTCAATATTTATTTCTTTGTAGTATTCATTATTGTCTTTTAGTTATTGCAAGGCTTGTCTAACTTTATGTAAGTCTTCGAGTTGTTGCCAAATTACTTTGGGCCTCATTACAACTCAGGCGTTAAGGGTTAACGCCACCGTTAACCCTTAACGCCTGATTCCCACCTTAACGCCTGCTTTTTGCAGGCATTAAGTTCCATGGTGCTAAGGCACCTTGGTGCTAATTACGGCACCGTAATTTACGGTGCCGTAATTAGCGCCTTCCCCACTCCCATTATGCCCTATGGGGCAAAAATGGGAATGGGGAAGGGAAAATGGGAAATGGGGATTTACTGCCCCACTCACCTTGTAATGGGGAGGTAAATCCGCCATCCACCATGGTGTAAACGTACTTTACACCATGGTGGTAAAGTTGGTGCACTTAGCACCTCAGTTGTAATGAGGGCCTTTGTCTTTTATTGGTACACCATTTACTAAGACAATTAAAGATTGCTCTATTGGACGTTGCACTCTGAGAGTGTGCACATTTTCTTTCAGATCTAATGGTAAATAAACTACTTTGCCACAAATGCCTTTCACCAATTCAGAGGGAGGTAATTTTGCTGTTTTTGGTTGAAGGCGTATTATTGCTTGAAATGGAAAAAACTATGAAAAATCTTTGTTAAAGGGATGTTATGGTTAAGTTGCATTAATATACACCTATGAAATTCAATAAAAAACTTTGTTAAAGGGATGTTATGGTTAAGTTGCACTAATAAAAACCTATAAAATTCAATGAAAAAACTTTGTTAAAGGGAAGTTATGGTTACAAACCAAAAAAAAAAACTGAAATTCACCAGTTATGGTAAACAAAGCAATCATAACTTGTGCCACCACCGTTCACTGCTAACACTAACACCGAGGACATCAAAGATGACATGACAAATGTCATTGATGACATCACTGATGACATCACTTATCCGGGCCACTTGTTTTGGTTCACTGACATATATAGGCCAGGTGGTTTTGTTCACTGACAGTCAGAATATTAAAATTGAAAAGTTGCTATATATATAGACGTGAACCTTGTCATATGTTCTTAAAGTACTTTCCTTGGGGTTTGGTCTCAGCTCATGGTGCACATGCATGGGGAAATAAGCAGGCCTCAAACACACAATTCATTTGGATTCATGAAGATAAACTTTAATTTTAATAACATTTTCTGATGATGCTGTTTCTTTCTTCCTTACTTTAGTTTCCATGCATGTGTGTTTGATTTGTATGCATTGTGGTTCTTCATTGTATGTTTATGCTAGCACAATTGTTGTAACTCTTGAATTGTTAGCTGGTTATCACATGTTTAACATTACTCAAAACTCTGATAAGGTAGCATTTATTATTGTACTATCCAAAATTACAAGATTATAAATATTGTACTTCTATAGTGACTGCTGCAGTCATTGGGCCTCATTATGAATTTTGCGGTAAGGCATAAACAATGCCGGTAGTGCTACCGGTGCCATTGTTACCGTACCGCCAGATTACGAGTTCTGCTCATCGGTGCGGCTCTGCATGCCTGGTCAGACCAGGCGTGCAGAGCGGCACCCGTGAGCAGAACTCGTTATTGCACCAGCACCGTTATGAGTGCTGCCAGTGCAATCATGCTCCCCACCCCCATTCTGCCTTATGGGGATCGGGAACACGCCCACACCGGCACCCGTGAATAGGCAATTACCAGCCCATTCATCTCGTAATGGGGCGGTAATGGCCCATTCGCAGGAGCCGGTGCCGATAGCGAGTTTGGCGTGCCTCTGTTTATATATGATTAGGTTTCTGTATTAACAACAACACTCCAACACAATGATTTTAGATGAGTACATTCTTTAATAGATTAAGTAGTTCATGATAGGACTCCCGATCACCCCTGACATCTTGTTACCAACAATATAAACCCAACCCCTTGTAGGGACTTTTCATCCAAATGATTTTCACATGTGATGTCATCAATGACATGTGTGATGTCATCTTTGATGTCCTGAGTGTTAGTCTTAGCAGTGCACGGTGGTGGCACAAGTTATGGTTGCTTATCTTACCATAACTGGCAAACTGACTGGGGTTTTTCAGTTTTACTTGTACCAATAACATCCCTTTAACAAAGTGCTTTAATTGAATTCCTAGGTTTTTATTAATGCAACTTAACCATAATGTCCCTTTAGCAAAGTTTTTTCACTGAATTTCACAGGTTTTTAGTAGTGCAACTAAACCATAACATCCGTTTTCCAAAGTTTTTTCAGTGAAATGTATAGGTTTTTAATAGTGCAACGTAACCATAATGTCCCTTTAATTAAGTTTTTTCAGTATGTTTCCTGGGTTTTTATCAGTACATGCTATTTACCAACAACTTACTAATATCATACTTACCCAATATAGCAATATTTGTGTCCAATTTACAAAGTGTCACCTTAAAACTCCCACCTTCTAGAATCATTTTTAACACTTCTATACACTTTTTTGCAATTATTTCAAATGGTTTTGAATCCATAGACATCAACGAACATCTGACTTCATTGCGGACCTTCCGGACAATGCAATATGACCATACGCTGGCGCGCGGCACGATGATGTGTCCGAGAACCCATCCACACTTCGCGATACAATCTGTGCTTCGGGGACAGTTCAGAAATGCATTTTCTACTGATCTAGGAACTTTGAACTTTAAGATTTCCCTTGCACAGCTCCTACACCTGTTCCTACTCTTTATCCATTAACAATCTAGTACACAGAATTTTAGCAAAACTTCTATCTATCTTAAAAATGGCATCAGCTAATGCCATCCCTCCTCCGCAAGAGCCACCACTGCTGTAATCAAGAAAAACATTGCCCCCTACATTAGAAATAACACATGCACAACATTTTGCGCCTCCATATTAGTGTTTGATGCGTCTTCCCTCAATTCCCTCCCCATCTTTCTTTCTAAGTTCTCCTGCCAAAAATATATACATCCGAAAACAACATAAGAAATGTTCCTTTAGGAACCAACTTTCACAGTTAAAAAATAGAACTAAAAAAAAAACATATAGACTCCATCTACTTTACATTTCTCATTAAAGTACATAGGGCCTCATTACACGGTAGGCGGTAACCATGGCGCTATTAGCGCCATGGTTGCCGCCGGTACCGTACCGAGTCCGCCATGGTGAATGGCGGAATTACAGCCACTTTCCAAGGTGTGTGGGGGCGGTAATTCCCCATTTATCATGGCACTTCCCCATTCCCATTTGAGCCCCCATAGCGCTCAACGGGAATGGGGAAGTACCGTAATTGCCTCCAAGGTCCCTTTGCGGGCCCGTTCCTTAACGGCTTGTAAGACCAGCCGTTGAGTTCAGGTCCCGCAAAGGGACCTCGTTGTAAGGTGGTAAGGGTTTACCGGTACCGGTACCCTTACCGGTAACGGTAAACCCTTACCGCATTCCGTGTAATGAGGCCCATAGACTCATTAAGATTTTCCTACATTTCCATTTGCATTTTGTGTTACGCTAATGGGAATATTATGGCATTCATCCCCCGTTCCAGGGATTGGAACTGTGGATAGCAGCCCGGCAGCCCAAGTTATCAGCCCAAGCGAAGTGAGGGTGGATAACGAGGTCTCCGGAACGATATCCCCCATGCAAGCCCCTGTATTGGGGGATAAAGGCCATTAGCATCCTAGGTCCCCAAAGCGGGAACCCGGAGTGCTAAAAAAAGGATTTTTCTTCCTATACCGGAACGCCTCTGGCATCCAGGTGTAGGATGAAATGACAAAGTTACCCAACGTGGTGACTACCTTACTCTTAGTTTATAGTTCCCTTTCCTCCATACTTGTTTGACATTCCGTCCTTTGTGACAGGACCGGAGCACTTTTGATAAAAAGCATAAAAATTGAAAACATTTTGTCCTTCTTCTCTTTTTACATGGGGTACCGCGCACAGCCGTAACCCCACCCTCCCAAGCTCTGCCCCGCGCATCGCCCTTCAGTCCTTTTCTATCGCCTAGTCTGTGACCATTTAAGCAATAATAGAGGATACTTATTAGAGGGGACTACGGGCGGGCGTATGGAGAAAAGGGTATTATTGAGTAGGAGAAAGGTAGTCACTACGGTGAGTAACTTTGTTATATTACTACGCCCCGTCCACATACCTACATACTTTTGGGAGATTCCAAAGGACTCCTCACAGGTAATACGTGTGGATAGAACTTTCCTACTGAAAAAGGTTCTTAAGAAGAGCCTGGCCGAATTGAGCATCAGCCCTGGAGCTCAGACCCAAGCAGTAATGCTTACAAAAAGCTGATGGGGAAGGCCAAGTAGCTTCTTTGGCAATGGTTTGTCAGGGAACATATTTTTGAAAGGCAACAGCAGCTGCTTTACCACATATAAGATGGACATGAATGCCCTTCGCAAGCTGAAGGCCCTGAATGGTAGATGCACGTTTGGAAAAAAGACAGGTAATGAGATAGATGAGATAGTTTCATTCAAAGAAAATCAGTCACTGCTTTAGGAAAAGATGATTGCGGAGACCAACCGTATCCTTATGAAAGGTAAGGAACGGGTGTTCCACGGGCAAAGCTTTAAAAGCTCGCTTACTCGCCTTGCCGAAGTGACTGTAATCAAGAAGGCAACCTTCCAAGAAATGTACTTTAAATCCATTGTAGCCATGGGTTCAAATGGTTTATGGCATAAGGCGGACGAAACCACATTTAAATCCCACTTCGGGTGAGGATTGCGAACAGGTGGAAAAGGATGTAACAAACCTGCGAAAAATGCCTTTTAATGACTGGGTTTGTCAAAGAAAAGGAACATGTGTCAGTAGACAGGTAGGCAGCAATATCCAACAAGTAAGTCCTACAGGACAAGACATGAATGCCTGACATAGCCAGATGAGAAATAAACGAAAAGACAGTGTCAATCGTAGCATGTCTGGGGTCTAGTTGCTTAGCTAAACACCAATAACAAAACTGGAGCCACTTGCTCCTATACTGAGACCTCGTAGAAGGCTTCCTGGCCACTTGGATAATGCACATATTGTCTTCAGACAGGTTAAACTGCACTAGGGAGTTGAACTCAGGCAACAGGCCTCCAAGCTGAATGATTGTGGGCATGGGTGCCTCATCTGCTGATTGCAATGGTGAAGCAGGTTGGGAATCAACGGCAGTCTGATCCGAGGACGAATCGACAGATTCTGAAGTTCCAAAAACCAGAGTCTGACAGGCCACCAAGGAGCTATGAACAGGAGAGTGCAATTTGATGCATTCTTTTGCTTGCAGAGTGACCAATGACTCAGAGGAAGAGGTGGGAAGGCATATGTCTTCATGTTGTGCCACGGTATCCCGAGAGCATCCCCTAGAGAAGTGGCCCGGAGACCCTTCCTGGATGCATAAAGAGGATGTTTCCTGTTTGTGCCCCAATGGCGAAAAACGTTGGAGAGAACTTCTATGTTCAGTTCCCACTCGTAGCTGGCCACTGTCTGCTGGCTGAGTGAGTCTGCAGTCACATTGAGTTGCCCCGGAATGCTGTGCTGGATGACCCATTCCCTAATCTAACGGCAAGGTCCACAAGAGGTGGTGACTTGGTACCACCCTGCTTGTTGATATAAAACATGGACAGCAAGTGTTCTGTGTGGATGCAGACTACCCGGTTCGTGATCGATGGTTGAAAAGTTTTCAGCACCAGAAAAACAGCCAGGAGTTCCAAATAATATATATGAAACTGCCTGTCCTGCGGCGTCCATAGATCGAAGACCTGGAGATGATCCAGAGTTGCTCCCCATTCCAGAAGGGAGAAATCTATGGGCAGGGCTCCTGAAAGGAGGCCCCCACTGTAAGATTGTTGGTCGAGGACCACCATATAAGGGCAACCATTATGCAGGATGGAACTGGAATCATCTTGGAATCCGATTCCAAAGTCTGACACCAATAACTCAGAAGAACTAGCTGCGTACTCCTCATTTTGAGACGCGCAAGAGGATGCTTAAATAAACCCGAGGCTATTAGGCCCAGAAGCCTCTGGAACCATCAAGTCAACATATGCTCTGACTGGATGAAAACTTGATAAGTGGCGAATAGATCCGTAATCCTGTCCGCCGTCAAAATACACCCTAGAGTCGATCGTGTTCCAATGGAAACGCAGGAACAGCAGGTCTTGGGAGACCGTCATGGAAGATTTCCACCAATTCACTGACAGCCCAAGATGGAACAGGACTGAAGGAGATACTGGAGATTGCTCAAAGCCATCAGAGGTCAAGGGCTGTGCAGGAGCCAATCGTCTAAGTGTTGATATACATGAACACCCTGTAGCCGAAGGAAAGCTGCGATGACCAACATCATCTTCGTAAAGACATGTGGCGCAGAGCTGAGACCAAACGGGGGCACACAGAACTGGAAGTGCTCCCCTCCCAGTGAGAACCGCAGATATTTTTGATGCAGTCTCCATATCAGGATGTGTGTATACACGTCCTGAATGTCTACTACACTGAGCCAGTCACCCTTCCAAAGAGAGGACTTTATTTGGTAGGGTGTGATCATCTTGAATTTCTCTTGGGTAAGAGAAAGGTTGAATTGGGAAAGGTCGAGGATGGTGCGCAGGCCAGCCTAGTTGGGTTTGGGCACCGTGAACAGTCTAGAGTAGAAGCCCTCCCCTTGCTTCCCGATGGGAACAGGTTCCACTGCCCTGAGGTCTAGAAGTTTCTGAACCTCGGCAATAAGGGAGGGTGTCCCGATCTGTTGGAAGGGAGGATTGAAGGGTACGTAGGGGGGAGGTGCAAGCTAAAGCCCACCCGAGCGATGGACAAAACCCACCAATCTTCGGTGATGGTCTGCCACGCCTCCAGATGAGATGAGATTTGTCCTCCAATGGGAGTCTCGTGCGACCGGCAAAAAATATAATTTTGCAGATTTGTCGGCAGGGAGACTACCTGCTCCTGGAGCTCCTGAAACCCCCTAAAGTTAGAGAAGGATCGAGACTGAGCCACCAACCTCTGCGTATAAGGGGCCTTAGCTGGGACCTTTGCCAGGACCAACTAAGATTGAATTAAACAACTCCTGTCCATCGAAGGGAAGGTCTAGAACTTTATCTTGCACCTCCTTCAAAAACATTGTCGCATGTAGCCACACCTGGCGGGAGGTGTCAATTCCCACCATCAGGCCTTGAGCTGAGGTATCCACATGGTGTGCTGCAGTGCCAGGACATCCTGTGCCATCACCCTGGCATCCGACAAACCGGCCTTGAAGTCGTCTAGCCTATCCGTAGGCATGCACTCCACGAAAACAGCCAACTCCTTCCACAGCTCCATATTAGCTGCCGCCAGGATCAGCTCGATATTTGCTTGGTGAAGTTGCAGTGGCGACTTGGTAAAGAATTTCTTGCCCAAGGAATCCAGAATTTTGTCTTCCTTAGAGAGAATCTGAGCCGCAGTGGTAGAGGTCGCAGAGGCCGGCTTTGATTGTAGCCTGGCCACAGCTGCCACCATCGAGGAAGGGAGAGGACACAACGCCAAGGCTATCTCCTCGGACGTGTGAAGCCTGGAACGGGTGGCAATTCTCTTAATGATATGTAGCCCAGTGTGGGGCTTATCCCAGACCTTACGGGCCTCAGCCAAAATGTCCTTTTGGAGGAACAGGCTGGAACGCCCTTGTGGTGACAAGGTGAACACTCCCAAAAGCACCCCTTCCTACGGAGCGAGGGGCTCAGGCCCTGGAATGTCAAGAAGGGCCATCATATCCATAACCCGGTCTTGGAATGCTCTGACAGAGTGGGGCTGCTCATCGCTATCCTGATCTGTTTGAGGGTCGACTAGCAAATTGGGAGCAAACGGCTGGGCCGCCACAGGTTTTCAAGTGCTATCACGTTCTACTGGTGTCTTCCTTACTGGAGACAGCGGGGGTAGGGGAGGAAGCACTGGAGGCAGCCCAATAGGAAGAGGTGGTACCATCACAGGCACTGATGGAGCTGCCGGGTTGGAAGGTGGAGCCGGAGGTTCAAGGTAGATTTCCTTGAAAAGACCCTTAAAGTACTTTTCCATAGGGTCACTATGCATGAGCCTCTGAAATTTCCCAAAAAATACATCCTCCGATGACGGATTAGGTGCTGGGGTAGGCAGAGGCCTCTCATATGGGGCATACCCCCACAAATGCAATGAGGATGGTTGTCAGGAAGGCCCCCCACCAATCGGGTCTACATTGACCAGCGGAGCAGAAATATAAGGAAGCGAGACAGTATGTGGCAGCGGCATCCGTGCACGCCCTTCATAAGAAGGGCGGAACAGATGAAAAAGGCTGCCCAACCCCAAAATTAAGATTCCCAGCACCCGCAATAGAGAACATAGGCGTAAGGGAAGAATCCAACATGGCCGCCATTTTGTCGATTTCTGAAGAGAACTGCATCACATGTGCAGCGTAGGCAATCGTCTCTTCAGGCTGGTCAGGGGACTTGACACAAGAATCCTCGGCAGAGCCGGTACTGGGGGGTCTTGGATGTTTGCTTGACATCTTGGAGGTGGCCCCAACAATAACCTCCGGGGGAGGAACCTTGGCAGAGCTAGTAACTGACGAGTTAGGGTGTCATGACCGTCCTCTTTGCCCCCTCGACAGAACTGGTATCACCGCAATGAGCGTGGGAAAACTGAGGGATCACCCTTACAGACAAGACCTTAGGAACATGTCTCTCGGTTTTGTCAGTACAGACCTTAGCATTAAAAATAGGAACCTTGGGTTTCATCTCGGTATGTGTAGCTCCCTTGTGAGGGACCTCAAGCCATGGCTTGGTACAGAAATCTCCAGAAAAGGAGGCCTTAGGGCGTACCCCAGTGTCTGTATGGAAAGCTCCAGAAACAGAGACCTCGGAGTGAACCCCGGTGTCCAAAGCCTCAGATGAACTGGCCTGACGTTTAGCACCTGACAGGTGATCCTCCGAACCGGTTTTGGTCTTGGCAGGTCCATCGTGGGAACCCTCGGAGAAAACTCTGGTATGTATATTAGGCCTGCAAGGCACCTCAGGAGAAATCCTGGTGGTAGAGCTACTCAAGCCCCTCCTGTACTGAGAAGACTCTGGGAAGGAGTCCCCCAGCTGGGGTGCCTAAAAAATAAGGCGGCTCTTCTTTTCTTCGATGAAAAGCTGAAGATGAGGTGGAAGAACATGCTGAAAGATAAGAAGATGCCGTTGGAGTGCCTGGACGAAAAGGGAATTGCAGTAGAAGCAGGAATCCCAGCGGTGGTCCAGCCCAAGAAACTCCAAGCAGAGAAAATGGGGATCTGCTCTAGCAAAACAAAGTTTGCAAGAAGAACAGGACACAAATCCCAGACACTCCGGCATACCGGCATAGACAGAGGACTACATGACTGCAGAACCGGAGCAGGAGAGAAGCACAACGGGAACATGAAAAACTCCCGGTGATGCAAGTGCATCCAGCTCCGACCGCGTGGAGAAAAGGACTGAAGTACGATGCACGGGGTGGAGCTCAGGAAGTCAGGGTTAAGGCCGCATGCAGTATCCCACGTAAAAAGAGAAGGACAACATGTTTTCAGTTTTGATGCTTTTTATCAAAAGTGCTCCAGTGACGTCCTGAAGGACGGATTGTCCCATATGTATGGAGGAAAGGGGACGGGACGTAGGAGTAAATCCTTTTCCAAGATGGCCACTATAGAAAGGGAAGGCAGGGTTCCATACAGGGCCCTCTTAGCATTCCATTATCCCCCATTCCAGGCCATGTAATGGGGGATGAAGGACATTAGCACCCTAGGTTCCCAATTGGGAACCCGGGGTGCTAACTCCTTCAACGGTACACCTGCAGCGTCCCGGTGTAGGAAGATAAATCCTTTTCCAAGATGGCCACCATGGAAAGGGAAGGCGGGGTTCCATACAGGGCCCCTCTTCGCTTTCCATGGCAACCTGTAGAAGGCGGACATAGAACCCTATGACCATATTACCACAAGCACATTTTTCTTCCCTTTCAAACATATCCTAATTTTGAATAACTTTACCATAAAGCCAGTCCCAGGTGGACATCTTAACCTTATTCCATGACCCGGACAATCTGCCACTTCCCATGGCCAATGGCTACACCTCAGTCACCAAAGGTATATCACAATTTTTTGTACCTACATTATGACACTTGTCAAAAAATAACACACGGGCACATTTGCAAAACCATGCTTTCAGATTCTTGCCAATGCTCCTTACACACGTTTGCTGGAAATCCACACATGTTTTATTTTTTTAACTATGTCAAATGTATGCACATATAACCTAGCCCCCACTTGACAAAATCCAATCAGACTTTACGAAAACATTTATATCTAGATCTAAAATCTTTTTGCAACCTTTTGTGTAGATTCATCAAATTGCACCACATTTATAAACCTTTACAATATTTTGGGACCCCCCTCTAATTTTGCCCCCTCTTTACAAAATCCCACCAAACTTTGGAGAAACATTTATATCTAGATCTATAATCTTTTTGCAAACCTTTGTGTAGGTTTGTCAAATGGCACCACATTTAAAAGCCTTTACAATGTTTTGGGACCCATCTGTAATTTTGCCCCCTCTTTACAAAATCCGATCAAACTTTGAAAAAAACATTTATATTTAGATGTATTATCAGTTTGCCAAATGAAGTGTAGATTTGTCAAATAGTACCTCATTTATAAGCCTTTACATTATTTTGGAAACCCCCTCTAAATTTGCCCCCTCTTGAAAGAATCCCACCAAACTTGGCATACTCATTCGGAATCAGGTTGGGAAAATTATTGCAACATCCCATGCAGTTTCATTAAGTGGTGCCAAAGTTATAAGCCATCCAAGAACTGCTTTTCACCAACCGGGTGTGCCCATTCATTGGATGGTGAAAAGCGGGAAGTGTGTCAGATTTTTGGAAACCCCCGCCATCTGGATCCGCGGACAGCGACCGGTGTCCACGGACATCGAGGTAAAACACATTAAACAACACAACATAGCACTTTTCAAACTTATCAAATAATCTCTGGGGAGTTAAGGGGGGATGAGGATGGGATGGGATATGGCTGCGAGAAGCAAAAAAAATGATGTTTTTTACTGTAAAAGTCTGCTAACAGTCCTGAGAAGGTCGCATACACCTCAGCATTACAGAGTTGGTGAAAAGCAGTTGGAAATTGTAATTGAAAAATGGCGATCATTGATGCACCACTGCTCCAACGGTCACTCATGGATAGAAAACCAACATTTTCACAAATGTGAACATGGACCTTTAATAGAGGAGCAGGAACGCAAAAAGAAGTGGTTTATTCCATCTTCTCCTGCACTCAAAGCTCTTGAGAAGATCATGTTTGATTACACTCTATCAAGAGATCTGAAGAGACTCACAGATTTCTGTCACACAGAATGATTTTCAGCTATTTGTATGTTCACTAATTGTGATACATTGTACATGAACAATGGAAAACATATGTAACTTGAATTTCAAATCTATCAAAAGTATAAATTGTCAAAATAAAGTATACAAAAAAATGACTTTCCACATGCACCCGGTTTGTCAATATCTTTTGCAAGAGTTGCTTGTTTGAGCAGTCCATATTAGGTATATGGGAGGTGATTTTGAGGTGGTGCGGGGGTACGGTCTGAAGGTCTCCAAAATACCAAATGCTGACAGGTGGATTATGAATTCCGAGTGTTTTCATAAAATGCATAAATCTCTTGAAATTTTGTGCGGCATTCCTGTATGCAAGCAAAGAATTTGGTTGTTTTTCTGAAATATTCCTAATGCTACCGTGGTGCACGCAGGTATCGATGCCACTGGCCTCATGGTGAATGCCTTGAGCTGCTTACTCACTCGCATCCTACTGAGCTAATTTGTTGCTTCCATTTACCAAAAGTAAGTTAGGCATAAGGCTTTATTGTTTTTTGTCTTTGGAAATAAAGGGAGTTTTCGTAAGGAAAGGAAAGGAATGGGGTGAGGAATGAAAAAACGACACACATGATAAGGGTCAGCATTCTCAAACTGGACAAAGTAACATTTAATTTTATTCGATGAAAAATCATTGATCTGAACAGACACTCCGCGTTACACCAAGAGAATGGAAATGTTGATTATTATGTAAGTTTTACAGTAGACATATTTGTAGACAAAGGAGTCAAGGTTTCATTTTATAACTGGTATGGATTCCTGGCTAAAATTGCAATGGCTTGTTGGTGTTGCCAATTGGTTCAGAGACTCAGAAACAACCAATGTGTACTTGCATTTGTGCCATGGCACGTGGGCAGTCCAGCACCGAAATATATGCAGTCCACGTCTGTGCTCGCACAGGTTCCACCAACGCCAAATTCTAGGCTACTCCTATGTTAAAATGCTGTGTATGTGTTATTCAAATTCTTCAGTCAATGTCCGCATCAGCCTCCCATTGCCAGCTACACAGAATGCATAGGACTAACCTCTCGATCAGATCGTTCACTCCAACATTGTATATTGTTTTCTCTGTGTTTGCACCGTTTCTCAATTGTGTTTATCGTTACTTTTCACACAGTGCATAAGTAATGAATTGATTAGACTAGAATTACGAACGGCTACTGAGACACATTTCTGTTATGTTTTCTGCACAGCCACATCCTGCCCTACTGCGAATGTCATAATTTCCAGATACCAATTCATGGGTTCTTCAGCTGCCAGTTGATGATACACCACAATGGGTGGATGACTGTGATGCTGTTTTGTGATGATCGCTCCAGGCCCATATGCCCTTTCACAGTACTGGCCATAAGGAGTAGTTTCATATCGTTTACGGTGTTGTAGCAACAAGCTGATGTCGAAGGCTTGCGAATCACAGTGCCTCCATCCAATGAGCTTACACCCTAACGAACACTGTGTGACTCACGATAAACATTTGTGTATAGAGAATAAAGAAAGAAGCAACACATTTGCTTCAATATGGAAATTGGCGGATGTTGTTGGAGTGTTTATTGTGAAATAAAAGCACATTTTAAATTGCAGAGTATTGGTGTTTCATTTAAAGATAGCGTTTTGTATTCAGAATGGGACGCGCTGTGCTGTGAAAGGATGTGTGTAGATATTCCAGGTTCTGCGTCAACTGACGTCTGGATCTAGGTGATGATTGGCTGAGTTTGGCTACGCTGCACACTAGCGCCATGGATATAGGCGGAGAATATAGCTAGGAATGGTGATGTCAGCTTCAGGGGCGGGGACTATGCTATAGTGCCGAAAGGGCACCTGAGTTTAGGGCGATGCAGCAATGGATAAATCAGTACACAATGGCCGCGCCCTGCTGCCTGATTTCGCATATGTAAAAGTGAGGAAACCCACGTTAAGGTGCATAGGAAAAGTTTTTACGATCGATAAACGCATGCTTAAATACACATGCTCGAACGCTTGTGACAATAACATGTTTCAGTGGAGTACTCCTGTAATGAAACTGCATGAAATTTTGCACTTTTTTTCCGAAGCGACTTCCGAATGAGTTTGCAAAGTTTGTTGGGATTCTGTCAAGAGGGGGCAAAATTAGACCGGGGGTCCCAAAATAATGTACAGGCTTATGAATGAGGTGCCATTTGACAAATCTATACTTACTTTGGAGAACTGATACTAGATCTAGAAATAAATGTTTTTGGAAAGTTTGGCAGGAATTTACAAAGCAGGGGTGAACTTAGAGGGGGGTCCCAAAATATTGCAAAGGCTTATAAATGTGGAGCCATTTGACAAATCTACACAAAGGTTTGCAAAAAGATCATAGATGTAGATATACATGCATTCGTAAAGTCAGAATGGATTCTGTCAAGTGGGGGCTAGGTTGTGTGACTATTGTATGTGCATACATTTGACACTTCTACCTTATTTCTAAGGTAGGGGAAATGGTTTCTTATGCTCCTTGATTCCAGCAGTGGAGGTGGCTCTTGGGGAGGAGTAATGGCAATAGCTGATGCCATTTTAAGATAAATAGCAGTTTTGCTAAAAGTATGTACTGTGTACGAGATTGTTAATGGATAATGAGTAGGGATAGGTGTTGGAGCTGTGCATTTGAAGATGAAAGTTCCTACATCAGTAGAAAATACAGTTCCGAACTGTCCACGATGCACAGCTCTTATCGTGAAGTGCGAACAGGTTCTAGGACACATCATCATGCCGTGCGCCATCGTAGGGTCACTGTCCGGAAGGTCCGCAATGAAGTCAAATGTTCACAGACGTCTATGGATGCAAAACTAGATGAAATAGTTGAAAAAAGTGTATAGAAGTGTTAAAAATGATTCTAGAAGGTGGGACAAGGCAGAGTTTTAAGGGGACACTTTGTAAATTGGACACAAATATTGTTATATTGGGTAAGTATGATATTAGTAAGTTCTAGGAAAATTATATGCACTGGTAAGAACCCATGAAAATCACTGCAAAAATGTTGTTAAAGGGACGTTATGGTTAAGTTGGATTAATAAAAACCTATGAAATTCAATGAAAAAACTTGTTTAAGGGGACGTTATGGTTAAGTTGCACTAATAAAAACCTCTGAAATTCAATGAAAAACCTTTGTTAAAGGGACATTATGGTTACAAGTTAAACCGAAAAACCCCAGAAATTCTCCAGCAAGCTAAGCAGCCATAACTCGCGCCACCACCATGCACTGCTAAGACTAACAGCCAGGACATCAAGATCACATCACAAATGTAATTGATGACATCACTGATGTTACAGTGCCCTACTAAAAACCTATGAAATTCACTAACAACAACATTGCTAAAGGAACATCATGGTTAAATTGCACTGGTAAAAACCTATGCAATTCATTTGACAAACATTGTTACAGGGACAATATGGTTATGGGTAAAATTGAAAAAACCCTGAAATTCACCAATTATGGTAAGCTAAGCAGCCATAACTTGTGCCACCAGTGTGCACTGCAAGGTCTAACACCCATGACATCAACGATGCCATCACAAATCTCATTGATGACATCACTGATGACATCACATGTGAATTTAGTTTTCATGGAAAGCCTCCACAAGGGATTGTTATTGTAATGGTGGCAGAAAACTATCAAATATCACTGGAAGAACTATCATTAGAGTAGTTGCTATAAACATAATTGTATTACAGACTTCCTTGCAGTACAAGAACCAACTAATGTGGACACAGAGCCATTGTCTGCACCATGCCCCATAGAAGTGTAATCTTAAAAATCTTCCCATGTTACAAAGTGAATCATGAATGCTTTCGTTTTAGAGTTTCGGGTACTGTGAAACATGTAAGAGGTAGCTACCATTGCCTTAACAACTACATAATTACACTATTGCACAGAAAACATAAAGACACCACAATGCATGCAAATATGAGCATATACAGGGAAATTACAGTAGGCAAACAAGGAGCAGTATTAACAGAGAGTGTTCATAACATAAATGACTACCTTCATGCACAGAAATGATTGCTGTGTGTTACACTTTCTTCTTCCCCTATATGTTTATGTATCATATGATGTGAGGAAAGTAGTACAAGAACATATGAGAAGGGTGCCGTACACAAAGATAGAAACTTTTGAATATCTTTTTCCTGACTTTTAGTGAAGAAAAGCACCTGGCCTACTTATGTCAGTGAACAAAAAGGGGGAAGCTACACATGTGATGTCATCAGTGATGCCATCAATGAGATACGTGATAGCATCTTTGATGTCATGGGTGTAGACCTTGCAGTGCACACTGGTGGAGCGAGTTATGTTTGCTTAGCTTACCATAACTGGCAAATTCCAGGGGAGTTTCGGTTTTACCTGTAACCTTACCGTCCCTGTAACAACATTTGTCAATTTGATTGCATAGGATTATACTAGTGCAACTTACTCATAATGTCCCTTTCACAATGTTTTTGTTAGTGAATTTCATAAATTTTTAGTAGGGCACTGTAACCAGAGCGTTGTTTTAGCACAGTATTTTCTGTAAAGATGATAGCTGTTTGGGACTGCAACGGAACCATAATGTCCCGTTGACAATGGTTTGTTACTGATTCCTTGGCTGCCCTCATGATAAACATGTGGAAAGGCCATATTGTCTGGTGTATGAGTAGTTTCTCTTTTTGTGTTAACATTGCATGGTGAGTCTGTGTCGCACAGTACTGTCCAAGATGACTACAGATGAGCAATATGGACATTTCCTAGGGAGACTGCACCTGGTTGGCATATGTGCAATAACACTGCAAGTATCTGTAGGACTCCATTAGTGGCCACATGTCCGCATCTTCTAATGCACTTTTAAATAGTTTTGGAAGCACATGTGTATCCGTTCCACACCAATATCTATGCATAGGTAATCCACTGTTTGCTGGTAACACCGCCCCTGTTGCCAGCCCTACGGATTCATACGGTAGGCTACCGCATTTCAAGTACTCCTGCCGCTTACGTGTGTGGCTCTGCAAACCTACCAATGTGTGGCTAAAGCACGCCTGACTGTATGACAACCACTGCTAAACAAGGAACAGCAACCTGAAGTGTATCGTGGGCGTGTTAAATGTCAAATTAATTTGATTGATGTGCTGCTTGCCTTTCCATGACCCGTGAAACAGACACTTCATGTCTGCACTGAGCAGTGTGATGCAAAGTGTCCAGTGGTCGCCTGTGGGTCGTACAGTTGAAGAAAACATGTAACTGCAGGTGGGACAGTTTGTAGTGAGTCTGCAAAATGGCAAAGCTGGTGCGGCTTGGTCACACACATACTAGTGCATGTAAAGGCAAGTAAGCAAACAGCAGAATGTGCAGAGCGAAAACAATGTTAGTGGTGGTTAGAAAAGTACTGTAGCTGCATGAATCACACAGAATAAATGGCTTCCTGCTCCACATAATGAAGCTGTGTTTAGCGTTGTTGTAAACATTCTTGTATTCCAGAATGTATATATCTCAGTGAATACTACTCCTAAGGCTAATGGCGTAGCATGAAGTGTTTGTACTGAATGTGATGACAACTGAAATGAAAGCACGAGGGAAGATTGGGCAGTCTACCGCCCTTCCTACAATTACATAGGGTAATTTCATGCACAGCATTTGCCACATCTGCTGTAGGAAACAAGAGGGGCACTCCTGTAGGGCAGCGGAGCTCTAAAACATCCTTGCAGACCATATGTCATACTACAGACCCTTACCCGGCAAAGGGCATTGTATTGTGGATGTACTGAAATGCGCTATTCTACACATGGAAGGTACTTGGAACTGCATGGGAAGACTCCTTCTGAGAGCATGACAATGACTGGCGTCTATGTAAGTGATGTCCACCCAATAATTCTGTCTCTCAGCACGTCCCCTATGGTATCGATGAAGGTGCTGCCCCTTCTGTACGGGGCCTTTCCTGACGTTCCTTCTGTGGCATAATAAAGAAAGCATCTTTTAGAGATGAACAATGGAATTGCCAATAAACGGATGCAGGGCAGGAGGCGTGGCACTGTGCAAAACACTGTAGCTGAATTGGTTAGAAAGAGGGTCACTGTAGAAAGAAGTTTCTTTATGTGTTGCACAGCATTTTAAAGAGTGTCAGTGCCCAACACTTACTACAAAAATGTGTCCACCACTTTCAAAAAGGGCACCAAGGCGATTTGCATGGGGTGTGCAGAAATCAGAATGGCAGGCATAGTAAGATGCACGTCATAGAAGGGGAAAACTGTTTGTGCTGTGAAACTTCATAGGCCATGTGTGAAGTATCACATTGGCACATGTTGTTCAAAGGCACAAATACACTTTTTTGCAATGTCCCTCGCTTTCTCCATTTCCAGACCAAATAAAAAAATGACGCAGCCACATTGGTGTCTGAATAATGTACTAGAAAGTTGTGCAAGAGATCAGAAACAAAGGCATGGCCTGGTCAAGTTCTTCCTTCATCTCAAACGGCACTGAACCTTGTGTAACATGCTGTGCAATTTTCCCTCCACAATGAACAACAATAATAT
The DNA here is from genome assembly GCF_040938575.1 of Ambystoma mexicanum. Classification (NCBI taxonomy): domain Eukaryota; kingdom Metazoa; phylum Chordata; class Amphibia; order Caudata; family Ambystomatidae; genus Ambystoma; species Ambystoma mexicanum. The sequence continues at coordinate 896,874,889 of NC_090937.1, read as the reverse complement.
CGGCATGATTGCCTGTCACCAAAGTGTCACACAGACAAACCAAAATCAGTCACTTCATTGTAGGTTCTCCATAGCACTACACATCCACATGATAGATTCCAAAAGGAGCAGCCACTGCTCAGTGTTTTCCATTCACTTTCAGTCAATGTATTTCAAACTCCACTAAAACCTGCACGCTGTGGCTCGTGAAACACACATCCATAACCGCACCCTCTGCATTTCTGTCGACAAATACACTTTTTTAAAGGTGCTTCTATAGAAACACCTTTTTGCTGTTTTGATAAGTAATTTGTGTTTTCAACATCAGCTCACATTCTTACAATAGGGTCTTCAGTGAAGCTTGTAGATTGTTAAACAAAATGTTATTGCCACTGGTCGGCAAAGACATGCCATTTCCTTTGAAAAGGTTTATATATCGAGTACAAATGTTCTCATTCTCACAGGCGAACATCCCAGCAGCACTCAAGAAGTCACATATGCTTCCATTGATGAGACCCCTTCTGACCTCTGGCTGGTGACAGGAATCATTAAAATAGTTCCACACTATTCTCGGGGGTATACAGAGAAAAGCAGTGGGAAAAATGTGCTGCACTGCTTTAATCATCTTCTTCAGTTGACGGTACACACGGGAACAAGGCATGGAACCCAAAAAAAAGTCTCCAAAGTGCACGACCACAACATGTACAGTTGCCAAACAGGCCATGCATCAACATCCTACAAGCACTCAGCCAAAACAGCATGCTTCGACACTGCACCACAAAGCGTCCACTCCCTCCAAACCGAAATTGCCAATACAGCCTTCTTGGAGGGCATACACGAAAAGATCGCCCCAAAGGCATTATCCACAATGAAAACTGTGTGTCTTGCCATGTTTGTCAGCCTACTACACAAACTAATGGAAAAAATGATTGCCACCCTTTCCTGTGACACACACCATGAGCACCTGATTGGACATTCCACATAGTCCCATTTCCTTTGGCCACCATGGTGAGAAGCACAGAATGTGCCCCGAATGTATTGTGAGGGACATGCCCCAGTATAGCAGGAGTCCTTCTCCCTATTGGTGTTTTTGCCTGTGATGCACACCCTGAGCACCTTATTGGACAAAGGCCATAGTCCCATTCTCATTGGCCAGCATGGTGAGAACTGAAGAATGTGGCACGTACCCTCCGCAAGTACTGGGAGGTCCGCGCCCCAGTCAAGCAGAAGGACTCCTTTTTTGCTTTCCACTCCAGCTATGCATGCAAGGCGCTGAGCCCTCCCCGCAGAAAACACACCATAGTACAGGCTATGGTTAAATGCTCATGTCATGTGCACTGCACTCCCCATCTGCAATTCAGCCTGCCAGCTTTCACCCTGGGCACATATTTGCACGTATGGCTTCATAACGTTGCGTTGGGTGAGCTGAACAGTATGTGGGAGCCCGTGTACATTAGCCATAGTTTACAAGTGTGCTGCTGAGCACGGCCTTTCATGCTGCAATATATTACAGCACTCCCAAAAGCAAGGGGTTATAAGAACCAAACCATAGAAAATGCACATGGTGGCATGTGGCTCCCTATTGTTTAACAGGGTAAATGATGTACACTGTATGCTATTGTACGCATACCAGCTCACTTCTGCTGCTGTACCAAGTCTACAATGTCCTCCACAACCATTGTGTAAAAGTCACCAACTTCAAATGCATGCAGACACCATCATACTCGCTATGTTTAAATGCTCATGCCATGTGCACTGCACTCCCCATCTTCAATTCCTGGGCACATATTTGCATCCATGGCTGCATAACGGTCCATTGGGTGTGCTTAACGATATGTAGGAGGCTGTGTATATTAGCCATAGGTTACATGTGTGCTGCTGAACACGTCCTTTCATGCTGCAATAGCTTAACGCATTCCATAAAGCAAGGGGCTTACAAGGGGCAAACCATATGACATACACATGGTGGCATGTGGCGCCCTATCGTGCAACAGGGGCAATGATGTACACCATATGCTAATTTATGCATAGCAGCTCTCTTCCGCTGGTCAACCAAGTGCCCAATGTCCGCCACAACCATTATATAAAAGTCAACAACTTCAAATGCATGCAGAGTGACAACTGCATGGCTGCATTATGTTGTGGTGGCTGTAATGAAGGCCTACGATGTTGGGTGGAGGTTTGGTGAACGGTATGTAGGAGGCTGTGTGCATTGGCCATGTTTTACATCTGTGCTGCTGAGCACGTCCTTTCATGCTGCCATATCTTACAGCACTTCCTAAAGCAAGGTGCTTCTAAGGGCCTAACCATAGCAAACGCAAATGGTGACATATTGTGCAACAGGGGCAATGATGTGCACTGTATGCTAATGTACACATAGAAGCTCACTTCTGCTGCTCTACAAAGTCTACAATGTCCTCCACAACCATTGCGTACAAGTCACCAACCTGACATAAGTGCATTGCATTGTGGTGGCTGTGATGAAGGCCTAGGCTGTTGAGTGCATGGCCTACGGCCTTCGACACCCAACATTCTGGGCCTTGCCCACACCCACCACAACATAACACAGTTAAACATGCAAATATGTAGGCCTGTGTCACAATTCAGAAAGGCAACATAGGCACCAGCACTTCTACCCAAGCTCCGCACCCTAAAGCAGAAATGCAAGCACACATGTTCCACTTACTGTAATGCACAAATACATTACAGGATTTGGCACCACTACCCACTTCCAATCAGAAACCATTGTAATAATGCCAACCAAACAACACAATTGTCGTAACATAGGTCCTGCTCTCCACATCGTACGATGTGCATACAAGCAGTACTGCAAAGTGCACTGCAACACTTACTAATCGTGCAATGCACACTACACAAGCACAAGAAAAAAAAACATATGCACTGTAACCTCTTATTTTACACTATTGCATTAGTGCACCCAGTGGACACAATACATGACTGGTCACTGCAGCATCTCCACCCATACACCGACAACTGTACCATAACTTAACCATAACTGCATGGCCCCTGCCACAGTAGCGGGCCGTGTAATATTACACGACCCACGGTAGCGGCCGTGCAGTTATGGTTAAGTTGCTAAACCCATAGGAAGACTACTTTTTTGGCGGCTTGTAACTGCACTCCCCCTCGAGGAATCCTCACCAAACTTTGCAGAAAAAGTATATGGGCCACTCTGAATTCTTTTGGTGAGGTTTTGTGCAGGGGGGGAAAAGTTATAGGGGGGTCCCAAATCATTTTTTTTCTCCATAGACTGAATGGGCAAACATTTTGTGTACGGCTACAGGCTGGACAGAGTTACACCAAATGTGTGGCAGGAGCGGGGGCTTGGGTCAGAAAGTGTTCCTTTGTGTGTTTGGAAGAAATCGGACCAGTACTTTTGTAGCAAAGAACAAAAGTTCCACCAACGCCAAATTCTAGGCTACTCCTATGTTAAAATGCTGTGTATGTGTTATTCAAATTCTTCAGTCAATGTCCGCATCAGCCTCCCATTGCCAGCTACACAGAATGCATAGGACTAACCTCTCGATCAGATCGTTCACTCCAACATTGTATATTGTTTTCTCTGTGTTTGCACCATTTCTCAATTGTGTTTATCGTTACTTTTCACACAGTGCATAAGTAATTAATTGATTAGACTAGAATTACGAATGGCTACTGAGACACATTTCTGTTATGTTTTCTGCACAGCCACATCCTGCCCTACTGCGAATGTCATAATTTCCAGATACCAATTCATGGGTTCTTCAGCTGCCAGTTGATGATACACCACAATGGGTGGATGACTGTGATGCTGTTTTGGGATGATCGCTCCAGGCCCATATGCCCTTTCACAGTACTGGCCATAAGGAGTAGTTTGATATTGTTTACGGTGTTGTAGCAACAAGCCGATGCCGAAGGCTTGCGAATCACAGTGCCTCCATCCAATGAGCTTACACCCAAACGAACACTGTGTGACTCACGATAAACATTTGTGTATAGAGAATAAAGAAAGAAGCAACACATTTGCTTCAATATGGAAATTGGCGGATGTTGTTGGAGTGTTTATTGTGAAATAAAAGCACATTTTAAATTACAGAGTATTGGTGTTTCATTTAAAGATAGCGTTTTGTATTCAGAATGGGACGCGCTGTGCTGTGAAAGGATGTGTGTAGATATTCCAGGTTCTGCGTCAACTGACGTCTGGATGTAGGTGATGATTGGCTGAGTTTGGCTACGCTGCACACTAGCGCCATGGATATAGGCGGAGAATATAGCTAGGAATGGTGATGTCAGCTTCAGGGGCGGGGACTATGCTATAGTGCCGAAAGGGCACCTGAGTTTAGGGCGATGCAGCAATGGATAAATCAGTACACAATGGCCGCACCCTGCTGCCTGATTTCGCATATGTAAAAGTGAGGAAACCCACGTTAAGGTGCATAGGAAAAGTTTTTACGATCGATAAACGCATGCTTAAATACACATGCTCGAACGCTTGTGACAATAACATGTTTCAGTGGAGTACTCCTGTAATGAAACTGCATGAAATTTTGCACTTTTTTTCCAAAGCGACTTCCGAATGAGTTTGCAAAGTTTGTTGGGATTCTGTCAAGAGGGGGCAAAATTAGACCGGGGGTCCCAAAATAATGTACAGGCTTATGAATGAGGTGCCATTTGACAAATCTATACTTACTTTGGAGAATTGATACTAGATCTAGAAATAAATGTTTTTGGAAAGTTTGGCAGGAATTTACAAAGCAGGGGTGAACTTAGAGGGGGGTCCCAAAATATTGCAAAGGCTTATAAATGTGGAGCCATTTGACAAATCTACACAAAGGTTTGCAAAAAGATCATAGATGTAGATATACATGTATTCGTAAAGTCAGAATGGATTCTGTCAAGTGGGAGCTAGGTTGTGTGACTATTGTATGTGCATACATTTGACACTTCTACCTTATTTCTAAGGTAGGGGAAATTGTTTCTCATGCTCCTTGATTCCAGCAGTAGAGGTGGCTCTTGGGGAGGAGAAATGGCAATAGCTGATGCCATTTTAAGATAAATAGCAGTTTTGCTAAAAGTATGTACTGTGTACGAGATTGTTAATGGATAATGAGTAGGGATAGGTGTTGGAGCTGTGCATTTGAAGATGAAAGTTCCTACATCAGTAGAAAATGCAGTTCCGAACTGTCCACGATGCACAGCTCTTATCGTGAAGTGCGAACAGGTTCTAGGACACATCATCATGCCGTGCGCCATCGTAGGGTCACTGTCCGGAAGGTCCGCAATGAAGTCAAATGTTCACAGACGTCTATGGATGCAAAACTAGTTGAAATAGTTGAAAAAAGTGTATAGAAGTGTTAAAAATGATTCTAGAAGGTGGGACAAGGCAGAGTTTTAAGGGGACACTTTGTAAATTGGACACAAATATTGTTATATTGGGTAAGTATGATATTAGTAAGTTCTAGGAAAATTATATGCACTGGTAAGAACCCATGAAAATCACTGCAAAAATGTTGTTAAAGGGACGTTATGGTTAAGTTGGATTAATAAAAACCTATGAAATTCAATGAAAAAACTTTGTTAAGGGGACGTTACGGTTAAGTTGCACTAATAAAAACCTCTGAAATTCAATGAAAAACCTTTGTTAAAGGGACATTATGGTTACAAGTTAAACCGAAAAACCCCAGAAATTCTCCAGCAAGCTAAGCAACCATAACTCGCGCCACCACCGTGCACTGCTAAGACTAACAGCCAGGACATCAAGATCACATCACAAATGTAATTGATGACATCACTGATGTTACAGTGCCCTACTAAAAACCTATGAAATTCAATAACAACAACATTGCTAAAGGAACATCATGGTTAAATTGCACTGGTAAAAACCTATGCAATTCATTTGACAAACATTGTTACAGGGACAATATGGTTATGGATAAAATTGAAAAAACCCTGAAATTCACCAATTATGGTAAGCTAAGCAGCCATAACTTGTGCCACCAGTGTGCACTGCAAGGTCTAACACCCATGACATCAACGATGCCATCACAAATCTCATTGATGACATCACTGATGACATCACATGTGAATTTAGTTTTCATGGAAAGCCTCCACAAGGGATTGTTATTGTAATGGTGACAGAAAACTATCAAATATCATTGGAAGAACTATCATTAGAGTAGTTGCTATAAACATAATTGTATTACAGACTTCCTTGCAGTACAAGAACCACCTCATGTGGACACAGAGCCATTGTCTGCACAATGCCCCATAGAAGTGTAATCTTAAAAATCTTCCCATGTTACAAAGTGAATCATGAATGCTTTCGTTTTAGAGTTTCGGGTACTGTGAAACATGTAAGTGGTAGCTACCATTGCCTTAACAACTACATAATTACACTATTGCACAGAAAACATAAAGACACCACAATGCATGCAAATATGAGCATATACAGGGAAATTACAGTAGGCAAACAAGGAGCAGTATTAACAGAGAGTGTTCATAACATAAATGATTACCTTCATGCACAGAAATGATTGAAGTGTGTTACACTTTCTTCTTCCCCTATATGTTTATGTATCATATGATGTGAGGAAAGTAGTACAAGAACATATGAGAAGGGTGCCGTACACAAAGATAGAAACTTTTGAATATCTTTTTCCTGACTTTTAGTGAAGAAAAGCACCTGGCCTACTTATGTCAGTGAACAAAAAGGGGGAAGCTACACATGTGATGTCATCAGTGATGCCATCAATGAGATACGTGATAGCATCTTTGATGTCATGGGTGTAGACCTTGCAGTGCACACTGGTGGAGCGAGTTATGTTTGCTTAGCTTACCATAACTGGCAAATTCCAGGGGAGTTTCGGTTTTACCTGTAACCTTACCGTCCCTGTAACAACATTTGTCAATTTGATTGCATAGGATTATACTAGTGCAACTTACTCATAATGTCCCTTTAACAATGTTTTTGTTAGTGAATTTCATAAATTTTTAGTAGGGCACTGTAACCAGAGCGTTGTTTTAGCACAGTATTTTCTGTAAAGATGATAGCTGTTTGGGACTGCAACGGAACCATAATGTCCCGTTGACAATGGTTTGTTACTGATTCCTTGGCTGCCCTCATGATAAACATGTGGAAAGGCCATATTGTCTGGTGTATGAGTAGTTTCTCTTTTTGTGTTAACATTGCATGGTGAGTCTGTGCCGCACAGTACTGTCCAAGATGACTACAGATGAGCAATATGGACATTTCCTATTGAGACTGCACCTGGTTGGCATATGTGCAATCACACTGCAAGTATCTGTAGGACTCCATTAGTGGCCACATGTCCGCATCTTCTAATGCACTTTTAAATAGTTGTGGAAGCACATGTGTATCCGTTCCACACCAATACCTATGCATAGGTAATCCACTGTTTGCTGGTAACACCGCCCCTGTTGCCAGCCCTACGGATTCATACGGTAGGCTACCGCATTTCAAGTACTCCTGCCGCTTACGTGTGTGGCTCTGCAAACCTACCAATGTGTGGCTAAAGCACGCCTGACTGTATGACAACCACTGCTAAACAAGGAACAGCAACCTGCAGTGTAACGTGGGCGTGTTAAATGTCAAATTAATTTGATTGATGTGCTGCTTGCCTTTCCATGACCCGTGAAACAGACACTTCATGTCTGCACTGAGCAGTGTGATGCAAAGTGTCCAGAGGTCGCCTGTGGGTCGTACAGTTGAAGAAAACATGTAACTGCAGGTGGGACAGTTTTTAGTGAGTCTGCAAAATGGCAAAGCTGGTGCGGCTTGGTCACACACATACTAGTGCATGTAAAGGCAAGTAAGCAAACAAACAGCAGAATGTGCAGAGCGAAAACAATGTTAGTGGTGGTTAGAAAAGTACTGTAGCTGCATGAATCACACAGAATAAATGGCTTCCTGCTCCACATAATGAAGCTGTGTTTAGCGTTGTTGTAAACATTCTTGTATTCCAGAATGTATATATCTCAGTGAATACTACTCCTAAGGCTAATGGCGTAGCATGAAGTGTTTGTACTGAATGTGATGACAACTGAAATGAAAGCACGAGGGAAGATTGGGCAGTCTACCGCCCTTCCTACAATTACATAGGGTAATTTCATGCACAGCATTTGCCACATCTGCTGTAGGAAACAAGAGGGGCACTCCTGTAGGGCAGCGGAGCTCTAAAACATCCTTGCAGACCATATGTCATACTACAGACCCTTACCCGGCAAAGGGCATTGTATTGTGGATGTACTGAAATGCGCTATTCTACACATGGAAGGTACTTGGAACTGCATGGGAAGACTCCTTCTGAGAGCATGACAATGACTGGCGTCTATGTAAGTGATGTCCACCCAATAATTCTGTCTCTCAGCACGTCCCCTATGGTATCGATGAAGGTGCTGCCCCTTCTGTACGGGGCCTTTCCTGACGTTCCTTCTGTGGCATAATAAAGAAAGCATCTTTTAGAGATGAACAATGGAATTGCCAATGAACGGATGCAGGGCAGGAGGCGTGGCACTGTGCAAAACACTGTAGCTGAATTGGTTAGAAAGAGGGTCACTGTAGAAAGAAGTTTCTTTATGTGTTGCACAGCATTTTAAAGAGTGTCAGTGCGCAACACTTACTACAAAAATGTGTCCACCACTTTCAAAAAGGGCACCAAGGCAATTTGCATGGGGTGTGCAGAAATCAGAATGGCAGGCATAGTAAGATGCACGTCATAGAAGGGGAAAACTGTTTGTGCTGTGAAACTTCATAGGCCATGTGTGAAGTAACACATTGGCACATGTTGTTCAAAGGCACAAATACACTTTTTTGCAATGTCCCTCGCTTTCTCCATTTCCAGACCAAATAAAAAAATGACGCAGCCACATTGGTGTCTGAATAATGTACTAGAAAGTTGTGCAAGAGATCAGAAACAAAGGCATGGCCTGGTCAAGTTCTTCCTTCATCTCAAACGGCACTGAACCTTGTGTAACATGCTGTGCAATTTTCCCTCCACAATGAACAACAATAATATCGGCATGATTGCTTGTCACCAAAGTGTCACACAGACAAACCAAAATCAGTCACTTCATTGTAGGTTCTCCATAGCACTACACATCCACATGATAGATTCCAAAAGGAGCAGCCACTGCTCAGTGTTTTCCATTCACTTTCAGTCAATGTATTTCAAACTCCACTAAAACCTGCACGCTGTGGCTCGTGAAACACACAGCCATAACCGCACCCTCTGCATTTCTGTCGACAAATACACTTTTTTAAAGGTGGTTCTATAGAAACACCTTTTTGCTGTTTTGATAAGTAATTTGTGTTTTCAACATCAGCTCACATTCTTACAATAGGGTCTTCAGTGAAGCTTGTAGATTGTTAAACAAAATGTTATTGCCACTGGTCGGCAAAGACATGCCATTTCCTTTGAAAAGGTTTATATATCGAGTACAAATGTTCTCATTCTCACAGGCGAACATCCCAGCAGCACTCAAGAAGTCACATATGCTTCCATTGATGAGACCCCTTCTGACCTCTGGCTGGTGACAGGAATCATTAGAATAGTTCCACACTATTCTCGGGGGTATACAGAGAAAAGCAGTGGGAAAAATGTGCTGCACTGCTTTAATCATCTTCTTCAGTTGACGGTACACACGGGAACAAGGCATGGAACCCAAAAAAAAGTCTCCATAGTGCACGACCACAACATGTACAGTTGCCAAACAGGCCATGCATCAACATCCTTCAAGCACTCAGCCAAAACAGCATGCTTCGACACTGCACCACAAAGCGTCCACTCCCTCCAAACCGAAATTGCCAATACAGCCTTCTTGGAGGGCATACACGAAAAGATCGCCCAAAGGCATTATCCACAATGAAAACTGTGTGTCTTGCCATGTTTGTCAGCCTACTACACAAACTAATGGAAAAAATGATTGCCACCCTTTCCTGTGACACACACCATGAGCACCTGATTGGACATTCCACATAGTCCCATTTCCTTTGGCCACCATGGTGAGAAGCACAGAATGTGCCCCGAATGTATTGTGAGGGCCATGCCCCAGTATAGCAGGAGCCCTTCTCCCTATTGGTGTTTTTGCCTGTGATGCACACCCTGAGCACCTTATTGGATAAAGGCCATAGTCCCATTCTCATTGGCCAGCATGGTGAGAACTGCAGAATGTGGCACGTACGCTCCGCAAGTACTGGGAGGTCCGCGCCCCAGTCAAGCAGAAGGACTCCTTTTTTGCTTTCCACTCCAGCTATGCATGCAAGGCGCTGAGCCCTCCCGGCAGAAAACACACCATAGTACAGGCTATGGTTAAATGCTCATGTCATGTGCACTGCACTCCCCATCTGCAATTCAGCCTGCCAGCTTTCACCCTGGGCACATATTTGCACGTATGGCTTCATAACGTTGCGTTGGGTGAGCTGAACAGTATGTGGGAGCCCGTGTACATTAGCCATAGTTTACAAGTGTGCTGCTGAGCACGGCCTTTCATGCTGCAATATATTACAGCACTCCCAAAAGCAAGGGGTTATAAGAACCAAACCATAGAAAATGCACATGGTGGCATGTGGCTCCCTATTGTTTACCAGGGTAAATGATGTACACTGTATGCTATTGTACGCATACCAGCTCACTTCTGCTGCTGTACCAAGTCTACAATGTCCTCCACAACCATTGTGTAAAAGTCACCAACTTCAAATGCATGCAGACACCATCATACTCGCTATGTTTAAATGCTCATGCCATGTGCACTGCACTCCCCATCTTCAATTCCTGGGCACATATTTGCATCCATGGCTGCATAATGGTCCATTGGGTGTGCTTAACGATATGTAGGAGGCTGTGTATATTAGCCATAGGTTACATGTGTGCTGCTGAACACGTCCTTTCATGCTGCAATAGCTTAACGCATTCCATAAAGCAAGGGGCTTACAAGGGGCAAACCATATGACATACACATGGTGGCATGTGGCGCCCTATCGTGCACCAGGGGCAATGATGTACAACATATGCTAATTTATGCATAGCAGCTCTCTTCCGCTGGTCAACCAAGTGCCCAATGTCCGCCACAACCATTATATAAAAGTCAACAACTTCAAATGCATGCAGAGTGACAACTGCATGGCTGCATTATGTGGTGGTGGCTGTAATGAAGGCCTACGATGTTGGGTGGAGGTTTGGTGAACGGTATGTAGGAGGCTGTGTGCATTGGCCATGTTTTACATCTGTGCTGCTGAGCACGTCCTTTCATGCTGCCATATCTTACAACACTTCCTAAAGCAAGGTGCTTCTAAGGGCCTAACCATAGCAAACGCAAATGGTGACATATTGTGCAACAGGGGCAATGATGTGCACTGTATGCTAATGTACACATAGAAGCTCACTTCTGCTGCTCTACAAAGTCTACAATGTCCTCCACAACCATTGCGTACAAGTCACCAACCTGACATAAGTGCATTGCATTGTGGTGGCTGTGATGAAGGCCTAGGCTGTTGAGTGCATGGCCTACGGCCTTCGACACCCAACATTCTGGGCCTTGCCCACACCCACCACAACATAACACAGTTAAACATGCAAATATGTAGGCCTGTGTCACAATTCAGAAAGGCAACATAAGCACCAGCACTTCTACCCAAGCTCCGCACCCTAAAGCAGAAATGCAAGCACACATGTTCCACTTACTGTAATGCACAAATATATTACAGGATTTGGCACCACTACCCACTTCCAATCAGAAACCATTGTAATAATGCCAACCAAACAACACAATTGTCGTAACATAGGTACTGCTCTCCACATCGTACGATGTGCATACAAGCAGTACTGCAAAGTGCACTGCAACACTTACTAATCGTGCAATGCACACTACACAAGCACAAGAAAAAAAAACATATGCACTGTAACCTCTTATTTTACACTATTGCATTAGTGCACCCAGTGGACACAATACATGACTGGTCACTGCAGCATCTCCACCCATACACCGACAACTGTACCATAACTTAGCCATAACTGCATGGCCCCTGCCACAGTAGCGGGCCGTGTAATATTACACGGCCCACGGTAGCGGCCGTGCAGTTATGGTTAAGTTGCTAAACCCATAGGAAGACTACTTTTTTGGCGGCTTGTAACTGCACTCCCCCTCGAGGAATCCTCACCAAACATTGCAGAAAAAGTATATGGGCCACTCTGAATTCTTTTGGTGAGGTTTTGTGCAGGGGGGGAAAAGTTATAGGGGGGTCCCAAATCATTTTTTTTCTCCATAGACTGAATGGGCAAACATTTTGTGTACGGCTACAGGCTGGACAGAGTTACACCAAATGTGTGGCAGGAGCGGGGGCTTGGGTCAGAAAGTGTTCCTTTGTGTGTTTGGAAGAAATCGGACCAGTACTTTTGTTGCAAAGAACTGAAATGTAGGTCTCAAAAAATGTGTGATATCTGGCTCCGCTCCCAGGACCCATTTCCCTTTTCACTCCACAGACAGAAGGCTCATTGGCTTGCAGTACGCTGTGCTGTCAGCAAACTATGGACGCTGCCGGAGGTTGGCTGGAGGGATACGTGCTTTGCATCAACGTTTTTGCGAAACACCGCCATGGTGTATCGGAGGACAGTGCGGAGCCGAAAGGGACTGACAAACATAATGTATGACATGTGGTGGTGGGAAGAGGGGATCGAAAGGGTGGGGGATGGAGAAGTGGTTCATCAGAGATTATTAGGTGGATGAAGACAATGGTGTGCCTGCAGTATCCTTGTGTACTGGACCAGTTCGCCGGTCCCTCCACAAGCGACTACCATGTGTGGTGAATGCAGGCAGCCTTCGTTACGGCACAATAGCTTGTGCCACAACCTCTTACCATGCTGACTAGTGGTACCTGAATAGCAGACAGCGAGTGCATTGCAAAACATATATTATGCCATGTGGTGGTGGGAAGAAGGAATGGAAAGGGCAGAGGAGTGAGAAGTGAATCCTTTTAGATGTGTCAATAGGTGGACGAAGATGTGCCTGCAGTGTCCTTGCATACACCACCAATTTGTATGTCTCTGCACAGCCGACTGGTGGTAGCTCAATTGCAGAAGGGGAGTGCATTTCACATGACAAGGCCATTGTAAAATAGCGTGTTCTCCAGTGCCTTGCATGGATGGAGGCCTTGCAGTGACAACTATGTGCCGTGGTTGGAATTAGGTTTCACATTGTTCCCTTATGTGTGTGGTTTCTCAGCATTGCATAGATGGTTGATTCCATGTGTGTGGTGCTTCATAGAACATCCTACAGTGTTTACTACATGGCTGCAGCTACTGGAGTGAACAGTTGTGCAGTGAGTCCACTGAGTGAATTGTTGTAATACTAACAGTATCGAAGAGAGTAGGGTTGAAGTGCATCTTCTATGTGCATGGATATTGCAGTGTGTGAAGTGGACGCAGTTCTTCAATAGTGTGCGCATAGTAGGGGATACAGGCTAAACTGCATATTGAATAGGATTGCATAGTGTCCATTGCGCGGAGTGCTGACTACTGTAGTGCAGTATGACGTATTGCTTTTGTGAACTGAATAGAGATCTGGGAGACATACTATGTGAATGGAAGTAGGTATGAATGCCGGAGGCCGTGTTATGTTTCCAGGCATAGCTGTATTACAGTGTGGAGGTTGGGTAGTAGCGGCGGTGGCTGTGGTACGTGTGCAGTGTGGTACGTGAGCACATGATGCCATGCATGGCTGCATTATGTTGTGGTGGGTGTGGGCAAGGCCTAGACTATTGGGTGAATGGCCAAAGGCTGTAGGCCAAAGGCCATGCACCCAATTCTCTCGCCCTTGCCCACACCCACTGCAGAATTGCAGTTTAGACTGCATTTGTCACAGACTCCTCACCTTTACAGAATGTTTGTGGAGCACATTGTAGACTTGATAGAGCACCAGAAGCCAGCTGACATGCATATACTGTTGGTTGGTTGGTTCGGTTGGCAATAACACCATTGTATGTGAATGAAAGTGGGTAGAGGTGCGGGAGGCTCTATTAAGTTTGTAGATTCTGGTAGTAGGTGAATCTTTCTATGCATAGCCGTATAACAGTGCTGATCTTAGGTAGGAGTGCTGGTGGCTGTGGTATGTGTGTGGATTGTGGTACGTGGTGACATGTTGCCATGCATGGCTGGATTATGTTGTGGTGGCTATGGCCTAGAATATTGGGTACATAGCCAAAGGACCTAGGCTGAATTTGAAATGGATCCAGACATTGCAAGTGAATAAACAGCATGGCCGAAAGGGCATTGACTAAAATTGAAATTATACACTGGCATTTTTCAAAATCTAAAGTGCCATATTTGGCAACATTAGAAAGCAAGTGCATCAGCACACGATTATCTTCATAAGATCTCTTAGATACTTAATAAGGACCTTGAGATTCTTTAAAATGACTATACATTAATTCTCTCACCTGCCTGAAGAACCATTGTGACCAATGGGGAAACACGTGTTGGGGGTTAAATAATAAAAAAAAAAAACCTAATCAACTCGAATCAAATCAAAAAAGAAGGTGCAAAACAAGAATACATCTACCATTGGAGCGCAAGAATTACAGTGTTTGCATTTTGTGTTATTTTTGATTTATAGCATTGTGCAGCATCAGAGCAAACAAAGACAAATGTATGCAGCTCCTCAATATTCAATAACTAAGTATAACCAAGAATACTAAGTATACTAGCCATCGGTTGTTTTTCAGGCTACACCATTTGTTGTTGAATTTGTAACAGTACGTATGAAGTGTTGTGCAGACCTGACAGTGTTAGATGCTAACGTCTTGGATGGCATTGGTAGAATCATGTGTGCCTATTTACGCATACCCAATGAGGTAGTGATGGACAAAGATAGTGGAACGTGAAGAATGACTGCTCCTGCTTTACTGGGGTGCGGCCCTCGTGGTACTTTGGGAAGCACACTTGCCACAATCTGCGCTTCTCAACATGGTGGCTAATAGACATGGGAATGTGGGGATTATCCAATCATGTACTGTGGGTGTGGCTCACAGGAAGGGGCAGTCATACTGTTGTACATTACTCTGCGTAATGAGGCTGACTGACATGGCGAAATGCATTCTGTTGATTTTAGTTGATGCCTTTGTGATAGATCTGCACAAGTATACCCTGGAAAGACACTTTGATGGCAATTTCTGTTTGGCAGGAGCAGACGCATTGTGGAACGCTGTCTATGAGCGCAGTTTTTCTGATATACATGCACTTTGCAAAAACCTGGCCACTTTTGCTACTGCCGATGTTATCGTCATCCACTAAGGCAGCATGCATATGGGTTACATCTCTTGTTTAGCTTTGTTTAATCGACTGAAGGAGTTGCTCAATGTAGTGAAGTGGCTTTTTCCTACTGTCAATGTGCTTTTTTCATCCATAAGACCACAAGTAATGGACAATGCTCCTGGATGTTGTTCCGAGCCAGAGGCAGGAAGGTGCCTCATCAACAGAAGCATGTATACTTTTTTGTCCTCTGGTGGGATGTTCTTCTGCAACAATGACCTCATCAGTTGTGGAAATGCAGAGGTTTTCCAAGCAAATGACATTTCGTTGTCGCCCATTGTTTTGTTTGCCCATCTACAAGATGCGGGGAAGAGTTTACTGTAACAATGTCAGCACAAGAAAACACAAAATCAAATAAGAAGCATCTAAAAAAAATGAGGCTCTTTTCAGACAGGGTTACAACAAACTCCCCCTACCCTAATTGCAATTTATTCCCCCATGCCTGCACGCAGCACGAAAGCCACATGCAGGGATATTGAGGATGGCGGCCATGGAAATGGGACTATGGAGGCAGAGGGATTGCGCAATAACATTTCTGGGTGAAGTGTGTACACAGAGGACTGTTGTACAGAACTGATACTGTTATGTGGAGAGCTCCTCAATGTCTTTAGTGGATATGTGTGGAACTTTTTAAAAGTACGCAATGACGGCATGCTGGAAAGATGAAAGTGGAAAGGGAAGATGGAATGTTTCTGCTTTACTGGAGCATGGCCCTTGCCGTCCTTGGGGAAATGCATGTGCAAATACTCCCATTTTCAGCATGCTACCCATGAGATTGGGACAGTCAGAACTATCGCACCTGCGGGTGTGGGTCACAGTAGCTCCATTACTCAGCGTACTGAGCTGGTCTGACATGGTTGCTATTAGGTCCAAACGCAATGTTGCACAGCAGATTTTGTCCACCATCACTTACAAGGCAAACCTATGTGATCTGCTACTCTGTTCTGAAAAGCTCCAAACAGATTGCAGAGCAGCTCTGGGGTGTGGCCTTTTGTACGTTTAATGTGGAGAACCTGCACCCGGAAAACAGGCCTACATTGTTCAAAAACATACATGTGCAACAGCACATTGTGCTGTGTTTGTAAGCGTGCACTTTCTGAAAAACACTCCATACATTGCTCAACACTTTACTTTGCTGCTGTCCGAGGGTCCGGATCATGTCCCCCAAATATGGGCCCATGTGCAGCATGGTCCCATGGTGACATCGCCCCTGTTCTCCTTTGGGACGGCTGTCCGGAGGATGCGTTTTGGGCGGAATACATGTGCATAGGTGTCCTATGCACACCATTGCCAATTCTCTACTGAATAATAGTGTGGCACACGTGTGCCAACCATTTTTGGAGATGGTGGCTGTTTATAGGGTGTAGCAGGTGTGAGGTTCATCTGTATAGCTACCTGTAGGAGGTGGCTGGGCCCCTCTACCTATTTCACATTCCTTTGCATATGCTGCACAGTGGTGGTGTTACCAGGACACATAGTAACAGATACACATGTGTGTACTTGCACAACAAAAAACGTCTGCTCCCACACATAATCATAGGTGGTGGACAGCATGCTGGCATCGTACAGATGTTTCCATTGTCATTGTGGATAGCCCTGCAGCTGCAGTTTCTGTAGGATCCCTACCTTTTCCTTAAATGCAGTCATTCCAATAAGGACTGTGTGCCGCTGAGTCAGAACGGGATTTAAAAAGAAAAAAACAATACCACATATACCCACATCAACATTTTAAATATTAACGTTTACTTGTACACATTCATACACACCATTAGGAAAGGGAACGGGTAGCAGAAGTGGAAACATTATGCTTCTCTACTATTGTATACTGCAGCACCTGTGCAATTATCAGACAAACTTTAGTGTGCTTACTACATTGTAGTAACGTTCTGGTCTTAGTACTTCCCAGACCTTACTCTGACCAATCGTTCTTTGTTCCCATGTACAGTAGCAGTGCAGTAAGATTGTTGAAGGCAGACGTCACTTCGGTTGTTGGTGCATTCTGTTATGGTGTACTCCCTATGCCTTTGTCATGTTTGCTTCATAAGTACACAATTTGCGCACGACTCTATTTTCCCTTACAATTCTTGTACATGGTGCTGTTTGTATATTTTCTTTGTGTTTGGTGATTGGCACCACTATGTAAGAGAGCACCTGCTTTCCTGAACAGGTTGGATGACACCCGATGTCCGCAACCAGATGCATCGTCCGCAACTGCTGTGCACATTAACATGGTGCTAGCAGCTTCACTATGTTGCACAGTACATCTTTACAAATTAAGGGCACCCTGCTAAAAACCAATGAAATTCACTGAAAAAACGTAGTTAAAAGGACATTATGGTTACGTTATGCTACTAAAAACCTATGCAATTCAATGGAAAAACATCTACAAAAATAATACCTTTTGAATTTTTAATTCCTGACTGTCAGTGAAGAAAAGCACCTGCTGTACTTATGTCACTGAAGAAAAAATGAGGGAGCTAGACATGTGATGTCATCAGTCATGTCATCAATAACATTTGTGATGTTATCTTTGATGTCATGGGTGTTAGTCCTTGCAGTGCACAGTGGTTGCGCGAGTTATGGTTGCTTAGCTTACCATAACTGGCAAATTCCAGGGGAGTTTCGGTTTTAACTGTAACCATAACGTCCCTGTAACAACATTTGTCAATTAGATTGCATAGGATTATACTAGTGCAACTTATTCATAATGTCCCTTTAACAATGTTTTTGTTAGTGAATTTCATAGGTTTTTAGTAGGGCACTGTAACCAGAGCGTTGTTTTAGCACAGTATTTTCTGTAAAGATGATAGCTGTTTGGGACTGCAACGGAACCATAATGTCCCGTTGACAATGGTTTGTTACTGATTCCTTGGCTGCCCTCATGATAAACATGTGGAAAGGCCATATTGTCTAGTGTATGTATCCATTTGCGCTACCCCTTCCTTTTCCGAATAGTGTTGGTGTATCTTAGCAATTACAGAACTTGTCAATTTCTGGGGTTTTTCGATTTTACCTGTAACCATAACGTCCCTGAAACAACATTTTTCCATTGAATTGCATTGGGTTTTTAGTAACGCAACTTAACCATAAGGTAACTTTTACAACGTTTTTGTGCATATATATATCACATGGCCCACGATAGTGGCCGTGTAGTTATGGTTAAGTTGCTAACCCCATAGGAATAGCACTTTTTGCGCGGCTTATAACTTCACTCCTCCTGGAAGAATCCACACCAAACTTTGCAAAAAAAGTATATGGCCCACTCTGAATTTTCTGCAAAGTTTGGTGAGGTTTGGTCCAGGGGGGGCAAAGTTGTAGGGGGGGTCCCAAAATGTTCCCATAGACTAAATGGGGAAAAAACTTTGCTCACACCTACAGCCCAAACCGCTGGACAGATTTCCACCAGATTTGCGGCAGGAGCAGTGGCTTGGTCCCAAAAGCATGCTTTTGTAAATTTGGTGAAAATCTGTCCAGTAGGTTTAAAAACGACCAAAAAGTAGGTCACAATCCGCAGACGGGACACTGATTGGTTAATCGGCTTGTGTCATTTTCGTTGATTGGATGATGAAGAGCGTGAAGTGCGTCAGATTTTTGGAAACGCCCATCATCTTGGATTCACAGACAACGGCCAGTGACCGCGGACATCGCGGTAAAAACATATTAAAAAACACAACATTGCACTTGTCAAACTTATCAAATAATCTCTTGGGAAGCGAGGGCTGATGAGGATGGGATGGCATATGGCTGCAAGAAGCAAAAAAATTGGTAGTTTTTGCCACGAAAGTCTGCGAACAGCTTGAATGGTCGCGAACAGTCCTGGAAAGTTTGCGGACACCTCAGCATTACAGGGTTGGTGAAATGCAGTTCTTGGATAGCTTATAACTTTGCTGCCACTTAATGGAACTGCATGAAATTATGAGTGTATATTTCTGACCTGATTCTGAGTGAGTATGCAAAGTCTAGTGGGATTCAGTTATGAGGGGGCAAAATTAGAGGGGGTTCCCAAAATAATGTAAAGGCTTATAAATGAGGTGCCATTTGATGAATCTACACTTAACTTGGGAAACTGATAATAGATCTAGATATACATGTTTTTCAAAAGTTTGGTGGGCTTCTGTTAAGAGTAAAATTAGAGGGGGTGTCCCAAAATATTGTAAAGGTTTGTAAATGTGGTGATGTGATCTTTGATGTCCTGGGTTTTAGTCTTAACAGTGCATGGTGGTGGCACGAGTTATGGTTGTTTAGCTTACCATAACTGGCAAATTTCTGGGGTTTTTTGATTTTAATTGAAACCATAACGTCCCTTTAATGAAGTTTTTTCTTTGAATTTCATAGGTTTTTATTAGTCCAACATAACCATAAAGTGCCTTTAACAAAGTTTTTTTAGTGAATTTCAATGGTTTTTATTAGTGCAACTTAACCATAACATCCCCATAACAAAGTTTTTTCATTGAATTTCATAGGTTTTTATTGGTGCAACTTAACCATATATTTGGTGACAATCTGTCCAGTATTTATTTTTTAAACAGGCAAAATGTAGGTGTAATTAAATTAGTGATATCTAGCTCTGCGCCGTGGACCCATTTCCCTATTCGTTCTGCGGACAGGACTCCGATTGGTCCGAAGGGCCACATGATGTCTGCAGGCATATGACTTGCCCACTGATTGGCTGGAGGCAAGCGTGATGTGTGTTATGTTTTTTCCAAAACGCCTGCCATGTGGTATCCGCGGATATCCGTGGATAGGGCAGTAGTGAACAGGGCTGGAAAACATGTTTTGGGGCATTTGGTGTTCGAAAGAGGGGCTGGAAAGGATGGAGAAATGAAAGCTGGTCCATATGATGTATTTGTTTTGGTGGAAGAAGACTGTGGCAGTTCGCGGGTAGGTCCATGGGTGAGCAGCTTATCTGGTGACTGCAGACAGGCTTCATTACGTTAGGGGAGTGGAATGTAGATGATATGAAGATGTTTGTATAGGCTATATTATGCTGTGGTGGTTGTGGCTAGCTCCTGGACCCTTGAGTACGTATACTCACTATATATATTGCAAGTAGTACATGCATTGCCATGAATTGCTTCTTTGTATGAACTGCTGAAATGACATGGCACAGATACATACACAAAGCACTTGTTAGAGACGTGTTCCTGTACCACATGGCTGCAGAGAGTGCAAGTATGTTTCCACGTGAATGAAATCTGCAAGATTTCATTTATAGGTATGCTTTTGCTTTCCAGTACTTGCAGTAAGTACACTAGACATTCTTGTGAATCTTCTTGTGTGTTTATAGTGAATCTCACTATTCCCGCACAGTAGTCCAATTCCTGCCTTATTCCTGAGACACTGTAAGTGTTGTCAGGATTGTTTGCTGCATTTCTATGAAGGAGTAGCAATTGCAAATACAACAGGTCTGTGCCGTTTAAGTAAATGTTTTCAACAATTGGTGGCAATTGGAATAGAACGTTGATTGATACATTTGAGTCATTTGATGGAAGTTCACTTTCTTTTTTTTTAAGAGGTACTAGTAGTAGCTATTTTCAATTTCTTCGGAGGTACAGTTGGGAGATCAAATATAAGTTGTGTTTGCACTATTTTTCTTTTACCAAGTTTGCCTTTTTGAGGAACAGGGTACATTTTGAGATGGGGCGTATAGAGCACACGTATTCTGTTGTACTATACAATACAAGGAATGTCAGCCATGACTTTGCTTGCATCAAAATTGACTAGAAATAGTCCTTGAAATGTACATAGACATGACAGTGCTATGTAACTCATGCCTTCTTTGAAGACGGTGCTGCCAATGTCAATCAAGGCTTGATCTAGGGTTAGACCTTGAGAATTAAGAATAGTGACTGCATATGCAAGAGATAGAGAAAACTGTTCTCTGCGTACATACATGTCTTTGAAAAGAAGAAATTGGGCTGTTGAGTGTTATATCCTTTTAACTTCTGAAAGTTTGTCAAAGTGGATGTTGACAAACTGAATGCTGTTGTCACGTGGGTATGTCTGGAAGCCAACAACTGTACCAAGTGCCCCATTAACTAAACCTTGCTCCACATCAAGGTTATGCTTTAGCATTACTGTACAGTTTAAACACAATGTTAAAGTTTTCTCCAAACCAGCTGTGTTAGAGATATAGTTTTCTAAGCTATTTAGTCATGCTGTGGCTTGTTGACAGATAGGCACTGCCATACTGTGTACATCCAGTTTGTATGTGGAGGACATTTTCACTATTGGTTGCATTTCTTTTTTCAACATGGTTTCATTGAATTGTGCACAGCCTTCTAGGGTTTGCATTAAGGACATACATTTTACATTTTTGGGTGCTAATTGTGACATCAATAGCAGATGTGTTATGCCTGTATAGCTCATGGATGAGTCTGCTATTTAAGATAGACTGTGCTTCCTTAGAAAGCAAACCAATCCAATTGCTTTTCTAAATGTTAGCATAGGTGAGGTCTGCAGATTGACGCATGTTTTCAGTTAGTTCTCTGTATTGGAAATGTTGCCAGAGATTTACATTTTCTATGCTGCCAAGTGTGTTACGGCACCGTTTGTGTCCTAAGGTTTTAAAAATAGTTTCACCTTTCACCTGTGTTAATTGAAGTAGATCTCCAAAAATAATAATGTGTTTTCCTCCAAAGAGTTCATCGTAGTCCGTTTTAAGGACCTCTTGCAATCTGAGGTGAATGAAAGCCAACATTAGGTTAGAGACCATGCTCGCCTCATTATTAGGAGCATTTTCACTTTTTTCAAAATCCTCAGTAGCTCCATGGCAGCTTCTACTGAAAGTTTGTAGTAGTCTAATTTGTTTTGGTGGTCTACTTTAAGGAGTAGCAATCGGTGTAAAGTAACACCACTACGTTGTTGGCAACTAAACCTGTGGGGGAAGTTATTACAGGTGAAAGCTATTTGTTTGTCAATTGTTGGAGGAACTTGCTGATGATTTTTTATTAAGAATGTTTTGCCTGAACCAGCTTCACCACTTACATACAGCAGGTTTATTGGTTTAACAGGTACAATTTCAGCTTCGTGCTTCACAACATGTTCAATTTCTTTAGTTACTCCCAGGAAAATGCTACACTGTTCATCATTCAGTGTGATTTCAATAGAGCAAAGTTTCTTTCATATTCCACATGCTGACACATGGTGTTTTCTACTTCAGTCATGGCTAATTCTGCCTCATTTACTATGAGTGGCTCTCTAAGTGGTTCTTGGCTTCCTGTAAGAGATGGTTGACTGCTCTCAGGAGTGTCTACATTTACTTGTGCTTGAAGTGCTTCCTCTTGTTGACGTTCATTGTCCAACATGTTCTTGGACTGTTTGAATTGTATATCTTTTATACTGCTTTCACTCGTATTGAAAGCATCTTCATAGGAGGCCTGGTTGTCTAATAAATCCTCTTTTCTCCATGGTTTAAAAAGTTGCAGTAGGGACATGTATTAAAGTTCTCTATGTTGAGGAGTTTTAAATGATAGCTTCATAAGATTAAAGGCTGCATTGGATAAGTTTAACTAGGTTGCCACCACAACCTTTGACTATGTATACCTTTTTTCTCATCTGGTTTAATATTATTTTTTTAAGAGAAGTTTTGGGCTATGTGGTGTAGACACATGGTTTCCAAAGCAGTACTCCTGTTTGGGTAGTATGTGTCCAATAAATTGTTTTTCAAAATGTCCTGACTTTTGGGATACTTTTTGGCTATTGTCTCTATGTCTTTGTACAGTTTGAGAAATATTTTTTCTGGATGCAGCAGGACCAAGGCTTAGCCAGACTATGGGCCTCATTACACGGATGGCGGTGGACCAAGGTGCTATTAGCACCTTGGTCCATGCCGGTAAAATACCGGCACCACCTTGGTGGAAAGGGGAATTACCGCCCTATTCCAAGGTTGGTGGGGCGGTAATTCCCCCTTCCCCCATTGCCCTTCCCCATTCCCATTTTCGCCCCATAGGGAATAATGGTAATGGGGAAGGTGCTAATTACGGCACCACAAATTGCGGTACCGTAATTAGCTCCCTGCTCCCTTTGCGGGTTGGTTTTTAATGCCTGCAAAAAGCAGGCGTTAAATTCTCCAACCCGCAAAGGGACCTCGTAGTAAGGCGGTAAGGTTTTACCGGTACCAGTAAAATACCGGTACCGGTAAACCCGTACCGCCGTCGTGTAATGAGGCCCTATGTTTTCATATTTCCGATGCACGGCTGTACTGGTTAAAGGGTCTGCGACTTTATAGCAACCCCATTCTCTATGGGAGAGCATTTTTATGCCAAAGATGTATAATTTTTGTTACAGTGTTTTGTCAGATTACATGTCATCCCGGAGGTCTTTCAGCTCTTTTTTCTCAGCTTTGATTAGGTAGGCAGTGACATATCATGCAACTGCAGTGGAATTATCTGCAATGTTCTCCACATCTATGTTTGCATTCCACAGGAGGGCAATGATTGCATTGTAATCATTGATGTACTTTGATGCTTCACTTTTTTAATGCAGAATGGGTTCTTAGGTGATTTGCTTTTCACAATGTGTCTAACAGAAGACATGAAGCTGTTATCTTGTCCTTTGGCTGAAACTGGTCTAGGGAAACCAAAGCCGCATTTGGTGTAATATTTGCCTTTGTTTTATATCTGTGTCGACAATAATTGCCAGATTTATGTCTTTGAAACCCGAAATCTGTGCATATAGGTCACTATTTACGCTTTCTGGAGGGATTTTGCAAGTGACATATATGTGAATGACTGCAAAACAGTGGCATCACTGTCCTGACCAAATTGAGGAGCAAGTTTAATCCAAAAAAACATTGGATGTGTGCTGCTCCACTCGATTTATATTCTTTTCTCCAAAAGAAGTGTTGCATTTCTCTGAGGGGAGGAATTGTTTCATTACAGATGAAGTGCAGCATGGCAATAAAGCGATGATGGAAGTACCTCAACAGATTTAAGGGGTCAAGAGAGCAGAGTTCTCCCGGTGTTTTCATGTCCATCCCTGCTTTATTTTCATTTGCTGAGTGTGGCAAATCGTGCAAGTGTTCCCATGCATACTCTGCACAACTTAAAGTGACAAACCATGTGGGTGGGCAAAGGTTGCGTAGCATACACCGTATGTATGAGGGACATCGAAACCAGTATTGTTTTGTACCACGCATGTTTGCCAAGAGATTTGTAATACTTGACTGTAAAATTTCATCTTTCTCTTGCACCTTTTGAAGTAAATGTGTAGCAGACATGTTTAAAAAATTGGAATCTGTTTTCAATGTGTGTGCAACTCCTTAACATGGAGTTGCTAGTTCACTCTCAAACAGGGAGTGGAATATGTATTCAACATTTTGTCTGAATCTGGGGTCTTCAGAATCCATTCGTAAAGAGCGGTATTCTGATGCTCTTATTTGTGTGCATCTGTCATCATACCTTCCACCTTTTCCAGTAGGAAAGAGTAGAGGAAAAGCTTGTGCTTCTATACTTTATTCCCATATGCAGATTGGAGCACCTTTGGCTGGCCACATTTGATATGTTTCTAGTGCATCGTCTATGCTGTCTTTGGAGTGCAGTTGTTGAATTGTATACTGTTTTAAACTATTGGAGGCTGCAGTACGATCTAGAAGTTCAAAATGGCCAGTTGATGAGGAATCCTGAATTATTTTGGTGGTTTCTCTCAGGTTTTCTTCAATGTTTATTTCTTTTCAGTATTCATTGTTCTCTGTAAGATATTGCAGGGCTTCTCTACCTTTGTATAAGTGTACTATTTGCTGCCAATTGTTTGTCTTTTGTAGGTACACCAAAATAGAAAAGATTGATCTATTGGCTATTGCAATCCCATAGTGTTCACATTATTTTAAGATCTAATGGCAAATAAACTACATTTGCCACAAATGCCTTTCAGTAATTCAGAAGGAGGCAACTCAGCTGTTTTCAGTTGAAGGTGTATTATCGCTTGAAATGGGTGTACTGTTTGGATTACAATGCTCTCATACAAATTGAGCTGTTGGAATGGTTTTGGAAGTGGGCATATTTCCAAATTATTAGTGATAGCACGTGAAGGCATTTGGTTATTATCAAGTTTTCCAGTGCAGTATGTGCAAAGTATTGAAGGGTTGGTAATTTTGTATTTGTTTTCTGCTATAAGACAGAGAGCTAATTGTAACCATTGGCATTCCACTTTGTCTTCTATTTTCTGCATTATATCTACAGTTTTGGTGCTCATTGTATAAAAAGTTCTGCGACAATACACACATACTTGGTTTGGTACTTCAGCAGATGTGCTTTTAAACGTTGCAATTTATTTGTTTGTGCATGTGTAATAGAAACTTGGCATCTGCAAGGTTGTCGCTACTCTGTTCTGGATTTGGTAAGTGCTCTTCACTTCCAAAATATTTGCTTAGGATGTTGTCTATTTCTTCCAGAAGTTCTTTGGCTGTGCCATGTAGGAGAATGTGATTTAAATGCTTCAGTGCTAAAGCAGGACTTTTTTGCATAGTACAGTCTCTGAATGAGATTTTGTATAGTAGAATGGTGTTTTGCTAACATTTTGATGTGGTGTATGGTGCTTTTGCAAGCAGGCCCGGAAATGCAGGCTAATAAATGTCCTCGCAGTCCTGTGTATTTGCGCACTGGACAGGATTCCATGGTTTGTAATATTTGAATTTTCAATTTGTCTTTGGCTTTCACATACTGATTGAGGAACTGGCACAAAGATTTGAAAGATTGTTTTCGTATGTTAAACATTGAGGTGCACAGCCATTTGTAGATAGGATGGATTGGTTCAGTGGAATGGAGAGTTGATTGTAAGTTTGTTGGGGATATTCTTTCAATCAGTCTTTGTTCTGCCATAATGGTACTGTCTACCTTTTCATAGCCTTGGCCACTGCTGTGTATGCCTATTGGGTTTGGTTGCACTTATTTGTATGCCTCTTCATTGAAATGTGGCTTTGTGCCTGTTGTGTGAATCCACTCACCTGCACACAAGTTTGCAAAGGTATTTATGTTGATATTGCATATGTTGCAAAATACTTTTTGAAGTTTACTAATTATTGTTGTTAGTGATTTCATTCTGTTTAAAATTAATATAAACAATTTCCTTTTGAGGAGCATTGAAATGTCTATGAGAGCTTCCAGGATCAGTTTTCTGCAGTAGGTTTTAAGGGTGGAGCGTGATTTATTCCCTGTTTTTATAAGGTTCTGAAGGATTCTATGGTGGAACCTTTTTTATAAAACAGTTTTTTTTGGAATGCTTACCTGTCGCTATGTTAACATTGGTAAATGCAGTGTTAGCACTACTGGTAGTTGCATTATTCTTAATCCATTTACTTTTAGTTTTACATTTTGGAAGAGAAGTCACACTTTTGTTCCTGCTACCTGGTTCTGTTTTGCTCAGTGACTGTATTAACTCTTTTGTTTGAACTTTTCATACAAAATCTCATAGAGGTGGATGGCTAGTTTGCATGGTTTGAGTTTTATCTGGTCTATTTCTGCTTTGTTTTCTATGTAGTTGCTTTTTGGTAGGTATTCTCTTGTGTCTGTCTGAGAAAAAAGGAAAGTGTGGTTTTGGAAGTTGTGCAATGTATTTGTGTGCACTGTGCATGAGTGCCTGAGTATGAGTGTAGGCATTCATAGAGGAGTGTAATTGTGCAAAGTGCTGTTACTTTGCTTGGGAAGGTTGTACCAGTGTGTGTGTGTGTTCCTGTGTAGAAGATGTGCTTCATAGTGTATGACAGTGTCATGTAATTCAAGAAGTAAGGACATTACAATGTTTTAATAAAACTAGTGGGTATTACCATACTGGTGTTCAGATGACAATACAAAGAGTGGACCTGTTAAGTTGCAATGAACAAGAGTGAAGCAAGTGCTGTGGGGTTTGATATAATTGTCTAGACTACAATACAACAACACTGCACTGTCTGAGTAACAGACAGAACACTGCAACAGTACTGGACTGACTTTGTTGGATGTGAAGAGTAGGTTTCTTCTGGGCTTTATCTTCCAGCAGAGACGTCACTGGCTTTTAGGAGGTGGTTCTTCACTGCAATTGCAAAACAAGGAAGTTAGTGGGTATGTGTGTTAATGGTACAGTAATAGCACCACAAGAACACATCATTTTAGGATTTGTTGTCTGGAAGAGTTAGTGTGTGTGTCCAATTATACAGCATTACATAGGAGTGGGAACTTGGGAGTTTCAACATTGTTTGTATGGGGGCCAGTGCTGCAGTGATACCTGTGCCCTATGGGGGTTCACTTTTGGAAGTGTGTCAGATGTTGTTGCACTACTTGTTTTGAAAATGGATTAGTGCAAGTCCAAGTAGGGTAAGAAAACAGGCAGAAAGATGTACAAATTGGAATTGAGAACGTACTCTGTGTGGAATTTTGTTAACTTTCTCACAAATAGATGCTTGCTACATGGGTGCAGAAATCCTTTCATGTTGTTTCATGTATTTATCCAAATTTACAGATAACACTGTTTCCAATGTACACATCCATTTCTTTTATTTCCTCCCAATGGTGCATTTTGTCAATTGTGCAATGTATATGCTTGCCCTGCTTTCCTAACATATATGCAGTTTCTCTTTTCTGTGTGCATTTTGGGCATTTTACATAGGATCTGGCACTTGAACTTGCCATGCAAATGTTCTCAATGTGATTTTTTACAAGCAAATCAAAGAGAGTGCTGCTAAAATTGAAATATAAGCTTTGCAGCTGTTATGCAAGTGTGCAGTAAAAGAAAACTTTGAAAGCACACTACATTATAAGTAACTGTCAATTGATGTCAGTGGATTGGATGGTAAGTGGCAGGCACCCTGTTCAGATGCATGCAATCTATGAACTTGCTATGCTTTGATAATTTACATGCAGTTTTCATTTTCTGTGTGCATTCTGGGCATTTTACAGCAGATGTGTTAGTGGGGGAAGTGGTTGCAAAAGTGACAGAAGGAAAGAAGAAAATAACAGTATTCACATTACAATGGATGATATGGGCAAGCATGCATGTTGTGGTAATATATGAAAATGTACGTAGGATCTGACACTTGAACTTGCTGTGAAAATGTTCCCAATGTGTGTTTATACAAAAGTAATCACAGACTGAGGTGCTGAATTGAAATATGTGGTTTGCAGCTGTTATGCAAGCGGGCATTAAAATAACATTTTGAAAGCAAACAGCATTGTAAGTAACTGTCAGTTGATCTAAGGAGATGGGACAAATGAGAGTATGATTATTGAGGAGGATATGCAGGGTAAGTGGCAGGCACCCTCTTCAAATGCGTGCAATCTATGTACGTGCTATTGTTTGGTAACATACATGCAGTTTTTGTTTTCTGTGTGCATTACAAAACATATGCATACCTGTAGTTTGTGTTGATGGATGTACATGTGGAAGAATCTGGAAGTTGAAATCTTGTAGCGTTTTTACTGGACTTTTGGATGCAGGTGCTTGGGAATCACAGGAGACGTGTACTCTGATTGTTGAACAGTACATCTGCAGTTTTGTACTGAGTTCATAGAGTTAGATGTAGAGATATTGGATGTCATTGGTGAATTGGTGTTTGACTGCTTAGCAGTAGCCAATGAGATAGGGCTGCAAAGAGTGAAGTGGGAAGGGAAGAAGGGCTGCCCCTGTGTTACAGATCCACAACCACTCTGGAAGTTAGCAGATCACACATGCCAAATCCGGAGTTTTTCAGCATGCCTGGCAAATGGGACTGTGCAGATTAGTCAATCAGGTGTTCAGGGTGAGCTTTACCGGAAGGGAGGGTAATAACCTTTTTCATTGCTGTGTTGGTTGTGTAGCGAAGATGGCTTTAGTTACTGTATGGATAGTGGGAGAATACTTTGTACGTGATCTGGAGAGGTATGCAAATGCAAGAGGTGTTTCTGCTGATCTTGGTTTTCCAGGCCAGTAGTCTTTGTGGTACAGTGTGCCTGGCCACAATTTGCGTACTTTTGGTAGTCTTGATGTTTTGGTGGTAAACTGTGGAGGAGAACATTTGGGCTACATCAGTGCTCCAAGTTTGGTTCCTGTACTGAAGTTGTTGGTGGAAGAACTGATGCTGCTTCTCCCTATTGCAAAGGTATTTTTTTCTAAAATACCACCTAGAGCACAATGGAACAACCCCAATGTCTTCAATCCCCATCAAAATGTTGGAAGGCGCCTCATTATTAGAGGCTTGGGTATAGTTTTGCAATGTTCTGAGATGTCTGTTGTCTCTAATGACAACATTGACTCCCTTAGTGTGCACTATTTTACCACAGACAGCGTTGTGTTGTCCATTCTTGGAAATGCTAGTTGTTTTCGCAATCTAAGGGATGCTTTGCAGAGGTTGATGTAAGGCAGGAAGGAGGAAAAGAAGAGAAAAAAAGAAAACATTTAAAACAAAAGGTGCTTGTTCAGTAGGAGCTATTTTTTTTTTTTTAAATAAAGACCCTTTTCAGAGCCACCGCAATAGAGGAAATCTCCTAGCCAGGGTTAGGTAAAGTTTCTCTCCCCACCCCCTTGAATTTGACAACTTATCTGCAAACTCTGCTGTAGTATGTTCAGATTACACGTGTGCACATCCAGGACTTTTAAAGATGGCAGGCAGGCATGGAAATGGTGCTGTGGAGGCCAGGGGTACTGTGGATGCCAGGGGATTGGTCAATAAGGATCCCTGGGTGTGGTGTGCTGGGAGGAGTGCAGATGGCTGTGCCTATGATTGTGTGTTTCAGGAGGCAGAGTGTCTGGATTTTGGGGGACTCTTGGATACATTTGCTGCAGGTGTATGCAGAGCAATGTGCAGTGGTTGCACATCTTGGATTCCCTCATGTGGATGTGCACTGGTATGGAGTGCATGACATGAAGTTGCTGGATTTGTTTCCCCTTTGTGCCACTTTGGTATCGAGCAACATCCAGCCATTATTATTGTTCATTGTGGTGCGAACAGTTTAGGCCACATTATTGGAAGCTCTCTGCAGTTTGCGCTGAAGGAGGCACTTGGGAAAGTCATGTACATGTTTCCAAACTCTCAAGTAATTTTTTTGCACATTGCCCAGAGACAGATGTGGCTGCGCTCTTCCTCATTTGGTCCACAAATGGAGAAAGCCAGGCACAATGTCAACAAGGCTGTTTGCATCTTTTTGCGAGATGTTGGTATGTCTCCCTTCCACAATGAAAACATTACATTTCGTAGCACCAACATTTTTTGCAGAGTTGGCGTCCATCTTACTGAGGCTGGCAATCACCTTGTTTTGTGCAATATCCAAAATGTTTTGCCGCCATTCTTTCAAGTATAGCAAGCACCTGTGCTGTAGGTGTTGACCACTTCAAAACTTCCAAGAACACATCCCCTTACCCCCAAAAAGGCTCTTTTCAGAGCCAGCTGCATGCTTCTGAAGTCCGCAGACTACCATGCTGTCCGTGGACCTTGTAGACTGCGCTGGGGCCTGCGCCATTTCATTGACACTTCAATTCTTAAACCATGAAAGGTGGCTCTGAAAAGAGCAGTTTTTTGTGTGTGTTTTCTTGTTTTATATTTTTTGGGGTATTTTTTCAATGAGACATACAAGGAAGGCGAAGGGAAGGGGAGTGAAGGGAGAGGAAGGGAAGGGAGGGCAGGGAAGGGAAGGGGCACCAACCACAGGGATAAGAAGGGGCAGGTGGAAAGAGAGGAAGATGTTGGGAGGGCCTCATTGAGCTAGGGGGCACTTTCCTTCGTGGTACCGAGCCGCAGCCTCACAACCACTCCAGAACTGCTCACCCATACAGAGTACCACACTGCAGTACACACCACAATACTGTGCACGGTGGTGGTTTTTGATTTTACTTGTAACCATAACATTGATAGGTTTTATTAGTGCAAAGTAACTATAATGTCCCTTTAGCATTGAATTTGACAGGTTTTATTAGCGCAATTGAACCATAACAGCCCTTTAACAATGTTTTTTCACTGAATATACATTTATGTATCAAAGAAAAAACTTTGTTAAAGGGACGTAATTGTTAAGTTGCACTAATAAAAACCAATGAAATTCAATGAAAAACGTTGTTAAAGGGATGTTATGGTTACAAGTAAAACCAAAAAACCTCCGAATTTCACGAGTTATAGTAAGATAAGCAACCATATATTGCGCCATCACCACACATTTCTGAGACTAACACACAGTTCATGAAAGTTGACATCACAAATGTCATTGATTACATCCCTCCAGTAGTTAGCCAGTAGTGTCCCACCTTGGCATCCCTTGACATTTCCCTCCTGGGTTCGCATTAGCACCTGCCCATTCGGACTGCCCCTTCTATTTATGCACTTCTCTGACTGCACAATGCATATGAGATTTATCGGAGCATTGTGTACAATTGTTTTGTATAAGGGAAATGCAGATGCAAAAGATGTGTAGAAGATCGTTCAGTGGCAGTTGGTGTGTGGAAGCTTACAATGGCCATAGGGTAATATGAACAGTTTTGGGAAGTTATTGGTGGATGGATGTGTGACTGTTTGATAGCAAGCACTGAGGGAGAGTTACAAATATATATTTGATAATAGTAGAAGGTCTGCCCTGTGCAATGTTGTGCATCTGTTATTCAGGCCTTCCAATGATCCATGGGCAGTAAAGGGGACTGTGGAGACCGTGGATAGTTATAAAGGTTCACCGGTTATGGTCCTTAGTGTATGCTAGATAATAGTATTTGGGACAGAAACAAGTTTCTGTCCTTTTATATTTTTCTCTAGTCTCTAGTATACAATTGCCCACTAGCAACCTGGGCAGGTGAGCTTGTCAATAAGTTGTCCAGGAAGGCGGGCCTGAGCTTCCGGTACAAGCCCACATTTCAAGCTGCCTGATGGCGGCTCTCCCCACCGCCATCTTCCCCCACCCTCGGTCCCATTTTGTATTCGTTTTTTCATGCCCCACCACATACGTACCTTATTTCGGCAGCGACGGGTGCAGCTACCACTTTCACTCCTTCTCTTTGTCTCCTGCAGGCCACCATGGAAAGGAAATAGGATCCCTGCCTTCCCTTTACATAGTGGCCATCTTGGAATAGGATTTTTCTTCCTATAGCGGGACCAACTACTAATATGGAGGGGCAGGTGGCAGGGGAAGATGTTGCTTGTGTGTTACATCTAAGGTAGGGGGAAGTGGTTCTCATGCTCCTTGATTACAGCTTCAAAAGCTCTTTGAAATTGCTCCCCCATGCAGTGTGCTGTGTTGTAGTATATACAGAGTACTGTTGTCTTTGAACGATGTGCATCAACATCCTCTTTTTTCGCTTGCAAGGTAGCTGGTGGGATTTTGTGTCCCACAGAAGTAGGCTGTGTGGTTGCAGTATTGGTTGAGGACAGTGAGGTGTTGGAAGACAGCCTACTACTTGCTAAGAAATTAGTAGGCTTTTCTCTCAGTTTAATAGGTTTTTATAAGTGAAAATGTTTCATGGTGTTATATCACTGTATATAAACTATTAATAATTCCTCTTTTCATATATATGAAAGAACTATAAACCTTGTTTAAAAACATATTTTTTGTAACACATACTTATGTCTGTCATTATCAGTAGTGCATGATGGGGCTGAAATCATTGCTCAATTGCCTACGGCATAAGGCTCCACCATGACCCCAGCCAAATCAAAACACCCCTATTATTCACTGTACTTATCCTGCATCCATGCCTATTCCCCAATAAGCCAATCAGAGTACACATTTGTGTTTGCCGAGGGCCAGGCCCACTACCCACACACCAAATGTATATCACTAGTTTTTCTACTTACATTCTTACACTTTTCAAAAATAAAACACTAGACATATTTCCAAAAACATGCTTTCAGGTCCTTGCTAATCCTCATCACCTAATTTTGTTTTGTTGTAATCTAGTCCACCACCTCAAGCTGTAAATGGGTTCAGCAACACGACACTAACTATATGACTGCTGCCTGTAATATATATTTCTATAGATCCTTGATTACACATTTGCTTAATTTTGGACAGTGTTACTGTGTTGTTTGTGTCACTACTGGATAACATTCAAAGCCTTCTTAAGAGCATAGCCTTCCCTCTGCCCACATTATAACAGAAGGCAAAATAATCCAACCCATCACAGCTTCCCTAAGGATTTAGTAATACCTAGGTGAAACTTCTTCAAACTTTAAAACTCCTCCTAAAGAAACTTAAAAAAATGATGTTTACTGAATGTTGACATTGTTTGTGGTGCCCACATTGGTCTCTAGAGTTTTCCACCAAAGAGTGCAATTTTAGTAATTATCCCTATGTTTATAGTAATGAATCACTTGACTGCTTTTTTACATTTTGTGGGTCATCACAAGTTTGGCGGTAACCCTTCAATGCGGCATTAATGCTATCACTGCCGCATTTAAGTGTCTGCCAAATCATGGGTTCGGCAGGATTTACCCCAAGCTCTGAGCTGGGGGCAGATCTGCAGCGATTTTGCTGATTTTCTGCACTAATACCGCCCGTGGTAGTAGTGCTGAAAATTCCCCATTGGGTCAAATGGGGAATGGGGAATTCCCGAATGGGCCCAATGGGGAATGGGGACTTACCGCTCCACCAAACCTGTGATCCGGTGTTAATAGTGCTGGGCATTTGACGGTAATGATAATAGCTCCGGCAGTAATACCACCAGGGATACCGCCCGACTCCTGATGAGACCCCTTGTAACTTACGTGTAGGCTTAAGACTGCTGTACTGTACAGTTTATACTTTGTTTTCTGGAGTGTTTTAACTCACTTTTTCCATTCTGTAAATTGATATGTATTGTATACTTACCGCCAAACATGTTATAGTGTGTTTTAGCAAGTTTATATTAAATACAGTTTTCTATCCTCAAAGCAAACACTGTTTTATTTGACTTCAGTTTAAATAATTGTTCCTGCTGGAAAACTTACCATGCGTTGTTACTGTGGACATCCACTGTGCTGCTGACCAGTGGGTGAGTAGTTTTATTTCATGTAACCTAGCCTTTACTTTGGTGGGTTGCTAATTGTGTTTTCAGATGTAATAACCTATCAAATAGTTATCCCATAACATTGTAAAGTTAGTGACAGAGATGTTGGTTAGCTATCGCGAAGACTGTTTTGCATACTTTGTGTAGGGTTTCTTTTCTAATGGGAAATGTACCAGTAACTGAGTAAAGTTGGACACGTTTACAAGATTACTGTTGAGAAATTAAGAGCAGCTTGTACAGTGGGAGATGTCAATGCCAAAGGGGAAAAAACAGAGTTTAAGACAATTATTTGGGTATACCAAACTGAGCATCTTGCTGCTTTTGTAGGGGGGTAATCCCTCCTCTTCCATCTACAGTGTCTAACTCTCTTGTTGAGGGAACCTAAAGATTACAACGTTGGAGTCAATTTACCAGACGTCCTTAGCGGGACCCGCGAGCAGACTTCATAATGAGGCAGTAGAGGGTTAACGGCGCCGGCAGCTCTACCGGCGCCATTAACCCTCTACTGCCTTCCTCATAATGAGGCCCAATGTCCCAGATAGAGTTGTGCTTAGAGAAACACATGTGATCATCATCTGTAGATTATGAGGTGTTTCTAGGGCCTGGAGGCAAGTCCCTGAATGCTCACACCAGAGATAATACAACCAGCTGGGAAGTAAAGGCCCAAGTCATTCTCTTAAGGATAAATAACACATTTTAATCTCACACGCAGATGAGAGCAACAGCAAAGAACTGCTGATAAAAATGTTCTGCCAAAATGTAGTACATGCAGAATCTTATAAAGAAAAACATTGTCAGAGATGATGCAATACATATAGTAAAAACACATGCGACTGGTTGGTGAGTGCCTATCCATGTTCTGCCTGCTCCATAAGAGATGCCAGGCCATGGGTTCCAGCCCAGGCCATCTGTCTTTCATCCTGTGCATAATGCAGTGATCATCTTCTTCTCACGTCAGAGGTCAACACACAAATTAATTATACTCCTAATATACAGCTACTTTATCACTATACTGTGCACCTTCACACACATTTTATTCACTCACTTCTGCGCCATCTGGATCCAAGGTTTCCACCCTCATTTTTAACTTTAATTCATCCCTACCAGCACCTCGAACTGCAAATCCCACAATTGTCATTCAACTATGTGCCCTGTCTATCCTCTTTTAACATTTCAGGACTTTTAACTTTGGGGTTGGTGGTCAAAGGGCACCTGGTGCCATGGAATTCAGGGATTTTAAAGTTTAGTCAGTTATATGGGCTATAAATTGTGGTAATCTGGGGATGAGCTAGGTCATGCTTTGGCCAGTGTGAGATAACATGCACACCAGGCGCCGGTCTGTGATCACGGCCTTGTAGAGCACATTCCACTTGAGTAAACAACACATCTTTGCAACACTGTTAGAATAATGAATAGGCCTTGTGGCAGTTGGGGATGTGGGTTGTCCTCATCAGAGGTCGGGCATGGCTGGAGATTTCCCTCATCTCGCAATTTGGGCCTAGTGCATACAATGCTGCATTCGCCCGAACAGGCCTTCCCTTCTACCTACACAATGTGGGTTGACTATATTTGATATATTGAAGCGGGGTCCTTTGTATTGGGAGGTGGTCCTCTCACGATTCCCCCATAGTGGCCCATCATAGTGCTTTGAATGCATCTCGCCTCACTTTAAAGTGCCTAGGGGGTTGGCACGGGCCTGCCCCATTCCCAACAGGCCTAAGAACAGCAATAATGATTTATTTTTTATGCAGCAGGTCCATTTAAAATGTTCAACTCAAATTGGCTAATTTATCAGTTTCAACATTATTACTAACAATTATTACCAGGAGTAGAAGTCCTTTTCTTCCCTCCTAACACACTTTCCCCTAGCCCCCTTCTTTCATCCAATTTCCCCCTTCCAATCTCCCCATCTCCACCCATGCCAGCAATCTTGATCTCTATATTGACTCCTCCCTCTCATTCTCCAACCACATCTCTCTCACCTCTCGTGCTTGTCAGCACCATCTCTTCAACATCTGAAAGATCCGCTCCTCCCTCACCTTCCTAGCTTTTAAACTCTTAATCTCCTCCCTTATTTTCTCCTGCCTCTTTTACTGCTCTTCTCTCCTCTTTGGACTCCCTGTTTCTCATCTGACTCCCCTAAAATCCATCTACCACTCCTCTATCCATAGTCTCTGTCTCCTTGGTCCTCAAGATTCTATTTCCACCTCACTTTCTCAACTTGGTTGGCTTCCCTTCCTCTCACAACAAAAATTGCAATTCCTCTGTCTGGTCTTCAAATCCCTTTACGATCTCACCCCCCTTATCCCTCTCCCCTCCTATAATTTTACTCTCCATCCCACTCTCTCCTCTCAGCTGATCACTTCTTACTCATGGTACCCCTGTCCCATGTGCCTCCTCACTCTTCCGTTCATTTCAGCTCTTGGCCCCCCTACATTGGAACTCCTTACCTCTTTCTATCCATTCCACCCCTACCTACTCATACTTCTGCACCTCTTTGAAAGCCCCTCTTCTCCACTCCCCGCTGACTTTCCTTCCCTATCGTCTCTCCTCCCTGGCTTCCCTGGCCCCCTTCCCATCCCCTCCCTCCCTTCCCCTTCTTCTCGCTCCCACTGATCTCAAATCAGACATTTCAACCTACCTCCTCTTCCCTCCCTTCCCCCTTCCCTCTTCCCCTCCATCTAAGTAAATGTTTTTACATATTGTATCACTGGTTTGTTTCATGATTGTAAATATGCTTCTTTCTTCATTGTATCTTGTTGTTATCCTGTAAAGCGCTTTGGACTGTAAAGTGCTTTGGATTAAAGCACTATATAAACCTAATAAACATAAACATACAAAGCTGTCTTTTAGGGTTTCGACCTAAGTTTGTAAGAGTTGTAAGTATATGGAGCCCTTGCTCACTATGTCTGGAAAGAGATATTGGTACAAAACCACAAATCAATGAAGCAGAAACATGTCTGTGTATGCTGGTGGCACACTTGAATAGAGGAGAATTGCCTATAACGTCATCTTGGGCATGACAAGACTAATATGCAATTGTGCATTCCCGACCTGTGAAAGCACAATGAGCTAAAAGCAGATTGCAGACCCTCTGGTGTGTGCACCTTCACATAGAACAGGTTATTTGGTGCTGTTCATTGTCAGTATGGGCTTTCTAAAATGTTTGGTAAATTCTGATACAACTGGGGTGTCATATTCAGTTTGAAAGGGCAATCCACATATGGAGCACAGGCTCATGGTGCCTAGAAATACAGATCACCAAACCCAAACCTCAATGATGATTCCTGTGAAAGCTGAAACATGTGTTTAGGGTTGCTGGTTTGTATCTTGTTCAGAGGAGAATTGCCTAGAGTTTTCTCTTTGTGGGTTGTACTAAAATGATATGCAAAGGGATATATTTACCACAATAAGGCATAGTCAGCTAATTAATGAATTTAGATACCCCGAATGGACACCTTCCTGAAGTAAACAATATCCGGCTGTGTTTGCTTTCAGGGGGGGATTTTCATAATTTTGACAAGTTATTATCTATTTTACAATCTGTTTTATAATCTTGGACTTCACAGAGGAGAAGACAGACGTGATTGTATTTCAAACAGTTTTGACCATTGTACCACTAACACAGATGCCTAGAGTAGGACAGCATATACCTCAGAGAGTCTCTAATAACACATAAATAATTCTCAATCAGGGTCAAATCAGAGCATATATTTGGGTAGACAGCTCACAGAAGAAAAGGCATTTGCATTGTATGAGCTTGAGAATACTCAGAACGCCAAGACCAAGGGCAACCATTTTCTTTACAATGAATTGGTTAGGTTTCTTTCACTGCAAGATATGTGGATGGCATATCAATGAACCTTGAATGGCTTTGTGCCTTTTACATTCATGCAACTAAAATCAAGAAGCAGCTGCGGTTTGTTGAGTCTAGAGGCAGTGGACTTGAACCTCCAAGGATTGTCAACGCTTTCACAGACTCTATACAGGTTTGATCCTAGCAAATAAGTTTAGATACATTAGTACAATCCCCGCTTTGAAAATGGAAACTGTCAGTACCTAACACAAATACAAATGGAAACTGTCAGTATCTTACACAATAGGATTATTTCTATTATAATAACTGCACAAGGGACGAATCCTCTCTCAATTTTAACATATGAATGGGATTGAGGCGACAAATGATGACAAATGGCGACAGGCCAGGCCAAATGATTTCCAATCTGGAAACTATTGCAGTGCAAAAGTATATGTCAGACTAAATGTTGTATCGTGGCATCTAATTAAGGGATTTGAAATAGTAACTTGACCAGAAAGTGATCATACCCCTCTTCACTTAACCCCAAATGTCTACATGAATGTCTTTTTGGGAAGCATTAGAAGTAGAGTGCTTCTATACTGTAGGAATTATTGCCAAAAATACAAAGGCACTGGTGGTGGTCTTGCATGCCACCTCGGAGGGTAACATTTGAAGAATATAGTCACATCCAGTTTGCCTAAGTTGCTTGGTCTCCCATGTTTTGAAGGCTGAAGAGTATTGTAAGGGAATGGTTAATGGCCTGAAAGAATTAAAACACTTCCATATAAGGTCTTGACCAGGTATTGGGGAAATCAAGTGGATAACAAAAGCACGATGAAAGAGAGAATGCAGTATTTGTCAAAATTGCTTTGCAAGTTACTCTATTCATCAGCAGGACATATATTACATGATTCTTTTGGAATCTGGTGGCACCAAGTCTAATTTGGTAAAAGCTCTAGCAAATTCCTATCTTACTCCCCAGGGCTGGACACATCACTTATATTCCTTCATAACCCCTGCTGGGCTGCAGAGAGGAAATAATCAGTGTATGCCATCCATGAGATAAGTTGATGTAGTGTAAAAAAGGGTGCTAATAGCCACACATAGTCCTGTGAGGATAATCACTCACTAAGTTCTTTTATACACATTTCATGTGGATTTGTGGGAATCTTTTAACATCATAAATACACCAGAAATAATCCCTATGCCCTTGAGAAGAGCTGTAGACCCCAGAATTCGTAAAGTGAGATATATCACTCCTCGAATCATAGCACGCCACACTACTCAATGTTTCTGCAAGGATGTATAGGAATGGCATTCTGATCCGGATGGGTGAGTAGTTTAACTTCTTTAACTCATTGCGTGATATGCAATATGACTTTAGGGATTGTCCAAGAACATAATACAGGCAATTAACCAAAATGTGTTGATCAAAATACAAAAAAGGTGTTCATGCATCTTACTTTCTTTTGATTCTATTCAGCCATGTCAGCAGAACTAAATGATGGTCTATGCCAAAGTATCATATTGGGGTGATGAGAAAAGGGTGATCCTGTGGTCCAGGAGCCATCATCTGCTCCATGCTGCAGGTTGCAAATAGCATACATGGTGGCTCCCCCAAACTCCCCAGTCTTCATAATCATTATCTGTATTATTCCTTCCCATTCTTTTAATAAACTCTGGATGACGCAAAGTAGAAATAATTGAAGGTAACCAACCAAATCAATTTATCCTGTGGGGTCCAAAGACAGCCCCCAGATAAAAAGGAAACTGCATGTGGCTGTGTTGGGCCTAACAATGCAGACATACTGGCCCTCATTACAAGTCAGGCGTTAAGGGTTTAATGGCGCCGTCGGCGCCGTTAACCCATAACGCCTGATTCACACTTTAACGCCTGCTTTTTGCAGGCGTTAAAGTCCAAGGCGCTAAGCAACCTTGATGCTAATTACGGCACCGTAATTTACGGTGCCGTAATTAGCGCCTTCCCCATCCCCATTATGCCCTATGGGGCAAAAATGGGAATGGGGAAGGGCAAATGGTGAATGGGGAATTACCGCCCCACTCACCGTGGAATGGGGCGGTAATTCCGCCATCCACCATGGCGGAATCCGGCATGGACCATGGTGCTAACAGCACCATGGTCCACCGCCTGACTTGTAATGAGGGCCACTGTCTTGGAAATGTGAAAACACAATTTTGACTGGGAGACTGGAAGGCCAGCATTTCATTGCCAAACTGCAAAACAGGAAACACTGCTTCATTTGATAAAATAGAGAGACCATGGAAAATGTAATCATTCTGCAGCTTGAAACCAGGAACATGAAAAATGTAACAACACTACAGAAGTAAAATGTAAAGATGTATCTTTAGGTAATGGGTGGCTTGTCACAACTGTTTGGAAAGAAACTGTAATAAAGAAGACAACAATTTAGTGTGTCGTGTGTGTGAATGCCAAGGAACTAACATCAGAGGCTGATCCTTCACTAGAGTATCAAAAAATGAAAGGCACTTTTCACAAAAAGAGAACAGCATGGAAAAATAAATGCATTTGCATATGGGATTGAAATTAGCTGTTTATCAGTAAAACTCCAGTGCCAGTTTAATATAAAGTATAATGTAAAGATGGACATTGATGGCATGGTGCAGGAGCAATCTCCATGTGATATGAGGTCAGGTATTAAAAGGCTTCCTGTGTAAAAGAAAGTGTAATATTTGAAATCACCACTTTATGTTCTGGAGAAATTGCTTCAGTTTCAGTTCAGTACACTCAAGTAGTGACCGCCCTTCTACCTTCTATCGATCTAAATCATCCTTTGAAGCCACCGCAGTGACCAAGAAGGAATTTCTGATGGGTTGTGGTCTGCTCTCAAGGATAAGAAACACATGATCCATTAGCCCTGGGAGGAAGAATGCCAAATGATTAATTGCAGGCAAAACCAACAAAGAAAGCAGATGTAAAGCTCTCATATTGAGTGGGAAAACACAATTTAATGTACAATTGAAGTCAAAATATAGAGATTGCCATTAGATTAGATGGGCAATAATATATTGTAATTTTTCCAGGAACCATAAGTCACACAGTAATTGTTCAAGTATCATTAAAAAGCTAACAAACAGACCTATCTGTTGATTTAAACCTCAGTTGATCTTGGGAGTAAGAGTTACAACCTTAAATTTGGTTATGACTTACCCAGAGAATGTCACGAAGCAGAAAATGTGGAATAAGACAGGTTATTAAATTAGATATCTGTATAGAACATTTTGGGTTGATAATTGTTATAATTTATAAATAAATCAAGAAGAACCATCTTTCAAACCTGCAACCTGTGCAATCACAGGGCCCTTTCCATTAGGTCTGGCAGGGGCAGACCGCTTCAGATATATTTATATAATGTTATGCTTAACTGTAAATTAAAAATATTTTCCATGTTAATGCTTCTTAGTGCAACATTGAAATGTGTACAAATGAAAATTTCCGGTGGATGGCCTTATCCCTGCCAAAATGTGTAGATGGCAACTGAAAAGGCCAATCAAAGAAAAGAGTGTTGGCCTTTGGTAAGGGGGTGGAAAATAGTTGTTCAATCCCTATGAAGAGCCAATAAACTGGCATCTCATAATCCAGACATTTGCAGGGGTATGGTTGAGGTGTTATAAGCAGTAGAAACCCTAGGTAATCCTATTACAGAATCAGAATGGGCAGAACACTTGGACAAATTATATGGAGCCACGACCAGAGAAAGATGAGAGGCCACATATAAGGGAAAGTGGGTGGTAGACATAACAATAGAGCAGGTACATAGGGCAATAACCAGGGCCTCTAAATCATGAGCACTGGGTACTTATGGTTTATGTAACATGACCCTCAAAGCCAAGATTTGGATATGGGCTATGGCACTCTTTCTGCTCTTTCAGGACAATCTGCATAATAAGAAATTCGCTGCATCATGGAGTCTATCTAACACAGTACCAATATATAAAAAAGGGAGATAGACTTAGTCCTTCAAACTTTCTTCCAGTCACGCTACTATACACGGAGAGCAAGACTTTCTTCATCTGCCTACTAAAGGAAATAGAGGAATCCTGATCCTGGAGGTGGACAAATGAGGAAGGATCACCTGTGTCGAGTGTCAATGGGGATTCGGGGAAAGGGGCCTCAATGGTGAGACATGGTTACCCCCGTTTCTAACACTGACTTACCCTCCCTTCACTCTATCTTCATGGACTATTTTCATTCATGCCCTATCTTATCCTTTAATAGGGCTCAGGTATATACAAGGGGAGGACCCAGAGAAGGAGAAGGAGAATGAGATCGAGGAGCTGAGATGCCGTGTTGGGAAGAGACTCAGTAGTCTGGATGCTGGAATCTATCCCAGAGAATCTGCAGCTGGAGGTTGCAGGACTAGGAATCCTTATACTGGAAGGTGGGCAGCTGTTGTAGCCAATTGGAGAGAGTGAGAGAGAAAGGCACCACCCATGCCTAGAGCCAGAGGCAGCAGGGGTTGTGAAAGCAACCAGGAGTAAGGAAGACGTGGTACGCGTCTATTGTGAAGTTGGAGGTTGAGAAGTGCAGTCGGGATGTTCCCGACAAATGTGGCGGTCTACCTCCCTGACATGGAGAGGGTGAGGGAGAGCAACAGGAGCAGCCGCTGGACATATGCAAAGCGCCAATGAGTGTCAGAGGACACAGAGAGACACGAGCGCTTCCGAGACCAGGCAAGTGAAAGTCTGTGTGAAGATAAACACGTTGAATACCAAACTGAATTGAAACTACTAATTGAGTATATTGAGCACCAAACTGAAGTTATCAAGTGCTATTTGAGTTAGATCACAGCATATTAAACACTGACCGAATATTTGAAATCAAACATAGTTGTTGAGTGTTAAACTGTATGCATGCAGCACTGTTGGCAAAACGAAAAGCATATGGAATATTGAACAATAATTTAAGGATTCTAACAAACATTGTGAGAAAGTCCCATAAGTCTATGGTAAAACAAAAGTCTGATAAAGAAAAGTGTTACAATACACAAAGTGCAACAGATGAGTGTTACATTAACAGAAGAGTGTTATAATAACTAAAGTGCATAGGAGTGTGAGAATTCAGAAGCCTGATGCAGCAGAGCCTGAGAAGGGGCCAAACAAGTTTAAGGGAACTCATGGTTGTGTGACCTGTAATAGGTGGATCGCCTGGTCTGACAACTGTGCCTAGACCAGAGAGCCCTAAATGATGACAACGGACATAGGAAATGATTACTGAAGAACTGTGAAACCATTGGTAAAGCAAGACAGAAGGTGGATCAAGTAGACCTATTGTTTTCTTTTATTGAACATTAAGTGGAGGAAAGCAGCACTGCAGTGAAATCTTTGGGAAGGGAACCCTGAGAGTTGAAAGAACTGAGAACCATTGTCTTGGGGAAGGGAACATCAAAACCACCTTTTTGTGCAAACTATGCTGCATTG
The DNA here is from genome assembly GCF_040938575.1 of Ambystoma mexicanum. NCBI lineage: Eukaryota > Metazoa > Chordata > Amphibia > Caudata > Ambystomatidae > Ambystoma > Ambystoma mexicanum. The sequence continues at coordinate 896,831,422 of NC_090937.1, read as the reverse complement.
AACTTGAGGAAGGGAACCTCATGGTTTGACGGAACGTTGTGAAGACAAATATCCATCAGAGCTGTGCTAAAGTTGGGAAAAGGAACCCACGAAAGAACTCTAAGCTAAGAACCACTGCGACTTTACTTTTGAACACTGTTCTGTTGACTGAAATCCCATACCACATATTCTAAAGATGCCAACAAAAGCATAGATGTTTGACAGAGACATACTTTTTGATTTGGGCTTACATACACAGACTGCCCTTCATTTTGTTTAGGCAAGGAGAACTCCATACCTTAGTTATAGAACAAGTTAGACCTTACACCATCCTGATATTTAAAATAAAGCCTTCTTTGAAACTTGAAATCTGTTGTCTGTGTCATCTCTTGATACCATGCCTATCTCACATGCCTCACCCCTCATTCAAAGGGGAAAAAATACCTATTTCTTTTCCGCTCCCAATCCTGGAAATGTGACAACATAAAATAATTCAGAAGTGAGGTAAATTCAGTGAAAACATTGCTCACCATCAAATATGTTCTCTCTTCACTTGTCTCCTTATTTGAAGGCATAAAAGCGGAGGTCCAAATGAACACATTACTATGGCTTTGATACAGAGGAGGTTATAATCTGCAGCCAATTAAGAAGAAGTACACCCCCCTGTTCCTACCAAATCCTCCTGAAAGACAAGGCATGTCGACCTCTCCCAAGCTGTCCAAATGCTTCAAAATTCTGGGGAGTCAATGGCAGACCGCATTGTAGAGGATGAGACTCCCAATACTAGTATTGCCTCTGGACTAAAGCCCATATCTGTTCCAGGCCTTTCAGGTTCAATCACTATTGTAAGACCCAAAGGGAAGAGAAAGGCTCATCGGTCGTTATGGATGGTGGTAGAGACCTCTCTATGCAGCCGGATTTCTCTCCCTCTACTACTTCTCGGAAGGACCACAACTCTTCAGAAAAAGATGTCCAGGGGAAAAAGACCTCCCTACTGACAAATGGACTAAGTAAGCATAAACCAAAAAAATCAAAGAATCTAAAAGCATCCCATGTGAAAAATTCTCCCCCGAGTACATTTTTATGTAACCTGTCAATAAAAGATGCAATGGCTAATATGAAACAACTTACAGGGGAAAAGATTTCAGAGCGCCCTTTTGTAAAAATTCCTTCAGGAGTTACTAAACCCTTGTTTGAGGTTATTGTGGACAGCTTCTGTAGGGATTGGGACGACTCTGAACGTGTTCTTCCCCAAGAACACAGAAAAAGATTTTCTGATCAATGCGGGGGAGGCACCCTGACTCTGACATCCTCCATGTCTAGGCAATGGGAACCATTTCAATTACTTACACCTGGCAGGGAATGATGTACAACAGTTTCTTCACAGACCAATGCTCCTGCTGTAATAGGAGTAGGGGTCATTTCTGATCAGAACAGGCTCCCCAGTTGCCCAAGCACGATGTCTCTGTTTCCACCAACTAATGTTCTTTTCAGTACATCTGACATCATGAATCTCAGCATTCAGGGAGTGTTTCAACCTAATAATGTTTTATTTAAGCAGGTACCACAACACACAGGGCTTACCACGTTTTATCATTTTGGTGGAAATGTTGCGAATCAACCCGAGAACTACCATTTACCCAACACAATGGGTGATATGAATGGGGTTACTTTTTCTATTCTAGAGCCCATCATTTATTCAAGCTGGAATGATAATTCCAAATGGATTGGTCGGAAATACAGGTAGGCGGAAACAGGTTTGCATTTTAGTGATCAAATACAGGAAGCAGGAGCTGGTCATATTGCATATTGCTTTAAATCATATGACAGCTTCAGTAACAAGGGATGATATAAATGGTCTAGGCACAAAAGATGTTTCTAGTGATGATACATTGAGGGCACATTGAATGCACATTTTTCTGCTCATACCCCCAACAAGAAATTACCTGATGCTTCGGTGAAATCTTAAGTATTTAGCATTTTGAGGGGCGCTTGTGCTATGGATGCGAATGAGGAAGATTCTTATTCAAGGTCCTTTGATCAAAGAGCAGGGAGTTTGAAAGAACCAAACTCAGAAGACAATAGAGTACCACCATTCTGCCATACATTTCTCATAAATATCTCCTATAACTGTGACACTTCCATTTTTTGAATAGATGAGCACGCTTAGTTTTGTATTCTGAATTGTCTAATCTATCTGTAATAAATTACAGGAACATTAATGGAGTAGAATTATGTGATTTGCCTTGCAACAATTCAGTAATTATTCATGTTGGCTCTAATTTGGTGGCCAAAGCCATTAGACAAGAAAGGTTAAGCGTGAGGAGTCTGGATTGTGAGGTCACAGTCGTATGGGATACAAACAAAAAGCCCAGTAGAGAGCTCACGAGTCATCGAATATTGGAAGGAAAATAAAGATTTCGGTCCAGAATAAAGAACCAGCCAATCAATCTGTAAGATTTACTAAACCATCTACAGGGGGAAGAGTGATGATGCGGGACTAGTCCTGGGAGTTCTCTCTGCACCTATGTGTCACTCAAACACTGTGAAAAGAAAACTCTAGCCGATGCTTGCCAGCTTAAAATGTTGATATGGAACTTTAGAGGTCAGAGTGCTCTAGGTAACAACTTAGAACTAAATCAATATGTTCAATTGCATGATATTGTGTATATTCAAGAAAGATTGGCTAGGCCGATTATCTGGTGAATGAGATTATTACTGTGATAAATTGAGTTGATTTTTAGTTTTATGTTTTTATGTAAATGTGTAATGCGATTGTATGTATATCTGTGTATTTCCTTTTTACTGTTTTATATTGCTAGGGTTGAACATTTTGTTTTAGCCAATAAACAATAATTTAAAAACATTAATCATTCCACCAGTACTGGCCAACCTAGAGAATGAGGTAATAAGAACCGGCTAGCTGGCACCTTCTATCTTAAAAAAAAAGTCACATAAATACAATAAACAGTATGAAACAAAACTTGCCTGCTAAAACTAAAGTAGAAACCTTGTGCAAATATGAACAACATGTCTGGATCATCTTAACAAATTGCATTGGTGCAGTCATCAGACAGTTTGCCACCAATAAACACAAGGAGAAAAACCTTGTTTGTTTTAATAATGACCTAATCAGCAACACTTCCGCAGAAGTCTACTGTATTTATAATGAGTTGAGCATTAGCCAACACTCTGTACTACATCAACTTATTTCAAACTATCCAATATAATATTGCAGATCACCTGAGAGCTATCACTCCATTTCCCCTGGAAAATGCACCTTTTCAACTTTTTTCAGCTTTCAGCAAAGTCACAAATTCAAGAATTGCCAGAACAATACATAAAATGAAGGCTTCTTTGGCAGCAGGTAGAATCCTGTCCTGCATGGATGATCAGAGCTAACATTACCACTGCTATTTCACCCACATCAGTTTGCCCCACCTGATAGAAACACTCTGATCCGTCCTAAAGAAACCCTTGACTACTCTGATAACCTTGTCAATATGTAGCCTTTTGAGAACATTCCTTTCCCAGACACGATCCTGGCAAAAAGGGCAACAGAGCAAATCATAGACTATTGATAATGTCATGCAACTCTTCATGGCCTTTGGTCAGCGATCAGTCCTTACAGAAGTACCAAATCAACCATGTTTTTTATGAGAGATGAACTCTTCCGCTCCTTGTATAACTACTCGCCTGCTACCCTTACCCTATTGGACCTTTCAGTCACTTTTAATACCATCCACCTGTTGGGAAGATCTTTTGGTATCAAGAGCAGTACATGCAACTGGTTCATTTCCCAGCACGAATGTGAAGTTCATTTGTGATTTGACTCTCCCTCTCCAGCACTTTCACTTACATTTGTGGAGTAACCTTCTCCACATGTCTTTTTAATATATAGATTAAACTAATGTCATGCATCATTTAGTCATTCTCCTTCTCATTTCAGATATATGCTCATGGTACCCACATTGCCTTCACTTTGTGTAGCTCTGGTCTTGACCTCTTAACTATCATATGCTGCCTCTGCCTCATACAGGACTAAATGCATGACAACAGCCTCCTCGTGAACACTGTTAAAACTTAGGTTATCTACTTGCTGTCTAACATTTGCTGGTCTGTCATTAGAATGCCTGCTCCTACCCCAGTCACTCACATTAACGACATGAGAATATGTTTTAATAGCCTTCTTTAATTATCCCCTATGATTCCATATCTGGCTAATATCACTTTCACTTAAACATTCATTGATTCACTCACAACGTGGAATTGACTGGAATATTGGCCCTGTCTGGGCTCAAATATTATAATAGTCACTCACACTTCTCACTCATAATGTTCTCGGAGTTCAGGATCATCCCACAATTAGAAGACCATTGAAAATTCCACTGTGTAAAAAAGGAGAATGAAATGAAGAGAGGTATTGGAGTCAGGAGTTAAAGACGTGATGTGAATGATAGTTCAAACTTTAGTGACAAGGACACAAATAGAGAGCGTGGATCTGGAGAAGAGCCTTGAGGAAGAGGAATGAACTATTGACGAAGAAGAGGGAAAACAACCAAAGTGAGAAGAAAGCGGTGGAGAGTGTTGAAGAAGAGGTGAAAAAACCACATAGGAGAGGGCAGGAAAAAGCATTATTGAGAGGAGATGGAGCAAGGTATTGGGGAGGAAGTGGATTATAGGAGGTCTGGGAATCACAGCAGTGCTCATAAGTGGCCCTCCATGGGTGCGGCTTGATCACGTCTCTGATGCCCCTACTTTGTTGGCTTGACTGAATGTGAGCAAGCTACACACAGACCCAGGAGCTAAGGCATTTGCTTTGGCTGGTTTTGGATGATCCCTGGATGATACCTGAGGAAATCAGAGAAGTTAAAAAAGGTGTGCACTTTGCTGCCTCTGACCTCTGGGCTGTTTTGGTTACAGGATGTTGAGGAATGGTGAGTGGGGGGGCTTTGGTTTAGGGTGAGGAATGCACAGAGTTCTCAGCAGTGTTCGTGGACAATCTCTTTTAGGTCCTTTGCAGGCAGCCTGACAGATTCTCTTCGCCATGTGTGCCATGTGCAAGGAAGTTTCCGTCAAAGAAGTCGGAGTCAGGCATTTGGGCTGTTTCTCCAACTTTTCACTGCCATTTCTGCCCAATGGACTTTGTGTGTTGGTGTCGCTGGTGCTGCTCTTTGTGTAACACACCGGCTATCTGCATGGAGGCTCCAATTAAGGAAGTTACCCGCCCCACAGCTGGCTGCTGCAGCCCCTTCTACCTATTTAGTCTGTTTTTTTGTAGGTTTTCTTTTAACTAAACATGATCCTGGTTCTGATATCTATATAATATATATAATAGAGGGCCATTCACTTTATCTGATGAACGTCTTCTTTCTTTTCATTTATGCTCAATTGATTCCAACACTGTGGCCAGTGATTCTTGGGGTTTTCGTTAGACTCATATGTTGAACTCTGTATAAAACATAAGGGCACATAACATCATATGATCTGCAGCTCGGCCAAGTAGAACATTAATTGCTCATACGTTATAAGGGTGCTGTCAAGTTGGTGAATCGTGAAAATATTAAATCCATTTGATCCAATCATGTTAAGCTGACTAACAATGACCCTATCTCCTTGGAAATAAGCCCACATGACGTATCATCATCTTTGAGTAAAATACTCCACCTGCAGTTAGAGATGGTATTAAAAGATTTAACCAGAATGGTTACTTACCTGAGAGAACAAGTAATTCAAGATCAAATTCTTCTTGAGAAAATTGTTGACATGATATATTCTTTATTATCACTTTCAGGTGTAAATGTTACCATTACAGCACAGGAATCACTGGAGAGTGGAATGTCATTCTCATTCCCACATTTCTCAGGTGACTTAGACTCTGGAACTGCCACCACTGACGATGATCCTTCACTTGTGAGAAGTCAGTCTGTCGTTAACAAAGATGTTGGCTCATGTAGACAAACTCTGTAAATAACTCACATAGATGTATGGCAGACTTTGGTCGCCAGAGCTGCTCTAGGAACAAGAAGTATGAGGGAGGGCCTGGCAGAAATTGTGAAAGTATTTCTGAAGAATCACATGTGGTATCTTCCTCTACTCATACTTTTAAAGATGTTGAAGGTCCATCAGTAAATGCCAAGAATACATTAAAGATCGCTGTAGTTCGGCATCATTCTCACATTTATAGAATTTCAGCCCCTGAACAGGCTCCGATAATGGAGCAGGGCCAAATACTGTGTTGCATCTCGAGGCCAGATCCTTTGGAATGATGTTGGAAACCAAACATAATTTGTACTATTAAATGAATTGTCCACAGAAATAAAAATGCTTGCAACAGAGCCTTGGTTCAGAGCCTTAAAAACCATCTGAATTTAAATGATGTGTTTTATGGAGTATTTGGTTCCATGAGTATTCAATCAGATTGTATGTATACACTGGGGGATGCAGTGTTGGATATCATTCACAAATCATAATGTCAAGAGAATGTATCTGGGCGAGAAGAAATGTGATGGCAAAAGCCGGCATGGAAGTATTTTTAGGTTGTGCTAAAATACACTGTGATTTGCACAACACATCCTATACTCTGGAGGACATAGAAAATGTACTAACTGAGGAAGGCTCAAGCCCCCCGACTAGATTGTATCTCAGTCCTCTGATTTGTGGCTCATTATTGGATCTGAACCAAAAAGACCTCGAATAGGTCATTCGCCCGTCAGAATCTGCAAAGGAAAAATTATACAATTACATCCACTTTACTGCACCAACAGTAACTTGAGATACCACAGATACAATTATTTTCATTGCTGGGATAGCTGATCAATGCAGTGACCATGATTGGGTTTGTTTCATTAGAGGTTTTGACACTGTATCTTTACAGGAGACATGGGATGGTTTTACTTGTGTTTTGTCTGGCTTTCACTCTTTTACACTGGCAGTACACAGTAAAATGGGTTGAAAGAAGGAGGGGTTGTTGATATTAATTTGATGCAATTTGTTTAATGCAGTGAAGGTCCAAGGCAGTTCAAAATATGGGTGCCATCAAACTAGTTTTTTCAACTAGGCCCAGGGAAAGCTGAGTGTTCACTAACATCTATCTATCACCATCTTTTTAAAAGGCAGACACTGTAGACTGATCTGATGTAGACCTATGGCATTGCTCGAAATATCAGAAAGCTCTTCAGAAATTATATTACTCTTAGACTAGAGGAATGGATACATATCTCCAATGCCATCCCAAATAATCAAACCAATTATTGACCAGGCTGTTCACCTTTCGATCACTGTATGTTATTATGTGGCCGGGAAAACACATTTAATACAAGCCATGGGTTGAACCTCTATGTACCATTTCTGCACCTAAACAAGTTTTGGCTATGGTGGACATGAACATTTTATGGCTTAAATTAGCTATGCGTAGGATCCCATAGGGTATTCTTAAATTATTCCAATTGACCTATTACAATAGATCTTGGGTCCTAAAATGGGAGTTTAGGTGTTCTGCACGATTTGACTCAAACATCAGATTCAGACAGGGCTGTTCATTAACTATGTAACTATTTATTTTAATGCTGGCTGATTTTGAGTCATTTGTGGTAGATCATCAACAGGCAGAACTTCCCTCAATAGTGTAAAATAACATTATTTGTTGTATGCTGATGCTACAAGTTTGATGGACTTAACACTGAAAGGTTTACAGAGAAGGCTTTCTGTGGCAGAGGTTTATTTTAAATGCCTAACGCTTGAATTGAATTTAGCAAAAAGCAAAGATGTATCATTTCAAAGGAAAAACATGTTCATGTATGTGCTCAGTAGAGAGTGTTAGTATAGAAGCTGTACTGTAAAACACTCCACATATTTACATCTATTTCTTAGTGAACACATAGAACTGAGGTGATATGAGAGTGAACATGAATCCTGGTTGATAGTGAGCCAGTTAGGCGCTCCTGTCCCAAAAACAGAAAACACAAATCTTGAACCAGATCCTTTAATATTATTTGCAATCAATACAACATAACAAAAGCTCTTCTCTTGTATCAGTGGGCAAGTTAGGAACCAATAGATTGTCAAAGATAGTATCGAAAATCATAGATTTAAAAGAGTACACACATTTGCGAAAGCTATAGTAAAGCAACACATTTTACTGATGCTGATACTTACTGACGGTTTCAGAGAATTATCAGTAAATTGTTTTGTTGCAAATATATTCTGAGACATGCTCCAACTTTTGATGTTGAGGCAGCGTTGGGTTGGAGACAACGAGAACTTCATAGATTAAATTTGTGGTTTCATGAAAATCTCATGAAAATCGAATCAAACAACGTCAATATATGTGTCTACATTGTGAAGTATCTGTTCTGTCTTATTGCTTAAAATTCATTCAAAATCTATATATGGATGTTTGTGAGAATGGCAAGAGAACATTTATGAGACAACTGTGACGAATCAACTTTTGCCGCAACAGTGGTCTGGAGTTGAATATCCGTTTCTAAGCCATCAATCAGCATCACACATCTAGTACACCAGATGGGATCCAAATAGATTGGAAACACAAGCAAATTATAAACCTCCTTGTCCAATTTTGGTATCATGGACGGAACGGCAGGCTTAACTTCGAAAGGTGGTGGATCGTTGGTTAGTTGTGAAAAGCAAACCAGCCTGTGTAGGAATGTAGAGGACAGACAGTTCAAAAGAAGGAAAAGATATGCACTCTGATTACTGACAGGAGGGTAGTCGGTATAGTAAATAATCACAACATTTTGAGGATACTTGGTTTCAGCACAAAGGGAGCAATCAGTCGTAAAATGTCACTAGGTGCCTTCGGAGAAGTACTAGGGTACAGAACCACAATATACATTGTGCAGTAGGAGTTCTTGGTGTTCGGCGGGAAACATAAGGTGGACATCAGTAGATGCTCGTCGAGGCACTTCTCCTAGCGTCTTCACTGGGCTTGTGTTGCCCTTTAAGGCAGACGTCCCCAGGCTGAGGAGTGTATTTCAGGCAACTGCTTTGTCCTTGGTTTAGGGTTCAGAGACTCTCTGGCACTTCCCACCTTGGAAGCTTGCTACAGAGTCTATCAGGGCATATTGTGCGCTGGCTGGGTACCGGTTCTGGAGCTGCTGGAGGGTCCTCTGGATTCAGTATTTCCCTCTTTTCCCTGGGAGTTGTTTAGGGGAGGGATCGTGCTTCCCTCTTTGGAGGTCCTGGCCTTCTTTCACTGACAGAAGATGGAATGCAGACTGTATCCTCAGCCAGGATGCAATGATGAGGTCCTCCTTTTGCTTCTGGTGAAGCCCTCAGATAATCTGCCAAAAGAGGGGCTCTGCCCTCTTTTAAAGCCAAATGGACCACAGGGATTGGTGTAGGCTAAGCCTACCTTAAATAACCAATTATGGGGCCCCACCAGCAATCTCCTGTATGCATGATGTCATACCAGAGTGCTTTGCAACCGAAAAGGTAAAGGGGGGGAAAACATGTAATACTAATCACACCTATGTTCATGTCTTTTGTGGATCAAAGGGTCCCTCCGGTTAATAGAGATCTCTGTGGTTCCTGATTAAAGCATCAGGTCTGCCTTGAAGCTGCGGCAAGACCAGACTTCATGACTCTGTCAAACCATATACTCGTACCTTCTGAATGGCGTCCGCCTGCGGGGATGACTACTGTAAACATGACATGACATTTCACTGTCAATTGATTCAGAGGGCGGGAACTGGCTTTAGGTTGACACCGTTGCATATGAAAGGTTGCTGGTGTTTCCTATCTCCTTTTATGATCTCTGCAGCCATGCCACATGTGGGCATGTTTGAAGTACATTCTATTTGTATGTTAATTGTTGTCACCAGCTGCAGAGCTGAACAAAAGAGCTGGGCAGATCAATGGACACATTGTTAGTTAATCAGGCTGGCCATGGCATAGGGAACATTGGCCCTACCCCTTACTGAGATGACATGGCATCCTCCTGGCTGTCAAATTTCAACTAAATATGACAGGAAGGACTGCAACTGTAGGCTCTGTCCACAAAGAATACACAGGTCTATGCGTATGTCATGTGGTATGCATAGGAAACTGTTTGCAGAATAACCCCTCACATTTTCTGGAGGTTGATCTACCATCATTCAATAATATTTCAAATTTTCAAAAAGCCAAGGTGACCGCACACCCACCGTGCGGATTGGCAAATTATTCACAAGCCCCCATTCCTAAACATGTTAACTACCACCCTACTGAGGGACTAGTTCATCATCAAGTACTGGCTGAGGCCATCTGCATTTCCATGCTGGGAGCCTGATTTGAACTGGATTTCCATATCTAATCCCTGTAGGGATATGGCCGAAGGCAAAAGCTTAGGGTTCTCCCCTTCCATGGCTTTCAACCATCGAAAAGGCTGGTGGTCAGTCTGGATCGTAAATTGTGACACACATATGTAGGGTTTCAGCTTGTTTATGACCCACACGACTGCGTAAACCACTTTTTCAATGATGGCCCAGTTTCTTTCCATTTTTGTCAATCGCATGCTAATGTAGGCGATAGGTTGCTCTATCCCTTGAGAGTTCAGCTGCTCATGCACTGCTCAAATCCTAAAATTACAGGCATCTGTCTAGATAATTAACTCCTGAACATAGGTTAGCACTTTCAGAAATGGGACCCTGCACTATCCATCCGTAAAATCCTGAAAGGATTTTTGACAGGCATGCGTCCAAGTTACCCCCTTTGGCATTTTCCTGAAAGTTACATCATTCAGGGGTATAGCAATGGTCCAATACCCCTTGTTGAATGACCGGTAGTACCCAGTGAGATCTCAAAAATCCCTTACCTATGCCTGTGTGGTGGGGATATCACAGTCCTTCACAGCCTGTACCTTCACTTTGAGAGTTTGTTTCTTACCTCCACTGACCAGGTGGCTTAGGTAAGTCATAGTGCCCTGCGCTATCTAGCACTTTGTGGCCTTGATAGTCATACCTGCATTCTGCAGAACCTGAATCACTTGTTTGAGATCTTAATGTTAATGATAAAGGATATTTGTACCACGCGCTATAACCACCAGAGTGGTCCCCTGGTGCTCTGAGATGGGAAAAGTGATCCACCCAGGTGTGGCTGAACACATCAATGTCCTCTAAATAAGTGACACTGATGTTTTTCAGACCAGACAAAACCTGGTTAACCATCTGCTGAAAAGTGGCAGGGGAATTCTTCAATCTTAAGGGCACCACAGTGAAGTGATCATGTCCTTCGGTGTTGAGAATGCTGACGTCTCTCGCTCCAACTGTCAAGCCGACCCGCCAATACACTGCCATGAGGTTTAATGTACTCATCTACCTGGCAACGCCGATCTTGTCAATTAGCTCATCTGCCCGAGGAATGGGGTTAGCATCTATCTTTGTGACAGAATTGAGCCCCATGTATTCCACACAAAAACAGACTTCAGTCTTCCGACTGTCTTTTTATGGAAACATCCTCCTTGATGGTGTCCCTTACCTTATCGGACATCCAGTGAATCTTACTCTTCACCAGCTCAGTATTTCCAGTGTACATATCATGGGTGCACCAATCTGCGTGACCTGGAGTCAGTGAACACAGTCCGCAAACTGATCCTGTAAACGCCAACAGTCTGTCAGTTGATGTTCTGACAGGTCAATTGCAATGTGGACACCTTCAACTGACCTATCTGTTTCTACAGTGTGCAGGAGGTTTGGGAGGGGATCAGTCTCCTCCTCAGTCTCTCCATCTCTCACTAACACAACGAACAAGTCATCCCAGCTATAATGAGGTTGTAGCTGATTGACGTGAAATACCATGCACATCTGCTAAGACTCTTTCATGTCAATGACATAATTTAACTCACTGACTTTTTCTAGCGCAGAGTAAGGTCCAGTCCACTTGTCCTGAAGGGCACTATGGTTGACAGGCTCCACAATTGACAACTAATGGTCATGAGAAAAGACTGTCACTGTGGCCTTCTGGTTGTGCCAGTGATTAATCAGTTCCTGTGTACTTTGTCATTCTAGTCTGAAGGCCAAGTACATAGTCCACCACATCTCGCCTAGGGAATGAAGGGTTGCTCTCTCATCCCTCTTTCACTAGACTGGGGGGACCAAACGTGAGGTTTAAGGTACTCATGCTCTTGGCAACGCCGATCTTGTCAATGAGCTCATCTGCCCGAGGAATGGGGTTAGCATCTATCTTTGTGACAAAATTGAGCCCCATGTATTCCACACAAAAGCAGACTTCAGTCTTCCCACCACTGGTCTTTTTATGGACAGTACCACTGGGCTAGCCCAGGGGCTGTTGGATGGCTTTATAACTCCTAGTGACAGCATGTTGGAAACATCCTCCTTGATGGTGTCCCTGACCTTATCGGACATCCAGTGAATCTTACCATTCACCGGCTCACTGTCTCCAGTGTACACATCATGGGTTCACCAATCTGCGTGACCTGGAGTCAGTGAACACAGTCAGGCAATCTGTCCCTGTAAACAACCTTTAAGACAATACAAAGAAAAGAAAAACATCAAGTTCATTATACAATAAAATAAACCAAGTTACCTGGTTAATATTTCTATACATAAAATTCATGGTTGCATACTAATTAATGATACTATTTATAATCCCTTTTTGTATTCCATTTAATAATTTACAATACATCTCTAAAGAAAACAATGACTTCAATGAGTCCCATGTCACATATAAGGATCCAAAAATGTGTTTTCATTTCTACTGTAAAGGGCCGAAGCCAAGGGCAAGGATCTTCCCCTGTCTGGGCCTGTTCCATCTATGGCCTCAACGAGTGCCTGAATCATCTCATTGCACCCTTTTCATCTTGTGAGATAAGCCTTGTGTGTGTTCCTAAAATGGGCAGAGTGGAGCACTGCTCCTTTGCATCATGGCTGCCCTGGGCCCATCCCTTTGCTTCCTGGCTTTGCTTCTGCTGTATCCTGCCTGCGCTACATGCGGATTGCCAGGATGCCTGTTTTCATCTTCCACTATAAGTGAGCCGGCAAGGCGAAGCCTGCTCACAGCAAAGGGCTGCACCAAGGGTCAGGCTCTTCCCCTGTCTGGGACTGTTCCATCTATGGCCCAACGAGGGCTTGAATCATCTCCTTGCACCCTTTTCATCATGCAAGGTAAGAGTGGGATGCTGCTCCTTTTCATCATGGCCACCCTGGGCCCATCCCTTTGTTGCCTGGCTTCGTTTCCACTGAATCCCACCTCCACCACATGCGGATTGGCTGGGATGCTTGTTGTCATTATTCACTACTAGTGAGCCGGCAAGGCAAAGCCTGCTCACAGCAAAGGGCCGGAGTCAAGGGCAAGGATCAGATGCCCAACCACCGCCTCCCTTCAGTACCGCAGCACATCCTTATGATCTCACTTGGACTTGGGGGGCTGTGATCCGTTGCGGCTTGCACACCTGATCTACAGCCAACCCTGCAGGCTTTCTCTTCAGTATCCAGCTCCATGACATTTGTTTAGTGTTACTTGCTTAATGTTCGAATCTTGGGGTTTTTACATCTTCAGCCACTTGATTTCATGTGTTTAGTGTGCCTTGCGTAACATTCAAATTATGGGGTTTTACATCTGCAGCTGCTTAATTTCATGTGTTAAATGTGTTTTGCTCAACATTACATTGTTGATGTTTTACATCTGCAGCCACTTGATTTCATGAGTTTAATGTGCCTTGCTTAACATTCGAATTTTTGGGGTTTTACATCTGAAACCATTTTTGTTGAATGTGCATAATGTGCCTCCCCAACGAGTGCGTGAATCGTTCCTTTGCACCCTTTTCATTTTGCGAGGTAAGCCTTGTGTGTGTTCTTACTATGGGCAGAGTGGAGTGCTGGGCTTATCCCTCTTACTCTTAGACTAGAGGAATGGATACATATCTCCAATGCCATCCCAAATAATCAAACCAATTATTGACCAGGCTGTTCACCTTTCGATCACTGTATGTTATTATGTGGCCGGGAAAACACATTTAATACAAGCCATGGGTTGAACCTCTATGTACCATTTCTGCACCTAAACAAGTTTTGGCTATGGTGGACATGAACATTTTATGGCTTAAATTAGCTATGCGTAGGATCCCATAGGGTATTCTTAAATTATTCCAATTGACCTATTACAATAGATCTTGGGTCCTAAAATGGGAGTTTAGGTGTTCTGCACGATTTGACTCAAACATCAGATTCAGACAGGGCTGTTCATTAACTATGTAACTATTTATTTTAATGCTGGCTGATTTTGAGTCATTTGTGGTAGATCATCAACAGGCAGAACTTCCCTCAATAGTGTAAAATAACATTATTTGTTGTATGCTGATGCTACAAGTTTGATGGACTTAACACTGAAAGGTTTACAGAGAAGGCTTTCTGTGGCAGAGGTTTATTTTAAATGCCTAACGCTTGAATTGAATTTAGCAAAAAGCAAAGATGTATCATTTCAAAGGAAAAACATGTTCATGTATGTGCTCAGTAGAGAGTGTTAGTATAGAAGCTGTACTGTAAAACACTCCACATATTTACATCTATTTCTTAGTGAACACATAGAACTGAGGTGATATGAGAGTGAACATGAATCCTGGTTGATAGTGAGCCAGTTAGGCGCTCCTGTCCCAAAAACAGAAAACACAAATCTTGAACCAGATCCTTTAATATTATTTGCAATCAATACAACATAACAAAAGCTCTTCTCTTGTATCAGTGGGCAAGTTAGGAACCAATAGATTGTCAAAGATAGTATCGAAAATCATAGATTTAAAAGAGTACACACATTTGCGAAAGCTATAGTAAAGCAACACATTTTACTGATGCTGATACTTACTGACGGTTTCAGAGAATTATCAGTAAATTGTTTTGTTGCAAATATATTCTGAGACATGCTCCAACTTTTGATGTTGAGGCAGCGTTGGGTTGGAGACAACGAGAACTTCATAGATTAAATTTGTGGTTTCATGAAAATCTCATGAAAATCGAATCAAACAACGTCAATATATGTGTCTACATTGTGAAGTATCTGTTCTGTCTTATTGCTTAAAATTCATTCAAAATCTATATATGGATGTTTGTGAGAATGGCAAGAGAACATTTATGAGACAACTGTGACGAATCAACTTTTGCCGCAACAGTGGTCTGGAGTTGAATATCCGTTTCTAAGCCATCAATCAGCATCACACATCTAGTACACCAGATGGGATCCAAATAGATTGGAAACACAAGCAAATTATAAACCTCCTTGTCCAATTTTGGTATCATGGACGGAACGGCAGGCTTAACTTCGAAAGGTGGTGGATCGTTGGTTAGTTGTGAAAAGCAACCCAGCCTGTGTAGGAATGTAGAGGACAGACAGTCCAAAAGAAGGAAAAGATATGCACTCTGATTACTGACAGGAGGGTAGTCGGTATAGTAAATAATCACAACATTTTGAGGATACTTGGTTTCAGCACAAAGGGAGCAATCAGTCGTAAAATGTCACTAGGTGCCTTCGGAGAAGTACTAGGGTACAGAACCACAATATACATTGTGCAGTAGGAGTTCTTGGTGTTCGGCGGGAAACATAAGGTGGACATCAGTAGATGCTCGTCGAGGCACTTCTCCTAGCGTCTTCACTGGGCTTGTGTTGCCCTTTAAGGCAGACGTCCCCAGGCTGAGGAGTGTATTTCAGGCAACTGCTTTGTCCTTGGTTTTGGGTTCAGAGACTCTCTGGCACTTCCCACCTTGGAAGCTTGCTACAGAGTCTATCAGGGCATATTGTGCGCTGGCTGGGTACCGGTTCTGGAGCTGCTGGAGGGTCCTCTGGATTCAGTATTTCCCTCTTTTCCCTGGGAGTTGTTTAGGGGAGGGATCGTGCTTCCCTCTTTGGAGGTCCTGGCCTTCTTTCACTGACAGAAGATGGAATGCAGACTGTATCCTCAGCCAGGATGCAATGATGAGGTCCTCCTTTTGCTTCTGGTGAAGCCCTCAGATAATCTGCCAAAAGAGGGGCTCTGCCCTCTTTTAAAGCCAAATGGACCACAGGGATTGGTGTAGGCTAAGCCTACCTTAAATAACCAATTATGGGGCCCCACCAGCAATCTCCTGTATGCATGATGTCATACCAGAGTGCTTTGCAACCGAAAAGGTAAAGGGGGGGAAAACATGTAATACTAATCACACCTATGTTCCTGTCTTTTGTGGATCAAAGGGTCCCTCCGGTTAATAGAGATCTCTGTGGTTCCTGATTAAAGCATCAGGTCTGCCTTGAAGCTGCGGCAAGACCAGACTTCATGACTCTGTCAAACCATATACTCGTACCTTCTGAATGGCGTCCGCCTGCGGGGATGACTACTGTAAACATGACATGACATTTCACTGTCAATTGATTCAGAGGGCGGGAACTGGCTTTAGGTTGACACCGTTGCATATGAAAGGTTGCTGGTGTTTCCTATCTCCTTTTATGATCTCTGCAGCCATGCCACATGTGGGCATGTTTGAAGTACATTCTATTTGTATGTTAATTGTTGTCACCAGCTGCAGAGCTGAACAAAAGAGCTGGGCAGATCAATGGACACATTGTTAGTTAATCAGGCTGGCCATGGCATAGGGAACATTGGCCCTACCCCTTACTGAGATGACATGGCATCCTCCTGGCTGTCAAATTTCAACTAAATATGACAGGAAGGACTGCAACTGTAGGCTCTGTCCACACAGAATACACAGGTCTATGCGTATGTCATGTGGTATGCATAGGAAACTGTTTGCAGAATAACCCCTCACATTTTCTGGAGGTTGATCTACCATCATTCAATAATATTTCAAATTTTCAAAAAGCCAAGGTGACCGCACACCCACCGTGCGGATTGGCAAATTATTCACAAGCCCCCATTCCTAAACATGTTAACTACCACCCTACTGAGGGACTAGTTCATCATCAAGTACTGGCTGAGGCCATCTGCATTTCCATGCTGGGAGCCTGATTTGAACTGGATTTCCATATCTAATCCCTGTAGGGATATGGCCGAAGGCAAAAGCTTAGGGTTCTCCCCTTCCATGGCTATCAACCATCGAAAAGGCTGGTGGTCAGTCTGGATCGTAAATTGTGACACACATATGTAGGGTTTCAGCTTGTTTATGACCCACACGACTGCGTAAACCACTTTTTCAATGATGGCCCAGTTTCTTTCCATTTTTGTCAATCGCATGCTAATGTAGGCGATAGGTTGCTCTATCCCTTGAGAGTTCAGCTGCTCATGCACTGCTCAAATCCTAAAATTACAGGCATCTGTCTAGATAATTAACTCCTGAACATAGGTTAGCACTTTCAGAAATGGGACCCTGCACTATCCATCCGTAAAATCCTGAAAGGATTTTTGACAGGCATGGGTCCAAGTTACCCCCTTTGGCATTTTCCTGAAAGTTACATCATTCAGGGGTATAGCAATGGTCCAATACCCCTTGTTGAATGACCGGTAGTACCCAGTGAGATCTCAAAAATCCCTTACCTATGCCTGTGTGGTGGGGATATCACAGTCCTTCACAGCCTGTACCTTCACTTTGAGAGTTTGTTTCTTACCTCCACTGACCAGGTGGCTTAGGTAAGTCATAGTGCCCTGCGCTATCTAGCACTTTGTGGCCTTGATAGTCATACCTGCATTCTGCAGAACCTGAATCACTTGTTTGAGATCTTAATGTTAATGATAAAGGATATTTGTACCACACGCTATAACCACCAGAGTGGTCCCCTGGTGCTCTGAGATGGGAAAAGTGATCCACCCAGGTGTGGCTGAACACATCAATGTCCTCTAAATAAGTGACACTGATGTTTTTCAGACCAGACAAAACCTGGTTAACCATCTGCTGAAAAGTGGCAGGGGAATTCTTCAATCTTAAGGGCACCACAGTGAAGTGATCATGTCCTTCGGTGTTGAGAATGCTGACGTCTCTCGCTCCAACTGTCAAGCCGACCCGCCAATACACTGCCATGAGGTTTAATGTACTCATCTACCTGGCAACGCCGATCTTGTCAATTAGCTCATCTGCCCGAGGAATGGGGTTAGCATCTATCTTTGTGACAGAATTGAGCCCCACGTATTCCACACAAAAACAGACTTCAGTCTTCCGACTGTCTTTTTATGGAAACATCCTCCTTGATGGTGTCCCTTACCTTATCGGACATCCAGTGAATCTTACTCTTCACCAGCTCAGTATTTCCAGTGTACATATCATGGGTGCACCAATCTGCGTGACCTGGAGTCAGTGAACACAGTCCGCAAACTGATCCTGTAAACGCCAACAGTCTGTCAGTTGATGTTCTGACAGGTCAATTGCAATGTGGACACCTTCAACTGACCTATCTGTTTCTACAGTGTGCAGGAGGTTTGGGAGGGGATCAGTCTCCTCCTCAGTCTCTCCATCTCTCACTAACACAACGAACAAGTCATCCCAGCTATAATGAGGTTGTAGCTGATTGACGTGAAATACCATGCACATCTGCTAAGACTCTTTCATGTCAATGACATAATTTAACTCACTGACTTTTTCTAGCGCAGAGTAAGGTCCAGTCCACTTGTCCTGAAGGGCACTATGGTTGACAGGCTCCACAATTGACAACTAATGGTCATGAGAAAAGACTGTCACTGTGGCCTTCTGGTTGTGCCAGTGATTAATCAGTTCCTGTGTACTTTGTCATTCTAGTCTGAAGGCCAAGTACATAGTCCACCACATCTCGCCTAGGGAATGAAGGGTTGCTCTCTCATCCCTCTTTCACTAGACTGGGGGGACCAAACGTGAGGTTTAAGGTACTCATGCTCTTGGCAACGCCGATCTTGTCAATGAGCTCATCTGCCCGAGGAATGGGGTTAGCATCTATCTTTGTGACAAAATTGAGCCCCATGTATTCCACACAAAAGCAGACTTCAGTCTTCCCACCACTGGTCTTTTTATGGACAGTACCACTGGGCTAGCCCAGGGGCTGTTGGATGGCTTTATAACTCCTAGTGACAGCATGTTGGAAACATCCTCCTTGATGGTGTCCCTGACCTTATCGGACATCCAGTGAATCTTACCATTCACCGGCTCACTGTCTCCAGTGTACACATCATGGGTGCACCAATCTGCGTGACCTGGAGTCAGTGAACACAGTCAGGCAATCTGTCCCTGTAAACAACTTTTAAGACAATACAAAGAAAAGAAAAACATCAAGTTCATTATACAATAAAATAAACCAAGTTACCTGGTTAATATTTCTATACATAAAATTCATGGTTGCATACTAATTAATGAAACTATTTATAATCCCTTTTTGTATTCCATTTAATAATTTACAATACATCTCTAAAGAAAACAATGACTTCAATGAGTCCCATGTCACATATAAGGATCCAAAAATGTGTTTTCATTTCTACTGTAAAGGGCCGAAGCCAAGGGCAAGGATCTTCCCCTGTCTGGGCCTGTTCCATCTATGGCCTCAACGAGTGCCTGAATCATCTCATTGCACCCTTTTCATCTTGTGAGATAAGCCTTGTGTGTGTTCCTAAAATGGGCAGAGTGGAGCACTGCTCCTTTGCATCATGGCTGCCCTGGGCCCATCCCTTTGCTTCCTGGCTTTGCTTCTGCTGTATCCTGCCTGCGCTACATGCGGATTGCCAGGATGCCTGTTTTCATCTTCCACTATAAGTGAGCCGGCAAGGCGAAGCCTGCTCACAGCAAAGGGCTGCACCAAGGGTCAGGGTCTTCCCCTGTCTGGGACTGTTCCATCTATGGCCCAACGAGGGCTTGAATCATCTCCTTGCACCCTTTTCATCATGCAAGGTAAGAGTGGGATGCTGCTCCTTTTCATCATGGCCACCCTGGGCCCATCCCTTTGTTGCCTGGCTTCGTTTCCACTGAATCCCACCTCCACCACATGCGGATTGGCTGGGATTCTTGTTGTCATTATTCACTACTAGTGAGCCGGCAAGGCAAAGCCTGCTCACAGCAAAGGGCCGGAGTCAAGGGCAAGGATCAGATGCCCAACCACCGCCTCCCTTCAGTACCGCAGCACATCCTTATGATCTCACTTGGACTTGGGGGGCTGTGATCCGTTGCGGCTTGCACACCTGATCTACAGCCAACCCTGCAGGCTTTCTCTTCAGTATCCAGCTCCATGACATTTGTTTAGTGTTACTTGCTTAATGTTCGAATCTTGGGGTTTTTACATCTTCAGCCACTTGAATTCATGTGTTTAGTGTGCCTTGCGTAACATTCAAATTATGGGGTTTTACATCTGCAGCTGCTTAATTTCATGTGTTAAATGTGTTTTGCTCAACATTACATTGTTGATGTTTTACATCTGCAGCCACTTGATTTCATGAGTTTAATGTGCCTTGCTTAACATTCGAATTTTTGGGGTTTTACATCTGAAACCATTTTTGTTGAATGTGCATAATGTGCCTCCCCAACGAGTGCGTGAATCGTCCCTTTGCACCCTTTTCATTTTGCGAGGTAAGCCTTGTGTGTGTTCTTACTATGGGCAGAGTGGAGTGCTGGGCTCATCCCTTTGTTGTGTAAGCGATATTCAATCAACACTACAGCTAAGTCAATGCCTAGTCTGGGATGCTGAGGAAAACCCTTATTGATGTATTTTTATATCCAGTTCAGTACTCTGGATGACAACCCTTGTATAACACCCCCCTCTTAGAATCCCCCTGACCCCACTGAGCCAAGAAGTAGGTTTGTTTTGCAAATTAAAAGGTTTATTTGAAAATTTAAAAATATATATATATCACACTTCTATAAATAAATTGATAATGGATATTACACTTGTGATTATGAGCAGTAGTCAGCAAGAGGTAACTTATGAATAGGAACAGAAGAATAAGGTGGGAAAGAATGCTTTATATGGTTCAAGGAAACGCAAGGTGGAATAAAATGCAGTACAGAAATAACTTGTTATGATTTTAGCAAAAGGTAATATGATCACTTTTTCTTTTGACAATTCACTCCCCCCCTTATGCAATACAAGAAATAGAAGGAGAGCACACAGTCTTCAAGAATCCCCACAAATCACACTTTATAATGCAATACACAGTTCCAGTTCTCCAAGCAAGCTTAGGGAAAACAGGGATGAGTTTTAAACACAGGCAAATTACTTTAATGTGGTTTGCAAGGAAGTGAAAAGTTGCTAAAATTGCTTTTAATTCCCTCTAGAGGTTCATGGTAGGTGATGGCTACTTTATATTAGTTCAGGCTCCCTTTAACAATACTCTATGAATGATTAGCAGATTGCAAACGAATTTTAGCAAAGAGAAGCAAAAAGCTACAGATGAAGAAATCGGGACAAATCGCAAATCGTGGTAATTTTCGTGAGTGCATGTCTCGCGATTACGGAAAAGGTATAGGTTGGTTCTAGGTTCGTTGGAAAGCCTAGATTCGAAGCTTTCAGATGACAGTTAAATCTCGTTCCTAGCACAAACAGTTCCGGAGATACGGATGATTTAATAAAGGTAGATTTTCTGATTTAAAGTAAAACTCAAAATGACAGGTGACAGATTGCAGCTTTAAAAATGACAGATGACACGATTTCTAGGAGGCTGTTCTAACTAGGTTAAAATAGCTTGAATTAGATTATTTTAACTAAGAGATTGGGTTCTGCACAGTTCTGGCGGATGCTCACTCCTAATTTTGAAATGAATGGGCCTCATCACGGATCTGGTCAACTGGACGGGACTTCCGGCGGGTGGTTCTGAAGTCCCGGCTATCTGGGTCAGCTCTGCTCTCTGGGTCTGTCAAGCACCGGATCTGCTCACAACGGTCTGGTTTGTGGTTCTCTCGGGTTCTGGATAAAGCACTGCTTTCTGGATACTGCTACAGGTTCTTGCAAAAATTCTTGGCAAAAATTCAAACAGCACACCCCGCAGTTGAATAGTTTGGTTGGTTTTGAGGCCTGCTGAAGAGGATTCAGCTGGCGGATTCAGGCCTCTCTGCTACAAATTCTGGAGTTAATTTCTGCTACAGGTTCCGGAGATTGATGGATTTGAAGTCTGGATCTCTGGATGTGAAGTCGTTGGTCAGCATGCTCCACAGCAAATGGAATTGAATGTCTGTACCTGTCCCAGCAGTCTCTTTTTATGTGTTTTGGAAAGTGGGTGTGTGCCTGGGCCTAGCTAAGCCTGCCCCTCTCACTTATCATTGGCCAAGATTTCCTCTCTCCCTTGATTTGGGGGAAAAAATGGAGTGTCAGAGTGATGCTGTAGGTTTTATGGTCAGAGGAACCTCCCCTTGTCAAATTGCACACAAATCTATTTCTGATCCAAATACATATTTATCTATGTACCATTTTTCTCATATTATAGGTCCAGTTTACATATTTTCTGTAGCACCAAACCATTCGATCCCTGTCTTTGTACAATGTTGTGTCCACTGATGACAGAATTCTCCCCTTTTCATCCAGATAACAACCTCTAAACCTTTCCAGATTTTACACAAATGTGCACCAGGGATATGGGTTACAGATGATAAAGTGTCAGATTTTTAACATGCATACATTTGGAGTAACAACCTTTTTTCCGCTACTATCCCCCGGAACATACCACAGGGTCCTAACTCCTCTTAAAATGTGCACAGAAAAATCACAAGAACAATGATATTATTTATATAATTTTGACCAGTCCGCACTATGAGTTATCTATCTTTTTAAAATTATGCCCTGGTCAAAAAGGGGTATGGCTTCCACATCACATGGTGGAATAACTGGTTTATCCACTTCCCCCAAGCTCAGCTGCTAGCAGAGGCACTGCCCCTCCCAGTTTCCCCCAAGAGGAAGCCACAATATAACATTTGCCTGAGCCAAAGAAGGCCCATTGTTCAATTTCCTGCAGTCCCCAGCTGCCACTCCCCTTTGAATCAACAGGGCCATGTGACCTCCTTTTTGTGGGGCAGCAGAATGCAGCCAGTCCTGGGAACACAGCTATGATCCAGTTTCAACTCCTGTCGGGGGTAGTTGTCAGGCAGAATCCAGTTTCATTAAGCCAGGTTTCAGCTAAATGTCACTTTTTGTTCCCAGTTTTCTACATTCAAATCAAACTGACAATGTTACACATGCAGCTAGAATGCTGATTCTAAGTTCAAAACTATGACATTTCAACAGTTACAAACTATGTGACACTCAAAAGTAGGTCCCTCACTTAATTTAAACATTTCGATTTTAGTGGTTTTCAGTTCAGTTTAACTTAATCTGCTGACCTCCACAGCTCAGCCAGTTTTGTTATGAACATGGTTTTGGGCTCTTTTTCTTTCCAGATTTTGTAAGTACACAAAACTTCATTCTGCCAAATGTCTGCTGGTGTTCAGTGCGATTTTTGAATATCCTGCAATGTTTGAAAATAGCCATTTTGAGCTTGCATTCAGAGAAACCAAGGTGATTTCAAAGGGCTTTTTAAGCTAACAGGCACTGCTGTTTTTCCTTTGGCACACATTCCACTGATGGCACCACTGGCCCATCACGCTCGCACTGGTGGGTGGAAGGTTAGGCGACCATTTTGGTGTGCGCACAAACTGCGTGGTTCTCCTATTCTGGCGTGAATGTGGGCGGCGATAGCTCATCCCCACATCCACCCAGTCTATTGATTTAGTTTGTTCTGGGATAGAATAATGGGCGGCGACAGCTCATCCCCACATCTACCCAGTCTATTGATTCAACATGGGTCAAAACCCTTGACAGTTGCCTGTCTTCATTTCCACTGAATCCCGGCTCCACTACATGCAGATTGGCCGGGATGCCGGTTTTCATTGTCCACTACTAGTGATCTGGCAAGGCAAAGCCTGCTCACAGCAAAGGGCCGCAGCCAAGGGCCAGGATCTTCCACTGTCTGGGCCTGGCTGGTTCAGATGCCCTTCTCCCTCCTCCCTCCAACACCGCAGCACATCTTTATTATCTCACATGGACTAAGGGGGCTAACTCTGATCCTGTATGGCTTGCACACCTGATCTACAGCCACCCCTGCAGGCTTTCTCGTGAGTAGCCAGCTCAATGACTTTTGATCTCCAGTGACTATACATCTGCAGCCACTTGATGTCCTGTGTTTAATTTGCTTTGCTTAACATTAAAATGTGGGCTTTTTACATCTGCAGGCACGTGATTTCTTCTGTTTAGTTAGCCTTGCTTAACGTTCTAATTTTGGCATTTACATCTGCAGTAACTTTTTTTTCATGTGTTTAGTGTGCCTTGCTTAAAATTCGGATTTTGGGCATTTTACATCTGCAGCCATTTTCGTTGGATGTGCATTATGTGCCTCACCAACGAGTGCCTGAATCATCTCCTTGCACACTTTTAATATTGCGAGGTTAGCCTCGTGTCTGTTCTTACTATGGACAGAGTGTATCGCTGCTTCTTTGTATCATGGCTGCCCTGGGCCGATCCCTTTGTTGCTTGGCTTTGTTCCTGCTAAATCCTGCCTCTGTTACATGCATCATCCACTACTAGTGAGCCAGTAAGGTGAAGCCTGCTCAGAGCAAAGGGCCACAGCCAAGGACCAAGCTCTTCCACTGTCAGGGCATGGCTGGTTCAGATGCTCCCCCTCCCCGCTTCCTCCAGCAACACAGCACATCCTTATGATCTCACATGGATTTAGGGGGCTGAATGTGATCCCTTGTGGCTGGCACACCTTATCTACAGCCACCCCTGCAGGCTTTCTCGTGAGTAGCCAGCTCAATGACTTTTGATCTCTAGTGACTATACATCTGCAGCCACTTGGTTCCATTTGTTTAGTGTTCCTTGCTTAACATTAAAATGTGGGCATTTTACATCTGCAGCCACTTGATTTCTTGTGTTTAGTTAGACTTGGTTAACGTTCTAATTTTGGCGTTTACATCTGCAGCCACTTGTTTTAATGTGTTTAGTGTGCCTTGCTTAACGTTCTAATTTTGGCGTTTACATCTGCAGCCACGTGTTTTCATGTGTTTAGTGTGCCTTGCTTAACAATGGTTTTCACTAACAATGGAAGATATCAATGAGGAAGCACACCTTACAAATATGAGTCACTTAAGTTCAATATTTGCATTAGATGTGTAATGTAGGTGTGAAATGTAAAGCAACATACCATGAACAGCACATACATAGCTATAGGGCAATTTAGAGATCCAAAAGTAGTTCATTACTATCAGCGAAGTATCCTGATGAGGAATTACGCCATAAAGATGAAATTCGTATATCCGATTAGGTGGAGTTACTTTTATTTTTTTTTAATGAACTTCTAAGCTGGTAAAATAGACTATATAGTCATATGGAGTTGCATGCTGAGTTTGAAAATGCAAATATTTTCACATCATATGTCCCGGGAAGTGGTAAATCACATAAATACATAACATCACATTGATGGATTTATTTTCTTCCAAGTTCTTAAAATCAGTTTGCCTAATTATGACTCTTGCCGTTAAAAACGCCGGAAAAAGAAAATCCCCATTCCCATTTGAGTCCCATTGGGAGGATGGATGCACCGGCACTGTGTGCAACAGTGCTTATGCATCCGTCAAGGTCTGCGTGCGGGCGCCTTTCAGACCTGGCTGGCGGAAAGGCACCCGCTCGCAGAACTCGTAGTTTGCTGGTCCACGAACAACAGTACCGGCAAGCTTACCGGTACCGTTTTTTCCAGACCAGCAAACTTGTGATGAGGCCCAATGTCTTGTGTCAAACGTTCTTATTTTCTTTGCACATTCTTATAGGCTGCAATGCCTATTTTTTCAGGGGAGAACCTTTGACTTAATTGGTACATTCCACATTTTCAGGGGCTCAACGAATCTCACACACATTCTAACGTTCATCTAGCATCTAGAATAATGAGAGTCTTCTTTATAATGCAAACCCGAATGTTTACTTGTCAGGTCGCTCATGAGTTATTTGTAGTTGGTACTTCATTGAACACATGTATCCTTGGATTTAGTTTTTATAGTGCTTCATTTATAATTGGCTTACTTCAGGCACTTAATGGAGCTCACTTTGCATGGCAATTAAATCATGGCAGTTCATGAGCTCCAAAATTTCCACAGCACACATTGGTGACATCACGCTCATGGGGAGGCCGTGCACATACGAATTTTGTAGGTTGTTCCCGTGGGTATCACCTAGTTGGGCAATTATATAATATAAAAAAGGGGTTGGGGGGGTCAATCTAAGAAGGCTCCACATCCCAGTGCAACTGCTGATTTCAGGGCAAGTTGCGTGAGATCTTACCTATGCTGGATGGGCAATGTGTCCAGGGTCTGTTGGGTGAGTAGAGTCTGGAGGGGTTTGTGATGTCTGCCCAATCGGGCAAGTGTCTAATACTCTACTTGTAATTGGTGAGTGGAGTGTTGAGGGTTGGCCCATTGGGCAATGGTTGTGGAAATCCATGTTTTTTTATTTATTTTTTTAAAACAGTTAATGTGACTTGGTGCCTTGGCAAGGCAAGCAGACCCTTGGAGTTTTCCGTCCTAGGTAGGGACTGGCATTTTATGGAAAGCTGTTAAGTACTCCCCATGGTGGGCTTATGGGGAGTACTGATAGTAACCTGCTGGGTGTTCTGTTGGGATTCTTGGGTGTGTGACTAAGAGAGTGTGGGATTGCTTGGCTGCTTAGTGTGTTATCTATTGTGGCATCCCCTCGGTTGGTGAAGCAGGTGTCTAGCCTTGGATAAGTGGGTGGTCTTGTGATCTGGCACAATATAATGAATGTCATGTCATGAGTACTTTAGTACTGGTGGGGAATCTGAAGGCACAAAATTAGATTTTTAAGAAAATGAAAGCACTAACATGATAGACAAGCCAGGCATTGAATTCAGTGAACTCCGAAGAGTCGTCCACAGTGGTAAAGGGAGGGTTGTGGGGAGTGGGGGACTTAAGATCAGTGTCTGATTGAAAAGTGGGCAGGGTAGGAAGGGAGGAGGTGAAATAGGGAGTGTAATAGAGAAAGGGGTGGCCACATGATTTGACCAGAGTCGATGGAGGGAAGGAGTTTTGGAATGGAAAACAAAAGGTTGAAGGGTGGGTGCAGCCATGTTAGTTGGAACAACTATGTGTCCAATTGTTAATGAGCAGGTAGACTGTGGGAGGGCTGGGGCAGTCCGTCAGTCCAGATATTAAAGTCACCTAAGGCCAGCAGGTGGGAGAAGAATCACACCAAGGAGGGACCCTCCATCAGAGGAGTTACTAACCAGAGGATAGAAGTTAAACATGATGGTACTTGAAAGGGAAGGCAAGAACAATATTTGGCTGCAAGATATTCTGCTGAAGGAAAGGAAAGAAAACACATAGTTGTGACAGCGAGAAGTAATAGGTAAACTGCCCCTATAAAGGATTATGCATATCAGATGTTTATCCAAGCAGAGAGTGGGCGTAGATCTCTCTGTTCTGCACAAGCCTCCCTCTGGAATGGCCTCCCTGCCCATATCAGGGTTGAGCCAGATCTCCTTGAGTTCTGGAAGCTTCTCAAGACCCTCGTGTTCTCTTCTTCTGTCCTCTCCCCTGGTAATACCCCCCTCTGCTGCTTTCTCACTGGCTGCCTGGTTACTTCTGAGTCATACAAGGCACCAGGCCCTGCTTGCTGGATTACAATGAAATTATCGAAAATAAAATACCCACTGCAAAATGACAAATGTCTTTTGGTCGATTCTGTTTTTTAATATTGTGGGGGGGAGACCAACTGAACCTCCCAATCCCCTCTACCTTAACCTATACCCTTACCCCACCCAACAACATATATTTTTTACTAAAAATGTACAAAAATGTACACAAATTGAGTCATTTTGCAGTAGGTATTTTTGAAAAAGATCATTTATGCAGATACCCTCCTCACAGAATCTACCACAGCACTTTGGTTTCACCTGACCCCCAAACCTGCACTTGACCTACTGGGCTCTGTCACCCTATACTAGTGTTGCATGGCCTACACCCCTACTGAGCCCGATCCAGCCCCATCCTCGCCCTTAGCATGTGGAACCTCATTCCCTGCATTCCCTGATTTGCCTGTCACTTATCCACCTGGCCTCCCCATAGCACTCGCAAGGCCCAAGGGGCCCTCTTCCTCCCTCACCTCCCCCACCAGCCCTTGTGCATTCTCCACCCTTCCCTTCCCATCCTAGCATTAAAACATTTGCTCTGACCGGCAACCCCACCGCCTCCTCCCTGCTCTTCACTTCTTACTGCATTTGCACAATCTGAATGACACAATAGGCCTCATTACGAGTATTGTGGTAAGGCAACAACAGCGTCGGTATCACTACTGGCACCATTGCTACCATATCACTATACTACGAGTTCTGCTCACGGGTGCCCTTGCAGTTTTACCAGGTGGCTGTACTGGCACCCGCAAGCAGAACTTTATGGTAGCAACAGTACTGTTAATAACGGTATTGTTGCTACTACCCTCCCCATTCCCATTGTGGCCTATGGGGCTCAATGGGAATGGGGAATAATTTTTACCGGTGCCCAGAAAAGCGCAATTACCATTTCCGGCAAGGTCGCAATGACCCAGTAATTGCCCTTTTCTGGGTGCTGGATAAAAATCAATACTGGCGGCAGCCGTGCCTGCACTACAAACACGGCTACCGCCAGCCTCGTAATGAGGCCCAATGCCTAGTAGAACTGTTGTTTGTTATTCTTCATCCCTGCCCCGCCCCCCCACCCCCTTTTTGTCTTGTGGCACCTTGAAACACTATTTACTGTAAAGGCACAGCATAAATTCTCAATAAATAAATACATAAATAAATAAATACATAAATAAAGACAAGCTCCTCTTTATAGAGATCTTTATATTGGGACAGGGTGGTGACTGCAATTACAGGGTCAGAAACAAGTGTGGGAAACAATAAATCAAGTGATCTATAGGAAATTAACTCAAAGAGTTAGGTGGGCATTTTGCAAACTGCTTGGAGGCCCCGGTCTGCAAATGACAGAATGAGGCAATAGAAATATTCACAACTTTCTTAAATGAAAATAATATAATGCAAACCAAAAGTGTAAAACGGGCAGCACAGGGAGAAGCATACACAGCTGATCCCTTAGGCAGTCTAAAGTTAAACGAAAGTCATCTTAAATGTAAACAACCAGGAGATGCACATCACCTGATCAGGGTCAAAGGCCATATTAGAGAAAGGCTAGCCTAGTCAGGAGTAAGTGAAAAACAGAGGGGTTGCCAGGAAAGCTGTGACCCTTGGCATTCCACTATTCGGATGCTGTATACCAACCTGGGCAGGCAAGCAGTGAAGGGTGAATTCACAGTGCCTTGTTAGAAAATGATAAATCCCCCGTTTGAAGGCTTTGAAAAGCTGGACCTTAAAATACATCATGTAAATACAAAGGCTTAACTGCTATGGCCCATAGAGACTATGGGAATGGTTTACAAAGCTGTTTTCAAATGGATAGCGCCATTGTAAAACCCTTTTTTAAATAAGGCTATGTATAAGCTATTTATACGTGTCTTGGCAATGTACAGGAAATGCATTATGCCCGAAACCCCAGACCTGTATAGTACATTAAAAACCAAAATCTGACTGGAAATCTCTTGCTAATGGATTGGAAACAAAGGTGCAAAGAAATTATGACGTCAACAGAAATCACAGAGGAGACCCTGATTGCCAACCTGGAACCTAGTCGAACAAATGTTATGGCGAAGGATTGGGTACAAACAGACAAGCAAGACGCCACCAGAGACTGCATGGAACCCACAGCACACAATGCCCCCCCCCCCTCACCTCTCCCCAAAGTACCTAATGAAATTGCTAGAGCACAACTTTGAAACACATAACTTTAAGTTGAACAGGCCTCACACGCCTAAGAACGAATTACTTGGGCCCGATGATAAGGGCAAACGATTTATAAACCACCGAAGATTGGTGGAGAAATATTTGCATGGGGAATTATTAAATTTTATCTATTCCTTGACAAACTTCCTGAACGAGGTTCTTTTAACTGAGGAAAAGAACCAGAGTCTGGGAGCAGACCTACATATAAAGGAGCTAATATTGGAATTTTGCTCCTAAAACCTTGAAAGACTAGGACGTATTTTCTATTATAATATCCCTGACGCCAACTGTACTCACAAGGAATGACAGATGCGGATAAATAAAGGTTTTGTATGCATAACCATATATGCTAATAAAAGAAAATAACAAAAAAAATATATACAAATCTTATTCACAGGCTTCCACTGAAGGTTTAACACTTTTTTAAATGTGTGTGCCTCTTATATTATCATGTGATACTTCTTCGTCTTAAGTTGATCAAGGTGTACATATTTCTCAGTTTTAGATCCCAGACCCTGGATGTAAAAATGCTTCCAACAACATTTTCGAACCCTAACATAACAAATGGAGACAACAATTAGAACTCACCTCTTTTCATGTCAAATAGTTACCTAAAGCTAGACCGTGGGCAGCAAAGTACTAGCGTTGATTAGGTCCACATGGTGTGCTGCATGCCCACTCACACACTGGCTCAGTAAATCTATGTAGTCACCATTAAACACGTAGAGACTTATTAAAAAAGAAGTCACTTGTAATAACTTTGATTTACTCTTGACTTAACCCCGGAAATAGAATATTCTATTTACACAGACCTTATTGGTAACAATTAAGATATCACTAACTTACCCCTAGAAAGGGAAGAGTAAGTCAGGAGTAAGTCTGAGTTTCTAGTGGTAACTGGTTTGACAAGTGAATAGTCTCTCTTCAGGAGTGACTCAGTTGCTTGTTGTATTTAATTTGTGAATCAGACCATTGTGTTTTTGTTTCAGTCCACAATCTGACATTTGTGTTTAATTTTAATGACGATCCACAAACAAATAGGAAACGCTTCACACTAAATAGCATTTTGCATAATTGCTATTTGGGTAACCTCATATGTATGTGTATTGCTTTATCAGCATCCATAAAAAGGACACTTGGAAAGAGCGATATAGGTAAAGGCGAGAATTATGATGCAGTAGCGCTCTAATAACCACTGTCCTATGTATAATGAAACATCAAAAAGATACATTTCCAAAATGGAGTCTCACAAGTAGTCTTTGCAGGAGATGGAATGGCATTGTATACAATCTCATTTCTGATGGCCAACCATGTGGGAGATGTCATATTTGGGAAGACATGTAATGGGGGCAGGGTTTATTTTATTGTGTCCCCCTTTATACCGGGCACAGTCACAATGTAATAATCTATAATCACGTATGACACTCTAAGTACAGTAGTGCTTCCCAGGGTGTGAAGCTGTTTCAGAACATCATGCGGAAATGGGATATTTCTAGTTAGCTACAAAAGTACTTCTCTGACTGATGTTAATATGAAAAGAGCCTCCCAGGTGGTCATATGGATGAACAAGTAGCAGCGCATTAGCCAGATGAACATTTGAGCACAGACGGATGTGCTTACGGTTCAAGCCTCGATGTCAATTCATGACTGGATGAATACAAGCACAATTGGGATAATAACACTTTTTCAAAATTGCAGCCTGCTGCGGCTAATTCAGAGTACAGTAGAGGTTTGGAGCTAAAATACATATCATTCATGAAGTTTGGCAATTGAAATCCACAACTATTACTTTTGAAGAAATAAAAGAGAAAAATATGCCCTGTTCACATTGAATAAGATAAATAGAGATTAATTCATCAGAGTGACACAGCACACACAATGGAATCATGTTGCCGAATGAGATACAACATATTATACTCCCTCAAAGAGGTACATTTCAAAATGTTTCTTTACCTACACATACATTTGTATTTAAAGAAATGTGTTGTGGCTTGAACTGTGACTTAGTGCTGCATGGCTGTGGAGCCTTGAAGCGTGTATAATGTGAGTGTATAAAGTGTGGGAAGAATTTGAGGACTGGTGGTTGAGAGAGAGCGGTTGAAAGAGGAACGACAGCCTGGATGGCGGGGTTCCAGCAAAGTCCTATCTACTGTGCTCTAGCACCTTGAAGCGTCTCTTGTGCTAGATGGGATTACCAATAGAGAGCTCAGACCAAAGAACCGGACAGACTCCGAAAATATGGCAAATACTACTTTATTCTCAATTCAATAAAGCAGGGTGAACTGACGAACAATGGACTGATGCTCGCACACTCACAAACTTGATTATACTAAGGTTATATACCCCAATATGTATCATCTATGATGTCATCCTACGTGGCAAACTACAATACCTATTGAAGGGAAGGATTGGTTAGGGGAACATATGTACCTATGGTATGCATAGGGGCAAGCACTTCATTGGCTACCCTTTATCTGTAGGGCACAATTTGAGCTACCACTAAGTACATGTAATTCTGATTATAGCAGAGAAAATGGCAGCGGATTGATCTATGCAACATTATACAGCACGTTGGCTCGTAGACCCTCTAATTGGTTGGCATGTTCACCCAACCATAGACTTTCGGCTTGTTAGCAGCACGTAAGCAAAATGCAACCCTGGTGCTTGAGTCACATCAGATTACTCCCCAATTAACCAATTAGTTCATCATCTCTCATCAGTTCAACTATAAGCCAACGTTTCCCATCAGTAGTTGACCTTGCTGTTGCTCTCTGTTCTAGGACATTCAAGGGAGTGCAAGCACATCACTATCCTCATCTGAGGCTTAATGAATAGGTCTTGTTTTCGAATTTCTGAATTACATGTGAGACTGCAAATATGTCAATGTTGACCTCTATTTACTGCTATATGATTTACTCATTCTGAGTGTTCTATCTCCACTTGGCCTCTAGAGACTTGCTCATTCCATCTTGTATGAGCTTTATTCATTGTTAATTGTCCAATACCCGGCTCTTGCAAATGTCTTCTTCTTCTTTAACTAAAAGAAATATGTGTTATGTACAAAGCTCATCCATCAGCCTCAATTTTTGCTTTGCAAGTAATTCTTAAAATAGCACCCATGATCCCAAGCCAAACTAGACCCCTCTTTATTTTGCACACAAAACTGTTTCTGCAATTTCTCCTGACACTGCAACCCTGGTCTATCTCTGAGGTAGCTGGATTGAATCTGAACACAAACCGACATCCTTTTTTTCCTATCATGGCCATCCTTGCCTGTCAAAACCAGACAATCTTTGTCACAACCCCCTCTCTGCCTGAAGCCAATTTGCAACCAAACTTTCCTCACAAGAGCACAGTCTGTAGGAGTATGAGAAAGTTCCTAACAGACAAGGGGCTTGAGTGAAAAGGCAGCAAAAGCAGCAACAGAGCTAGAGGAAACAACAATAACAGCTGTTTACTACTTCGATCAAAAGTACCAACCATATCCAACACCACCCCCTATTTCCCACTCTTACCTGCTCCGTGAAGAACAAGACCCGAAACCTACTTGGCCCCTAATGGTGGAAATGGAATGAAGAACCAAATAAAGAAGGTCCAGGAGAAGTCCCGTAATCCCAACAGGAAAGGATTGACAACAGTTCGTGTCGTACTGCAGAGCGTCCAAAGAAGAAAACAGGAGAGCGTCCACAACAGTCACTCTTGTGTCCAAACGAAATCCTTGTGGTTCAGCAGAGCGTCCCAGGGTGCAGGTAAATGTGTCCGTGTATGGAGGTATGGAGGAGGGGGCAAAATAAAAAAGGATAGAAGAAGTAAAGGAATGGAAATAAATGAGAGGAAAATAAAGGTAGGGAGCGGGTGCAAGTGGGAGCAGGAGGTACTTGACCAGGTTTCAGAAGCGATAACGCTGGGTTTCAGAGTTCCAGGGTAGCGGCGTAACAGAGCAGTGGGAGTGCAGGTAACGTATTCCGGGTCAGGGATAACAGGAATCAATCCGAAGGAACCAAATACCAGAAATCAGGGGCAGTTCAAAATGGGCAGTCCGTAGTAACAGGCCAAAGAGTCAAAACAGGTTAAAGAAACAAAATTGCAAGAAACAGACACTACAAAACTGGCCGTAGAACTCAGTTAAGAAGCATCATTCCATGTGCGCAGCAAGAATAAGTAGTACTCGCATACAGATGTGAATGATGGTCCGTGCGTATCACGTGACCGTAACATCTGACTCGAGTACTAACACGGAATGCTGGATGCTGCAGTCCACACAGAACTGCCGTGTTTTTGGCATTGAGCCAGGTGCCAAGGAATCTTCCAAGTGATTGGAGGGGCCATCGCAAGTCTTCGTGACTTTAGATAAGGTCGATTCACGACATTGCCATGTTATATTTTCTTCTATAGCAAGCTTCTATATTTCTCATCTACATTGAGTTACTGCGTATTTACACTTATTGCTCAGCAAGTTACTTGATCTTCTTTGTATAGATGATTACTTTATCATTTTGTACATGTTTCTATTGTCGCTGCAGTTAAATTGTCATTCTTAAGTATTTTCATATTGTTTCAGTATGTGCTAGTATATCTTCTTCATGACATCACTCTTCCCTCATCAGATTTCACTCAACGCTCCATGATGTCCATTGGTGCATGCTGACATCCTTCCACTCTTTCAGTGCAAATGTACATTTGGCATTGTTGTCTGAGTGCATATAGTCTCTCATACACTTGATGTGGTATATGGACAATAACTGGGGTCCCACATACAACCCTTTGCCTGCTTTTCCAGTATGAGAGCAGTGAGGGAGCGGGAGCAAGGGAAACACATTTACCTGCTCCTCTACACTACCATCCAGTGTCTTGCGCAACACTTCGGTGAGCTACAATAAATACACCTGTCAACCCACGACCAGTGTACCGCCATTCTTTACCTTATGTCATGCTGGTGTAGCCTCAACATTCTGGCGATGAGCTCACACTGCTGTGGGAGGTGCAGTCAAGAGGAAAGCTGCCCCCACTTTCTCCTCCATAGAAGGATAAGGTTACCCCCCTACTCATGTACACTGCATGTTCCTGTTTCGGAGCAGAGTCCTCCTCGACTTAAGATCCTGCTAGGCCCTGTGCCACACGTTCCGTGAGCATCTGTTGGCCCCTTCACCACAGCGTCAGGGCTACGGATGTGCAGAAATATGGCAAGTTGAGTGGATTGTCGGCTGCAAAATCCGGCGTGTCAAGCAGGCTTTTGCAGCAGCATCCGGCAGTGTTGCATTTGCAAGATTGGCTGCAGCTGGCAAAAGGCGGGCTCCATGCGAGTTGAAAGAGATTGCATTGGCCAAATGGCCCCAGAAGTCTGAAGGCGGTGTGGAGGCGATATGTGCGGTCTCAGAAGTGATCCAGCGAGCATCGCTCACAGCACTCCCTGTGGGAGAATAGCAGCCTCTGTTACACATGACGTGTTGGAGATTGCCGTAGGTGACAGCTGCTGGCCCTTTCATCATGCTGAAGATCCAAATGAGGGGCACTACCTGCTGCACCGGGCCCCATCTGTGGAAAAGAGAAGCTAGTAAGGTACTACCAAGAGATCCAGAAGGTTTGTGTGGAACCTGCACAGAAGCATTGCATTGCACAGAAGAAGAAAAGAAACTTGCTGTTTCCTTGGGCTTCTGTTATGTTTGTAGCAATGTTCTCCCTATTTGGGGGAGAGAGTATCTCATAGTGCTATAGTAGTTAGTTCCTGATTTGCTTGGGTTTTTCAGGAGGATCAGCTTAGCTTTTTAATGCTGTTGGACTGCGCAGTTGATTTTGTGCATGTAAGTTATCACCTGCATTCAGTTCATTTTGTGCTATTAGTTCATATTACACCATTCTATCATGCACCTGCACATTTTTAAGGGTGCTCTCAGTTGTGTATAACTTAACAATCTGCTTATGAAGTTTTGTACACATTCTTATGTCTTTTAAATTTGTGCGCATAACACATTTCGTTGACTAGTTAAGTAGGATTTGTCTAAATCGTATGCAACACTGAAGTGATGTTTGAACTAGTTTAAATGTGTGAGTCATTGTATAGCCCATCTGCGCTGCTCAGCATTAGAGTGAATATAGGGTTCCCATAAAATTTCTCTTCAGATGTATATTGCCATTAGTATATCGTGAGGAGTATTGAAGTGATTCGCAATCTCAAAGACACCCAACCTGGTAAGATCGTTGTCTCTGTCTTCCTTCTGTTCCCCTTCCCTTGCTTCATTGCGC
This sequence comes from Ambystoma mexicanum, assembly GCF_040938575.1. Taxonomy (NCBI): domain Eukaryota; kingdom Metazoa; phylum Chordata; class Amphibia; order Caudata; family Ambystomatidae; genus Ambystoma; species Ambystoma mexicanum. The sequence continues at coordinate 896,795,475 of NC_090937.1, read as the reverse complement.
CTTGAAACACTTGTCTATAGGCAAGTTATAAATGTCATATCATATCATTGATAGTGTGCCAACTCTGTTGTGCGTGTGAATTGTTTCAGGCAAGTAAGACCACCTGCCTCGCACCATAAGTGAAACATATTTATAGCTGGATTAATTTTAATAGATAGATTAACAGTTTTTAGTATTTGCAGGTGGACCAAACATCATCATACAAAGACTTCGGATGTTATGCTTGGACATTATTCCCTAATTTTCACATTTCCTACAAACATTATACGGGATATCAATTTCCGTATTGTGGGATGTATTGACCCACTGCGCTATCTTATGTGGCATCACTCTGATAGTATGGTGCAAGAAACAGCACAATGGCAGCAATCTCTTGTGTACGCCAAAACCTCCAAAACTGTGTGTTTAAATGCACAAAAAGATGGATGCACAACCTGCCACCCATGGTGCATGCGTGGACGATACAGCACACAATGTGGAAAATGTGCCAGTGGACTCCATGACCAGCAAACAGAGTGCAGAGAGAGAAGCAGCACTTTGCAAGTGAAACTCCAAAATGTGCCTACAAATGACATTTGTTTTGTTGCTAAAAACTCAAAAATGCCTATACACTATGCTTCTCAACATTCAAAATCTTGCTTGGCGCAAATATTCATGTAATCTAAGGAAGCATGGCGAAGATACAAAGCCCTAAAGTGTAAAGAGCAAAACATTTCCTCAGACAAACTGGATTGTCTGTAAACTGACAGCTCCTGTCAACATCTGTGTGCAGTACACTGGGCTACCTGTGGATGACAGCTGTCAGATGAGCTCCTGATGAAACTTCAAAGTATGTAAACTAAAAGTCTGCCAGGTTAGCAAACATAAAAGGATTGTTGCCAAAAGGAATACAGATCTCAGTTGTTTTTTGATCCCACAGATTTAAGGCTAAGAAAGTAATGTATTTATGTTTGATGTAACAAGTTTGGATTCAGCTGGACTTTATGGAATTAAGAATAAATTAGCCTGGCTGAGCTGCAAGAGTGGATAAACAGGTTTCTCCTCTCTCAGCAGAAACTCACTGACAGATGATAATCGTGGGTAGAGCCAGACTCTTGTCTACAGAAAGAGAATGAACAATGGCAGATCCTTCAGCCCAGGAAACAGAGTTGTGAAAGGGTCGTAAACTGCTCCTGGATGGAAATCCCAAAGGAGGGGGCTGTTCCTGGACTCCAGAGACAGACAAAAGGCTGACCATTTGTAGTTAAGAATGAACAATGAACAATTTTTAGAGACTCATAACTTGTGAGTCAAAGTGGTGAAAACTATGCAAAGGACAGATCTGTTAGTCTAATTTTGGGTGCTCGTTTTAAGAGGCGGTAGAACTGTGTAACATATTCTGGACAGGAATGGCAATATATCTGGTCTCATGGGAACTGTGTTAATGCTAGAATTGTACCACTTTACACACACATCCCTATGGTAAACACACACACATTTTTGGAAAGTTGCAGACAATTTGGAAAATGTGTTCATGGCGAAAAGAACAAAATTCTGTAGAAATGTGTAACAAGATCCCACAGTTGCGGGATTTTGATTAGCAGACGCTACATGAACTATGAAATCTTTGTGGGTGATTTGTGTAGAGGTGACCAATGTAGGAATATATATTTAGGATACAATGGGCCTCATTAAGAGTCCGGCGGTAACCGCGGCGGTAAAACCGCCTGGTTACCACCGGACTCGTATTACCATTCCGCCTCCGTGATTCCCGGAATTACCGGGGCATTACAACCCCGGTTTTCCGGGAATCACGGAGGCAGAATGGTGTTAATCCCCATTCCCATTGAGTCCTATGGGACTCGATGGGAATGGGGATCATGGAAACACTGGCAGCATCTCGTAATGCTGCCGGTGTTTCCTCGTCCGCCTGCAGGCGGGCGGTGTTAAACCCGCCAGGTCAGACCTGGTGGGAACATCACCTCCTGCCTGCAGGAGTCGGGATCAGGCGGTCCGGAAACAACGGTGACGGCGGGTCTACCACCACCATTATTTCCGGACCGCCTGAGTTATAATGAGGCCCAATGATTTTGGTACTAGTGGCTAACGGGTGGTTTCTAAGGACTGTAAAGCTAAACCATAAATGTGACATCATCTTGCCTTGATCCAATCACTTAGATGCAAGGCGGAGATGAGGCATTGATCCAATCCCAGTTCACAGGGGCAAGTTTAGCTAAGCCAGCCCATACACCCATTTTGTGATGTAATTTGAAAGGATAAATAGAGACAGCTGACAACACATAGGCATTCACTGATTCACTCACTTTCCTGATTCCGGTGAAGCACTCTGATCCAGCATTCTACATTCAGCTTTAACATCCTTCCAGATCCAGATGCCAAGTCTCTTGCAAAGCAGGAGAGAACTATTGACTTCCATCAAGGCCTGAATACTCAAACTTATTCTCACAACCCAGTGTTGCGCTGTGGTGTGGGAAGGCTTTCTGAAATAGTATCCTGAAAATCTCTGGCTTGCTGCCACAAGGCTTGCCTGAGGAAATTGCTATCCAGCTGATTTTAAATATTCACAAACAAGAAGGGCAGATCCTGTGCAAATCCGGTGACCGGCCTAGCTGATCTAGTCCCATGCCTGATGTGCTGTTCCTGATATGATATGATATGGCATTTGTAACGCACCTATACACAAGTGTTTCAGGGTGCAATGAGGCAGGGGGGTGGGGAACAAGGGGAGACAGACAACGATCCTACTAGGCCAGGTGTCATTCAGATCGCGCAAGTGCAAGGGTAGAGGGGACTGGGAAAAGTGCAAGGGGAAGGGGAGAGGGGAAAGTGCAGTACATGGTTAGTAGAGTTCAAAATAAATAATAGGGCCAGCTGGTGGCAAGTGCAAGGAAAGTGCAGTACATGGTTAGAAGAATACAAGATAAATAATAGGGCCAGCTGGTGGCAAGTGCAAGGTAAGTGCCGGGAGAAAGGGGCTGTAGGATACAGAGACAGTCCGTAGTGCAGGTAGGCAGTGCAGGGAAGAGTGACTGGGCCCAGGACCGAGATCGGTGAGTGGCCCAGTTGCAGATTCAGTGAAGGTTCAGTGATTTTAGCAGGGGAGAGAGGGAGAGAAAGCGGAGGCAAAGAGGAAGGTTTTGAGGTGCTTCCAGAACCGGAGATGGTTCTCCTCAAGTTTCAGGGAAGCAGGAAGGCTGTTCCAGAGGGAGGCCCCTGCTGCGGAGAGAGATCTACCCCCAGCTTGTTGCTTGGAGAAACGGCTGACCCTGAGGTAGTTAGAGGTGGATGAGCGAAGAGCTTGAGAAGGAAGATATTTAGGAAGGGAGAGTTGAAGGTATTTTGGCCCAAGGCCCCAGAAGGCCTTGTGGAAGATGCAGAGGGTTTTGAACTTAATCCTCGCAGCCACTGGGAGCCAGTGTAGTGATTTCAGTCCTGGAGAGATACGGTTCCTGGGCTTGAGGCCAAGGACAAGTCTCGCGGTCCTGTTCTGGATGAGTTGCAAAGGGCGGAGAGTAGAAGCAGGAAGAGGGCCAAGGGAGGCCGGCCAGAGAGCTGCAGGGAAGGAGGGAGTGGGTGTGCCGATAAGTAGAATCTCAGTCTTACTGGCGTTAAGGCAGAGGTCATTGGTGGCACACCATTCCTGGATAGCAGAAAGACAGTCAGAGATGAGGGAAGGGGAAGAGGAGGCCGAGGGTAGCCTGAAAATGAGCTGGATATCACCCGCGTAGCACTGAAAGTTGGGACAGAGAGCGGCGATGCGGTGAGCAAGAAGTGCCAGATACTGGTTGAACAGCCAGGGGGAGAGGTTAGATCCCTGGGGGACACCACAGGTAGAGATAAAGATGTCAGAGAGGAAGGAACCCAGTTGGACCTGAGAGGGTCGATTGGAGAGGAAGGAGGTCAGCCACGCCAGAGCCTGACCAGTGATACCCAGGTTATCACGGAGACGGTTGAGCAGGATGGTGTGGTTGACAGTGTCAAAGGCAGAAGAGAGGTCGAGCAAAATTAGAACACAAGGGGTGTTAGAGTCACGGTTTGAGAGCAGGTCCTCATGGATGTTCAGGAGAGCAGTTTCCGTGCTTCTGGCAGCTCTGAAGCCAGACTGATGGTCATGAAGACTACCAACAGATTCAGCATGGAGATTAAGCTGGGAGATGGCCAGTTTCTCAAGGAGCTTGCCCAGGAAGGGAGTGATAGAGATTGGGCGATAGTTAGCTGGGCAGGAGGGGTCAGAAGAGGGTTTCTTAAGAAGGAGGTGCACAAGGGAGTGCTTGAGGGGGGATGGGAAGACTCCAGACGCGAAGGAGTGATTGCAGAAGTCAGCCAGGGCAGGAGCCAGGGAGTCGATGTGGTCCTTGATCGTATTGGAGGAATAGGGGTGGACCTGTTTTGACGAGACTTTCATAGATCGGACTTGTCTCGAAACCTCCTCAGCAGAAAAAAGGGGAAAGGCAGAGAAGAAGGGAGGAGGGGTGGCTGCAGAAGGACCAGAGGGAGAGCAGGGAATAGAGGGGGGGGGTGATAGGAGGAGAGTGAGGACAGGATGTCCTGAGTTTTTTAAATGAAGTGAGAACCCATAGCCGTGCAGAGGGCCTGGGAGGGGACAGGTGAGGTGGAGACTGCAGCAGGGTTGGCCAGCTCCTTGCAGATTTTAAAGAGTTCGGCCGAATTGTTAGATGCCGCAGAGATGCGGGCTTGGATAAGGGCTCTCTTCTTAGTGAGAACGGAGAGCCGGTATTGCCTTTGGAGCAGGCGGCAGGCCAGTTTGTCAGAGGATGAACATGAAGCATGCCATTTCTTCTCTGCCACCCTGCACTTGCGTTTAAGGGTGATGAGATCCGAGTCATACCAGGAGTTACATTTGGCTTTGGGCTTCAGGCGGATTCTCATGACAGGGGCAAGGATATCAAGGGTATCAGATATAGCAGAGTGGAGAGTGGAGAGGGCTGTGTCAGGGTGTGAGTCAGCCGAAGGGGGAGGGGGGGCCAGAAGGTGGTAGCGAAAGCCTCAACTGACACGCGCTTCATGGGTCGGATGACCGTGAAGGTGGGTGGCAGTGATGAGGGTGACTTTGCCTGTGGGGTAGGGAAGGTGAGGTGGGAGGATAGGAGAAAGTGATCGCTCCAGGAGAGAGGAGTGGAGAGAGGAACAGAGAGGGGAAGGTCAGAAGAGATCAGGGCATCAAGAGTGTGCCCTGCAGAATGGGTGAGCCCAGACGGGAGAATAGAGAGTGAGAGAGAGTCGCAGAGGTCGCAAAAGAGTCCAGAAGGAGGACAGGAGGCATCACGGTGGATATTGAAGTCTCCAAGAAAGAGGAGTTGAGTGGTTGAGGAAAGGAGTGAGGAGGAGAGGTTAGTCCACTCAGAGAGGAAGGAGGAAATTTGACCAGGTGGCTGATAGATAGTAGCCACGGTCAGGGAATGGCTAGGAGAGAGAGAGAGTCGGCAGACGAGGCATTCAACGGAGGAGTAGGTCTGTGTAGGAGTGACAGTGGCAGGAATCCACTCAGGGAAGATAAGGGCCACACCCCCCAGCACGGTTGGGCCTGGGCAAGGAGAGGATCTTGTAACCGTCAGGTAGGAGTGTGTCAAAGCTGGTGACAGAGCTGGCTGTGAACCATGTCTCGGTGAGACAGAGGACATCAAGGTCCAGTTCCTCAAGAAGTCGACAGATATCAGAGGAATGTTTGTTGGCAGAGCGAGAGTTGAGAGTGGCAATGTGGAGAGGGTTGCCATCCTTGAAGGACTTCCGGGGAGGGGTACAGATCAGAGATACGCCCTGCAGAGGTGAAGAAGAAGGAGCCAGAGAGAGGGCAGGGTGATAGGGTGGAGGCAAGGTAGCCAAGGACAGAGAAGAGGGGACAGCAGGAGAGGAAAGGAAGTTGATGAAGCGCGGGAAGCGTCTATCAAAGAGGTGGAGGTTGGCCTGAAGGCCTTGGACCAAGACGGTCCCATTAGCGTAGACATTAATGAAGGCCTCCTTCCTCCTTGAAAGACCCAATCCATGACCAGAACTGATGGTCCAATTTAATAACTTATTCTGTAACTATTAATAGGAAGAACTGTGAGCCATAATATATCTGCATTGTATGATCCCAATCTGAAACCCATCCCATCTTTTATTCAGAACCATAGTTTTGCTAGAACTATCTTTGCACTGACTTTTCTCTCATATGTGTTACTAAACCCTAACTTCTTATCTGATTAAGAAAAGTAACTCCCAAACCAAATGGAAAATAGAGTATCACACATGAATTGTTATGAGCGGCCGTGAATTACTGATTCCTGTGTGGCATTCTCTTTTCTGTAGTCCTTGATATAGTATAAGAAAACCTATCTGTCATTTCAAAATCCTCAGTTTTTATGATAGAAGTGAAATTTCAACTCCTATGCCAAACAGTGCGATTGGCCCGTTATAGTGAAAATCACATAAGGAAAATTTTGCCTCGATTTGACATTCTGAGAAATTTTACACGTGTGACTTAGCTTTAAATTATTTTCACTTTGACTTTGGGATTGCAAATGTTTTCTTCTGACTAAATCATTGCTTGTGATTGTTTGCATCTGTTCAAAGCAGCTCCCATAGGAATTTATAACAATTTAAGTATTTTTTACCACATTTGGTGTGTTTGCTAATTCCAAAGCTAATTCCAAAGCATATTTCAAAGCCATTCTGACAGTTGAAAAGTCAATTCCGTTTTTCTCTTATGTTTGAAGGGGGAAGGTGGGAGTGATATTCTGCTTGATTTGTGTTTTTCCTGAATACCTGCTCTCTCCTCTCATCTATTTAATTTGCATATTGGGGTGTTTGGGGGTGTTGTAGGGGGAACCTCTAAGCATAGTGCTATCTGTTCCAAACCAACAAAACAGTATCTTTTCTGTGCTGCATTTGTTTTTGGTGTTCATTATTTGACTCCTAGTGCATTAAAGACATTATTCAGGCTTCTGTCACCCCATTGGTGATTATTGTTTACCTATTAAAATAGATTGTGATCTAAATTCGAAATACATAAATAAATATCTACCTGTACAAACTAGCCTGATTCCTGGTTCAGTGTGACCGGGGGGGGGGGGGGGGACTGAGAAGGAGAAGGGTGTGATATGAGGCGTATATCGTTCAGAATATTGAATTTATAGATAAAAATCAATAAGCGTTTAATTTGCTCACTACATGCTGGGCGTGACTTGGGTGTGTGCCGGAGTGAAATCACTTACAGCTTAACAACGTCTCACTGTAAATTTGATTACCAGATTTTGGTGAGCAGGGCATGTATGAAAGTGTGGTCATGTCTGTCATGCTGGTGTTTTCTCCTTGGGTGCATGCAAGTGACCAGAATAATCCATGATGAGTGATTTGGGGTCTTTTTTACATGTTTTTATTTAAAGTGCATTTGGTTACATTGTAGCCTTTTATACTAATAGACAATAAGAAAATCGATTTTCAAAATGTATGATTAAAATCCAAACATTAAAAGCACCGTTATAAATAGACCCATGAAATCCCATTAAAAAAAGGTGATACCAAATCTTAAAATTGGGAAAATGAGATCACAGTTTAAATTACATTAATATTTCTATGATAGTATTGTTAATCTGCTAACAGCTCATTTCCAGACATAATATGCTGCTGCCATTGTAACCAAAGACTCAGCCCCGAAAATGTTGCTCCGCAGTTGATCAGATGCAGTCAAGCTGTATTTACTATATGCTCTCTCATAGGAATTATCAAGCACCTCACATTGTGTCAATACATGTCGGGGAGATTCCACATGTTTATTGCAAAGTCTGCATATTCTGTCTCTATGGGAGATGCCCATCCAGGCCCCACTGATTTACAGAACCGGAAAGGGTCTGAATCTGCAGTGCAAGGATAAATAAAGTATGTTCTGGGAGACAAAGTTTTAATAGATGTGTTTTGGGTGTTCCAAGTACAAATGCTTGCTGGGAATACTTGACATATTTCTCTAGAGGAGCTGGATGGGTCTGCATCAAAGGACCAGGTTTTCTCTGGTATCTTTGTCAAATTAGAATTGATCCAGGATTCGGGAAATGGGAACATCCAATCTCGCATAGATAAGACCTCACTCTGGTGTCCACATTCCTGTGCCAAATACTCCTGTAATATCTCAAAGAATATTGGGCCGTATTGCCCAGGAGTGAGTCCTTTCCCATCCGTTTGTACTGATTCCTTGCCCAAAATGTGCAAGCTGCAGTGCCCATAATGATGTTAGTGAAGAAAGGCCAAGTTCAAACCTAATTGCCACCACTGGGACACAGGGAGGTAGGTTAAGCAATGATCGTAGTATCTTCCCCTCGAGTTCACCTAGAAACACCACCGCTCTCGGAGGGAAGACCTCTGGAGCATACAACATTGCAGGAACAATTGAGGTCTTGTATGCTATAATTCGTGCTTCAATACATCTACCCCCCTGAGCATCTATCTTTTTTCTAAGAGCAAGCCACTTTTACCAAACTTTACGGGTTATATAATCGGCCAAACGGGCAAAGGACAGGTTTGCCCTGATGGAAATATCCAAATATTTATATTCTAAGATTCGCTTAAGCCTAGCCCCACCCACCCACCAGTTAAAAGGGCCCCTAGTATGTGCCACCCTGTCACATATCATCACTTTGGTCTTAGAAATGTTCAGGCTAAAGCCAAAGGTGCTCGAAAAGCTATGGAGAGTAAGGAGGGAGCATTGAAGACCTATCTGGGATCAGTCCAAGATGACGACATCATCCAAATAGGATAGGCAGGGAAGGGATTATCCGCTTTACAATGGCAAAAGGATCTGAACCTGACTCAGGCTCTGCAGCAATTGGGAAATATAGGTTAAAAAGCAATGGGGCCAACACGTACCCCTGCTTTAAATCTTGCTTGGTGGAGAAAGGCAAAGACAATTCTCCATCCTGGGATAGTCTGACTCTTACTGTAGAGCACCCTAATAAAATAAAGGTCATTGTGCCAGGATTCTAACATAGCCCAAAGTTGAGCTCTTACCACACTTGCGAAGGCAGCTGAATAATCAAGAAAACAAACATATAATGACGTCCCAGGATAACATTGGGTGTCAGAGATTCGGGTCACGTAGGACCAGATCAAATGAGTAGTAGCACACCCCTTCCTGAATCCTGTTTGGTGATAATTTAGCAGGCCCTTTTCCTCAACCCAAGCTGACAACAACTCGAATAATAGGTTAGCAAATAGATTTGAGCTAATGCCGAGCATTGCTAACAATCTATAGTTGGATGGCAGATCTTGGCGTCCTTTCTTGAAAACAGAAATTAAGATAGATACTTTCCATGTTCTAGAGATACATCCTGTTCAACAGATCTGCTGAAAGAGTTGATGTAAGTTGTAAGCCCCCATTTGTGAGTCAGCATTCAACATCAAGTTGGATGGGCCATCCGAGCCAAAAGCACTTGATATGCAAGTTTACCAGCGAGTTGGCCATGGATTTGGGTTTGTCTGTCCCACTATTGTAATCCCCACCATCAAAAGTACTGCCAATAAAAGCTACCCATTGGTCCTCGGTTACCCCCACTATCTCTTGGGACAGCGAGTTTGGCTCTTGGCCTCAAAGCCAATACCAACATTTCCTGGAGTCATTTTTCGTTTTCAACCTATTCAAGAATCTCTATCCAGTATCCTTCACAGTAAACCTATGGTCCCAGAGCCAATTCTTATAGCCGGCCCTAATCCTCCATAGCTGTTTCTGCTTTATCACACCCCACGAGAAGGTCATTTCTACTTATCCTGTGTACAGCTGCATTTAGCTCCTCTTAGCAAAGGCACTGTCATAATGGCGTGCCCTATTTATAGGGCCGTTCCAATCAAGGAAATACCTTCGCTCAGTAGGGCCCTAATGGGCTTGCAATGTTCCTTGGTCAATATTACAGTGTGGCAATTGTTTGGGGTCATTAAGGCCACTATTTCTCAGAGAGAGGTTGAACCTTGCAATAGTGCCCGTTGACCAACGCAGACTGATTCCCTGTGAATTCACAACAGGGTTGGAAGGCAATCTCTCTCTAGTACTGCACTGGCCATATGACAGCTCAAAATAAGCATCACATGGTCACTTAACAGAGAGGACCTAGTCTCCAATTTACACGATATCCAGCAAAATGATCACTCGTGAAAATAAAATCAATAAGGTTGCTATGTTGGCAGTTGGACCAAGTCATTTTTTCCACCCCCTCCTTTGAGCGTAGTGGTCTGAGTTTAAACTCAGCCATTGCACCCAACCACTCTTTGGCCCTAGTACTCAACCCTCCTTTTTTTTTATCAATCCTATCCCCCACCGAAAATGTACCCGGATAGGTTGGTCATTACTCTGGCACCAATACAGAGGCTGCCTTTTGGGCGGCCTCTTATGGGCGCCGCAGCCAGATGAAAAATTAGAAAATAGCCATCCAGAATGAATACGGCACAAAGCCAGGTCTCCTGTAAACAGAAGCATGCCGCACTCCTCAAGGTCTAGGGCTATTATGGGAAAACTTTGTTTACGTTTTAGTTGGTAAGCCACGCCCACCTGGTGCCTTCCTGCTTGCCGCTCTGTTTCCCTACTTAAGGAGCCCTCCAGCTTCTTTTCCTTTGCAGATGGGGAGCAGGTGAAAGTGGATCTAGGTCACCTGGCCTAAGCCCCGCCCACCTGGTGCCTTCCTGCCTGCTGTTCTTTTTCACCACTTAGCAAGCCCCGCCCAACTGGTGCCTTCCTGCTTGCCGCTCTTTTTCACCACTTAGCAAGCCCCACGCACCTGGTGCCTTCCTGCTTCCCGCTCTTTTTCACCACTTAGCAAGCCACGCCCACCTGGTGCCTTCCTGCTTGCCGCTCTGTTTCCCTACTTAAGGAGCCCTCCAGCTTCTTTTCCTTTGCAGATGGGGAGCAGGTGCAAGTGGATCTAGGTCACCTGACCTAAGCCCCGCCCACCTGGTACCTTCCTGCCTGCTGCTCTTTTTCACCACTTAGCAAGCCCCGCCCACCTGGTGCCTTCCTTCACCATCACTGCCTTGTGGCCAATGCTGGATTTGACTTTTATGGACTTCATTCATTCATCCGTGCTTCACTCTTTCTCAACTCTCATGCTGGACTTCCTTTGCATCTTGTACTCATGGTGGCCCTGAATCATGCTGTTCCCATCTTCATCTTGTATCCTGGCTTGCAACATTATGTGTTACTACTGACTTCTGCAATTGTATTCGCTCTCCACTCTTGCTTCTCCACTCTTTTTGACTGCTTACTCTCTTTTCTCTCCTCCTTTCCCTTCTCCCTTTTCCTATCTCCTCCCCATACTTTCTTCTATGCACTTACTCTATCAGAATTGTCCCTGGACCTAATATGATAGCAACCTCACCTGTTTCCTCCATCCTCCCATTACTGTTTTTTTCCTCCCCACCACCCCTTCAGCACTATCTGAAATGTCGTCAGGCCTAGTATGATAGTCGCTTGTTTTGTTCCTCCCCTCCCTTTCGGCACCCCTCTCACTCACCTTTTGTTTTTCTCCGTCTCTATCTGAAATGTCGTCAGGCCGAGTACGATAGTTAATTTCACATCCTTACTCTTCATGGCCTGTAAGAATGTGGTTGTATTTTCCCTTGTTCCCTCCCTTGCCTTGAAGCGCTTTGAAACACATTGTGTATAGGCGCTATATAAATAAACAATCATATCATATCATATCATTTAGTTGGTGCTCCTATAGTCATTGTATAATCTGCTCTTGAAGCGTTACATTTTGGCATTCAGTTTTGATGCCGGTAAGCGACAGCACATTCGGTTTTAATTATCTGTGAGTGACATTTGTTTTGAGTGTGTGACTCCTGTTGAAAGGAGTGGGAATCTTAGCAAGTTTAAGAGGTTCTGTCACGGATAAAGCGTTCATGGTACGGGAATACTGTTTAGGGCATTGCCTAGTATAGATTGAGTCTGCCAGTAGTGTTGGCGGTCTCCGGATGCCGCCGTCCATGAGCCCCCCACCCCCGTGACACAGAGACACGGAGACAGCGGTGTTACCAGTGTGGGATCCCCAGTGACTGTGTCGTCACTGGGAACGCCGCGTTTATTTAACTGCGCACGCGACGGAGTGAACGTCACCCCGTTGCGTCCGTACCCTTAAAGGGCCAACGCCACACTCCTCCTTTTCCATAACAACAAATTGGAAACAGGAGGGACTAACTATCACACATTTATAAAGCACACAACTCTGTCAACTCCAAAAACCCCCATTTATTCACAGCCACCCTGGATCCCCCGCGGGTACCTGTCACGGCCTGACCATTACCCCCGGTCAGCCTCCCCAGCTTAGTCCGTCACATAGTCTGTGAGACGGGCAGGTTTCCCACGCCCTGTTCTCAGGGGGTACCTCCTGCCAACGTCCCTGGCCGGTGTCTCTTGACCTGGTCTGCCTCGAGCCGGAGAGTCCACGGTGGGGCTTTCACCCCCACCTTCATCCAAGGCACCCTCACCCTCTCGGTTGTCCGGGCTGTCCACTCTCGGGTCGCCGATTCTCCTGAAGAATGAAGCATTCCTTGTTACAGACGACGTCCCGTCAGAGGCTGTCACCATAGAGCCCTTGACCGCCACGACATCTAGAGGAGCGGGTTCATACGTGAGGGACAACTTTCCTTGTGGGTGGCGATTCCTCACCAAAACCTCATCTCCCGGTGCGATGTGTGGGGGTCTCAGGCCCCTCCGGATGTTTTCCATCTGCGTCCTGATTCGTCTGTCCTCTTCGACCTGTTCATTGTCAATGACGGCAGGGTCCCTGTCCCCCACCTCCGGTATGACGTCTCTCGGGCATCTCTGGAAGAGAGCCTCCGCCGGGGCCACACCCGTTGAGGAGTGAGGTGTGGTCCGATATCCCCGCAGGAAGACGTACAGGGCCCTCTGCAAGCACTCGCCCTTTCCATGGGCGATCCTGAACACTTTGTTGAGGGTGCGCATCATGCGCTCTGCCTCCCCGTTGGCCCGGGGCCACAGTGGGGTTACCCGCCGGTGTTGAATGCCATACTCCCTCATGAGCTCGGCAAAACTCTTGCCTTGGAGTGGTGCCCCGTTGTCGGAGCACAGCACAGAGGGCAGGCCATGGGTGGCGAAAATCTTCTCCAGCGCCACCACCACGTTCTCAAATGCGACGGACTCTATGAACTCGACCTCCGGGTATCGAGACCACTCGTCCACCACAACTAGGAAGTGAGTGCCTCTCGACGTGGACCCGGAGTCTGCGTGCACTACTTCCCATGGCCTGGTCCCTCTGGGCATCGCTTCAATGGATGGTTTCCGCTGGGCCGGTGCCGCAGCCTGGCACCATACGCACGACGCCACAAATGCTTCCACCTTCCGCTCGAGTTCCGGGAACCACACCTTCTGGCGGAGGCGAGCTTTGGTTTTGGGCGCCCCTTGGTGACCCTGGTGCGCCAAGGCGATGACCTGTGAAATTTTGGCATGGGGCACCACGATTCTTTCACCCCTCAGTAGCAGCCCCGACTCTGAGAATGTCAGTTCTTCTCTCACTCTCCATAACTGCTCGAGGGCCACTCTGGCTTCACATGTCCTGCGTTCCACGGCCTCCAGTACCGTCTTCCAGGTACCCCTCTGCATGGCTTCCCTCAGGATGGCGAAACATTCGTCGCCTTTTGATGCAACCTCGAGCTCTTCCACCTGCATGGAGTTTGGGGTGTCCGTCTCCACAACCAGGCAGACATGTTCGTCGGCCTCTTCCGCTGATGCAGACTCCTGCAAGTCCCCTCTTGGGTGTCGAAAGAGGTAGTCTGCCGCGTTGTTAGCCCCTGGACGATATGTCAACGACACTCCATACTCGAGCAGGGCGAGCATCCAGCGCTCTATTCCCACTGGTGGACGGGATGATGAGCCCGCCATGATCGGCAACAACGGCTTGTGGTCCGTGACCGCAGTCACGGGGCGCCCCAGAATGTAGAGGCGAAAATGTCTGCAACCCCACAGCACCGCCAGGGCTTCCCTCTCAATCTGGGAGTACCTTTGCTCGGTGTCGGAGAGCGCCTTACTGGCGTATGCTATGGGTCAAATCTCCTGGTCATTCCCCACTTGTGTAAGCACTGCCCCCAGTCCATATGGGCTGGCGTCCACAACGATCTCTGTCTGCAGACTCGGATCGAAGAACGCCATGGTGTCGTCCGCCGCCAAGGCACCTCTGATGTCATCGAATGCCGCCTGCTCAAGGGGGCCCCACTGCCAGGTGGTGTCCTTCTTTGTGAGCGATCTCAACGGCTCTGAACGGGACGCCAGATTCCTGATGAAACGGCCACAGTAAGTAACCATACCCAAGAAGCTCCTCACCTCCGCAACATTCTCTGGCGGACGCGCCTCCTTTATGTCCCTCACTTTGTGGGGGTCCGGCGACACCCTATCCGCCTTGAACACGAACCCAAAGAATTCGATCGTTGTTTTCAGAAATTCACACTTGTCCTTGTGCAGGGTGAGTCCCAGCGAGCGCAGGCGTTCAAAGGTCTTGGCCAGGCGTGCCAGATGCTCCGTCTCCGACCTGGCATACACCAAAATGTCGTCGTTAATATTAAGGACTCCATCCAAATCCGCTAGTGCCCCTCTTATGATGTTTTGGAAAACCTCTGTCGCGGAAGACACCCCAAAACTCAACCTCTTGTATCGGTAAAGACCTCGATGAGTGGTAAAGGTTGTGATGTAGCGGGACTCGGGGTGCAGGACCACCTGATGATAGCCTGCTCTCAGGTCCAGTTTGGAAAAGAACCTCGCCCCTTGCAGTTCCGCTATGATGTCATCGATGGTAGGGGTCAAGTGTCGCTCCCTCTTTATGGCCTTATTGGGGAGTCGCATGTCCACACAGAACCTCACCGCATCCGGCTGTTTAGGCTTGCGCGCAATGACAATGGGAGACACCCACGGGGTGGGGCCCTCAACCTTTTCAATAATGTCCAGCCCCACCAGATTGTCCAGTTCTCGATCCACCAGATCCCTGAGATGAAAAGGAACTCGCCGGTGCTTCAGCGCCACTGGTTGGATTGACTCATCGATGTGGAGCCGGACCAGCTCACCCACCAACTGTCCAATGCCTTCAAACAGGGAGCTGTGTTTGGCCAGGAGTACCTGAATGTCGTCTAAGTACACTGAGTATGCAAATGTGACAATTCCCAGCGCCTCAGCCGCAGCACAGCAAAGCAAGGTGTTGTCGCTCACCGGGTGACATAGAATCTGGCCCGGATGTGTGAGTCACCATATTGAACATCAGCCACGAATACGCCGTCCAGAGGGAGGGGCTGATCGCCGCCGAAAGCGAATATGCGTGGGCGGGGCCTGCATGGTATCATAGTGCTGTCTGGCCATCACATTCACGGACGCACCGGTGTCCACTAGCATTGGTACAGAGTCATCATTGACAAGCACGTTGCACCTGGGTTGTCTCTTGGAGCGGGATTTGAGCATGCTCACACTGGACATGAAGAAGACGTTTTCCTCGTCCTCTTCCTCCTCCTCCCCTTCCTGAGGCGCCCCTTCGTCACCCTGGTCCACCTGAGCCACTTTGGACGTCCTTTGGGGTCGGAAGAAACCAGCTCGAACAGGCCCCCTAGGCACTATCTTGGGAGCTGCAGATCTGCACATCCTGGCGAAGTGGTCCGCGCCTCCTCACCTACCGCACTTAATCCCAGTCGCAGGGCATTCAGCTGGGTGCGGGAGATCGTACCCACACTTTGGGCACGAGGAAGTGGTCCCAAGCGGGCGCGGGCTCTGAGTGTTCATGGGGCGCCTCGCTCCACGGCCTCTTCCGATCGCGCAGACCTCCTCCACCTTGCCTGGGCGGGCACCAGCTTACATTCTGGTCGCCCGCAATTCCGACACGACACCTCGTGGCACCTTCCCAGTTCTAGGATGCGAGGAAGGGTGATGCCAGGCTCGCGCAATATCTGGCGCCTCAGTTTCCCAGAGACACACCCCTGAATGAGTTGGTTGCGAATCATGACTTCAGGGTCGTTCCACGCACATGGCGCCGCCAGTCTCCGCAGCCGCCGATAGAATACATCCAGAGTCTCGTCATCCTTCTGTCGAGCCGTTCCCATGAGAAAACGTTCATAATCTGCGTTGGCCATTGGCAGAAAATGATTATAGAGTGCATCCTTTGCCGCCGCAAACGACCCATCCGCCGGCTGCGCATGCACTGCTGGGCCAGCGGAGTACAGGAGAGTGGCCAGCTTGCTGTCGCCGCTTGTCTCCATCGTGGCCCTGAAGTACATCTCAAGCCTATCCATCCACATCTTCCACCTCTGTCCCAGGCTTGATGGAGCACCCGAGGTATCAAACTCAGGCATTGGCTGTAGGGACCCAGGTGGTTTCAGCGGGGGAGCAGGCGGAGGCGCAGCAGCAGCAGCAGCTTGACTCATGGTGGATAGTGCACAGGCACCCCAGAAGATATAATTGATGGGGCCGCAACTCACCACCAGCAGTCAGCCTCCAGAGATGGATTGAATTCTGCCTCTCACCAGGCGTACTCCTTGCAGATGTATCACTCAAGCCAGCAGGCAGACAATGAAGTGTCCAAAAATTGAGCGGGGGGGAAGACCCCTAGTGCATTCAGCAGGCTTCCCATAGAGTCTCACCCATCTACTCGGTGAAAAACAGTGAAAATGTCAATGAATGATTCTGAAATTGACACATGCTGTTTCCAGCGACTGTCTGCCGCTGAAATATCCAAAATTATTGTCCGGATGGCTCACCGACGCTTCGCTATGAAGCCGTGAGTCTCCGAGGCCTATTCATCAAGATGGCCGCCGGCCGCGTGTGTCTCTTCCTTCTCCGCGGTCAGAATTCGGTGGAGCGTTCACGTAGGATCATCTACGCTCCCAGCAAATGTCTCCGCCTGTTCCAGGAAGTGATCCCGGCACTCGTCGCCACTGTTGGCGGTCTCCGGATGCCGCCGTCCGTGAGCCCCCCACCCCCCGTGACACAGAGACACAGAGACAGCAGTGTTACCAGTGTGGGCTCCCCGGTGACTGTGTCGTCACTGGGAACGCCCCGTTTATTTAACTGCGCACGCGACGGAGTGAACGTCACCCGGTCGCGTGCGTACCCTTAAAGGGCCAACGCCACAAGTAGTGCAGAGGGACACCAGCTTTAGGCCCAAGGGTAGCATCACTTAAGGACAAGGGTCCCTTCTTTGATGGCTACAGGAGCAATGCGTTTGCCATGGAGGGCTCCTGTAGTTGCAGAGCTAAACAGCTGTGTACTGTATCTGGGGTGCATTGGTCTGACTTTGTTGTAAGGAGTTTCTTTACGTGTTGTTAGGGATAGAGCTCGGTTGTGGCAGAACTGATGCCTCACGGGGACAGTCTGTGGTGGAAGGAGTTGTGAATGAGGTGCAGCTAGTAGCCCCTTTGTGGGCTGGTTGTGCTCAGTTGTGGCAGAATTGAGGTTGGAGGGTGGCAACCTCTAAAGGGAGCAGTAATAGTTCCTGAAGGTGTGGATTGTTTCAACATTATGAAGTAGGGTGATCTCTATAATTATTAACATATGTTAACACCTATTAAGACATATGGTTTTTGATTACTTTTCCAGCTATTAAGTGGACCTGTTGGTTGTGTACCCGTTTTCGACACCTGGCTGTCACTGCCAAAACACAGCTTTTCACCACCCTGCAACTGTCACACCTGTCTTTGTCATGTTTTATTTCAAGGTGCAGCACATGTTTGAGGAATTCACACCCAACCCTGCCCTCCATCTTTTCTGCTCTTTGTTTCATCATGAGTAAACCCCTGCAGGGTTGCAGCATCCCTCTGATACCGAAGGCCTGCTGCCACATAAAAAAACAAAGAGTTTGTGGCTGTTTGTGGCAGTAGGGGGGCATTTTCATTTTTCACTGTGTGAGAAGAGTTTGGCACTTTAGGGGGACAGCAGGGTAGACTTCTGGGTGAAATGAGCAGGGATTCTAAACTCTGCCCCTATAAATGTATGATAAATGCATTCTTGCCCTTCCTAGCATTGGCCCTGCCCTACGAGTAGGTCACTGAGCACAACACCTGGGCATGGTAGGGTGAGCTTTGATGCATCTCTTAGCAAGGCAGAATGGGTGTCTCCAATTTTCAAGTAGTCCTTTCTCTGAACCAAAGGCTTTTTCCACCCATAACTCTTAGCTGTATTATATGGTAATAGAATGGTGTTTACAGACTTCTCCTTCCCCCTCCTCTGCCAACTTGCAGATGCTTGCTCTTTTGCACATGGGATACATTGTATCAATGTGTGTGTGTGAGAGAGGGAGGGTGAGATAGATTGAGAGAGTGAGAGAGAGAGAAAGCGAGAGAGAGAGAGACAGAGAGAGAGAGAGAGACAGAGAGAGAGAGAGAGAGAGAGGTGCATTGACAGGTCAGTGTGAGCTAGTGAAAAGGGACCTGTATAAAAGAGGCCAGTGGAGGGAGTGCTGGTGTGGCAGATTGTTCTGTCTTGTAAGTCATGCTCCCCCATTCCCCTGACTAACCGTCTCCCCTCTAAGATCTCCTACACTACACAGGGGCCACCACATACCTACCTGTGAACACATCATCACTAACTGAGCCACAACTAAACTCTCCTCCATAGTCTTGTCACACTCTCCCACATCAGCAGCTAACCAGACCCAGAGCTCTGTTGTCTATGAGATCTTCGGCTCTTCCCTATGGATAATATACTGCCAATGTTCTCTGCCAAAATAATAGAAAGCAGATTGGCACTCAAGATCTGGGTCTTTCCGACCGGCACACATCAGCACCACATGTGTTCACATCTACCTTTTCCATTGTCCCATTAATGTTCCCAGCCCCCTTTTGTTTTACAGGGCCAAGTCGAGTGAGGCCATCAATAATGGAAGACAGCACTATACAAGAGCACTTAAATTGCATAATACAGATACAAAAGCCAAAACCTTAGACTTTTTTGTACTTGTTTATGACAGAATTTAAGTGCACAGAACAGTCACAAGGGCACTCATTGGTCTTATTTTAATTACAACAGAGACTCATTTACACACAGAATTGAGGCATTGCATCTCAGAAGAATGTCTAGAAATAATACTGGCATGTCCAATTGTAATGAATATGCAAAAACTAGCTAAAACATGGTGTTGGTGCAGGGCCATTGTGGACATTCACTTCCAAACCGCAATGAAAGTTTACGTTCCTGTGAGCTCAGTTAGAAGGCAGACATGAATTCTGCAACAATTGCAATATTATATTATGAAACAGAGGAGCTCACTATGAAGCATAGTTGTTGTACTGTTCGCTCAAGGATGAGGATGGGAACAAACGTGCGGGGGACAAGACAGGTTTTTCCACTACTGTCTGGATTTTTCAGCTCTTTGCCTTGCATGCTTGCTGTCTGTCCATCGACTGGGGTTGGTTGGCAACCAGGAAAGGGTGGGGATTTGTCCTCCATAGGAAGAGAGGTATCCTGATGGTAGACAGAGAATTGGTACCCCCGGGTGATGGAGTCTCGCTGAGAGGGAGGACGCCGCAGTCTAGACTCTGTTGGACTGGGTAGGGTCGTTATGGCTGAAACTTCTCCTGCAACTGCACTAACGGTGATGTAGACCCTTTTTTGTGTGTCCATGTATAACCAATTGCATTTATTCCAATAGTTATTTCTATGCTTAGTATGTGTGTGAATAAAGTGTCTGCAAAGAACCAATTATATTCCAATCATTGGTCTCGGTGTGTAGTATTGCCTTCCTGAGTCCAAGAACTTTTGGTCAATGTAATAGGGTGAGTAAGTCTGAGGTCATTAAACGTGTCAGAATAGCAAAACATCAATACAACACAGAATTTTATGTTTATATCTGATAGATCAAGGAACTAATTTCCATGCACAATTGCATCTCGAAAGATAGCATTACCTCTCATAAAACTGCTGAAAAATAACACTGGATGGTGCTGTACAGCACAAACTTTGAATGTTACTACATGATACGCTATACTTTACACTGTTAAGCTCTTCAACCATATATCCTCATTTATATATTAGACTTTGATTTGTAAGCAAGAGATGGTCTTCTTACAATATGTTTCAGAAAGATATTTCAGGATAGTGTTACCTCAGAGGAAATTAATTTGTCTACTGAGCATACCCAAGTGTCCACCCAATAGGTGGAGGTGTATTGCAATGGGTCACGATGTGACTGCCAAGTGTGCATGTTGATTTTGTGCTGTCATGGTGCTTGTGGTTTAGTGTTATGATTGTGGCGGTCCGAGGGGGATTGCAGGCACCTGTTACGCTCACCTAGTTCCCACAGGGCGTCGATCGGACCCGGACAGCTGCGGTCTCCACCAACGTGATGCGTAGTGCATAGATGACAGTCTGCACTGGCCCGCCTAATCTCGTCTGCTTGACCCGTAGAAGTATTCTCCTGCAAGTGGAGAAAGGGATTTAGCCACCCGTGGATTTTAGTGATGCCCCCCCCACTGTTCTCGTTCTCCCCGCTAGTCACCTCCGATATTCCCTTTTAGTAACCTCACCTTATGTTTTTAAATGATGAGCTCTCCATCCTGCATGGTATGCAGGGGCGCGTAGATACCAGTTACTTCACTGGTTTGAAGGTACTGGAGGAGTTCCGGAGGAATATTGACTCCGGGGTTTATAAAGTTCAAAGAGTTCAATATGTCCGATGTTCACTCTTGTTCCATTCCCTTGTTGAATTGCAGCTAAAAATATTGCCTGAAGGTAGCTGATGGCGTTCAGGTAAGAGACTGTATTACCCAACACTGTCCGGTAAAAGTTGCATGAGTTTAACTTGTTGTTTTCTCTCCCTTTATAGGTGCGGCATAGGAAGATATGACGTATTGAAGGGTAATGCCTCCAGTGGTAAATCAGGTAAGCCTATGGTGGTAAAAGTGTTTGTATTTGTCGGCTCTCTCGGCTCACCTTGTTATTTCTTTTGTTTTCCCCCAGGTGCTGGAGTTCGATGAAGAAAATGATGGAGGCAGCGCCAAGTCAAAAGATGCTGTGGACTGGTGAGTATGACGCAATGCTGCTGCTGGCAATGCAACGGGTGCTGAAGTAATGTCCTCTCAGGCTCAGAGACGTGCAGGATCCGGAATCAGGTAAGGAATTAAAATAATGTCCGTGATCTAACCTTTTCTCCTTCTTACCCCTTTTTCTAGGAGCTCCGGATTCGAGGCGGGCGTGGCAGAAGACTGGATGCTGACTTGCAGGCACGTTGAGTGTTACGCTGCAGAATGCAGAATAACGTGAAACGTGTGCTGATGTTTGGGCGTGGTTTAAATAGCCTCCAAAGTAGTTCCAGGTAAGAAGTTCCCCAGAAGCACACCCGAGTAAAAAAATAGTCCCTGTAATAAAATAGTCCCATTCAGGCCTCACATTGGCTTGGAGTCATTTGCAGCATGGTCTGCATGAGGTAAGTAATGTCTATGAGCCTGGCGCCTATGGCGCCAGGACTGATTTCTAAGATGAGCCTGGTGCCTAAGGTGCCAGGACTGAACCCAAACAGCCCCCAGCCGGGGCTGCTGGGGTTTTAGTAAGTATCTGGATGCCTGCTCCCGGGGCTGATGGACTCGATCCGGAAGCCCGGGGGTAGGCATCATGACAGCACTCCCCCCCAAGGCCCCTCCTAAAGTTGTTCTTCCCCTTGGCCCTGGCTTGTCTGGGAAGTTCCGATGGAATGTTCTCACCAACCGAGGAGCATGAACGTGGTCACTAGGTTCCCATGACCTTTCTTGTGGTCCGTAACCCTTCCAGTCGATTAAATAAAAAAGTCTTGATTTAACCATCTAAGAGTCCAGGAAGTTTTTTACCTCGAATTCAGGTTCTCCATCTATTAGGATGGGGTCAGGTGGTTTGGTTAATCTTGTCCCAGGTTGAACTGGTTTTAGAAGTGAAACATGAAAGACAGGATGAATTTGCATATTAGAGGGTAATTCTAATTTGACGGCCAGCGAGTTGATAATGGCCTTAATGGTGTAAGGTCCCAAATATCTAGGATTAAAAGTCTGAGTTCCATTCAGAGATATGTGTCTTGTAGCCAGCCAAACTTGATCTCCAATCCGATATGGTGGAGTCTCACTTCTATGTTGATCAGAATTTTTCTTGTATTTCTCTTTTGCTTGTATCAAATGTTCTGTTGCCTCCTTAAAGGCTTGTGTAATAGTAGAGTGTAGATGAGTCACTGCCGGCATTTCTAAGTGCTGGGGCGAATCGAGTTCTGAGGTTCGAGGATGATGTCCATATATGGTATAAAAGGGGCTTTGTCCGGTTCCTGAATGTACAGAGCCATTGTATGCGTATTCAGAAATCCATAAAATATCCTTCCAATTACTTTCGGTTTGGTGAAACATACAACGTAGGTATTGTTCAAGAGTCTGGTTGGTCCTCTCCGTCTGACCATCGGTTTGAGGATGGTGACTGGTTGATAACCTTACGTCGATTTGTGCCAATTGACAACATTTCTTCCAAAATTGCGAAATGAACTGACTACCTCGGTCAGAAATCAATACGGAAGGAAATCCATGTATTCGAACAATGTTTTCGAGAAATTCCTTGGCCAAAATTGAAGCGGAAAGGTAATCCTTTTAAAGGAATAAAGTGGGCCATCTTGGAAAAAAAGATCCACAATAACTAGAATGGTGTTGAATCCATTACATGGCGGTAGATCTGTAATAAAGTCTAAAGATAAAGTGTGCCATGGTGTGGGTGGAATATCTAAAGGTTGTAAAAGACCAGCTGGTTTTTTCTTCTGACTTTTGTTTTGGGCGCACATGCCACAAGACAGTACAAATGACTTTACGTCTTTTTGCCAGGTAGGCCACCAGAATTGTCTTTTAATTTTAGCTTCAGTCTTTGCAATACCTGGGTGCCCTTCCATCAGAGCGTCATGGTAATTGGAGATGACTAGTTCTTGTAGTTCCTTGTGTGGTAGAAATAGACGCCCTTGATAGTAAGCTAAGTCATTGATGAACGAACAATCTTGGCCCTTTTTCACCCAGTCCTGCAGGGCTGCTGAATCGAAAAGTTATTGGATTTTTAAATGAATATCTTCTAAAGTCTGTAGAGTAGTTATGCCAAAAATTCTTTGTTCTGGAATTATAGGCACCGGGTCTGAGTTCGAATATGCTTCTCCCATTCCTATTCGGGATAAGGCATCTGCCTTACCATTCTTACAACCTGGTCGATAAGTGATCACGAAATCGAATTCAGCAAGGAATAATGCCCATCGAAGTTGACACAATGATTGGGCCTTGGCTACCTTTAAATACTGCAAGTTCCTGTGATCGGTGATTACAGTGATGGTGTGCCTGGCACAGAGAAGATAATGCCGCCAAGCCTTGAAAGCTGATTTGATGGATAACAACTCTTTATCGGTAACCGCATAGTTTAACTCGGGGCCCGAGAACTTTCTGGACCAAAATGCTACTGGATGAAGTTGATCGGTTTCAGGATCCTTCTGGGACAGGACAGCCCCCATGGCTAAACTGAATGCATCGGTTTCAACTATGTATGGGAGCTCGGGGCATGGATGCTTTAAGACAGGTGCCGACGTGAATTTCAATTTCAGCTCTTGGAAGGCTTTTTCAGCCTCTTCGGTCCACAAGAAGCGTTTGTTTTTTCGCAAACGTGCTGTGATAGGGTGTACAACATGTGAGAAGTCAGGAATAAATCTATGGTAGAAATTAGGAAATCCAAGCATGCTTTGTACCCCTTTAACTGAACTGGGTGATGGCCACTTAAGAATTGCGTCCACCTTTCGAGAGTCCATTCGGACTCCTTTTGGAGTCAGGATAAATCCAAGGAATTCAACTTCTGTAGCATGAAAAACAGATTTTTCCAATTTTGCTTATAACTTGTGCTGGCGTAGTTTCTCGAGGACTGCAGGAACGTGCTTAACACGGTCTGATTCTGAGGAGGAGTACACTAGAATATCGTCTATGTATGCGACAACACAGACGTCAATGAGTTCACGAAGGACATCGTTCATAAAACACTGGAAGGCTGCTGGTGCATTGCACAACCCGAAGGGCATCACCTGATATTCGAATAATCCATACTTGGTGCGAAAGGCAGTCTTCCATTTGTCGCCTTTCTTTACACGTACAGATGATATGCCCCTCGGAGATCTAATTTAGTGTAGATGCAAGCATCCTTTACTTGGCCTAGTAATTCGGGGATCAGAGGCAATGGGTATCGGTTCTTCACCGTAATCTGATTTAATGCGTGGTAGTCTATGCACGTTCTGAGGTCACCTTCCTTTTTAGGCATGAAGAATAAAGCTGAGGATGCAGGGGACTTGGATGGACGAATGAAGCCATTAGCAAGGTATTGGTCCAAGTATTGTCGTAGGTGAAGGTGTTTGGGTTCCGTAAGGGCGTAGATCCTACTGCATGGAGGTCGTGCACCGGGTATGAGGTCGATTTGACAATCGTATGATCTGTGAGGTGGTAAGGTGTTTGCCTGTTCTTTTTTGAAAACATCCTGGAATTCTTGATATTCCTGAGGTAACTGCACGACTGGATTAGCGACTGTGGCCAGGCCTTTGTTCAAGGTTTTTTTCAGATAACAGGTGTGTGCACAATCCGGGAAGGTTATTTTCTTCTCTCGCCAATCAATACAAGGATTATGTGTTTCCAACCAAGGTATCCCCAGTATTATTTGGAACTGCGGGGCTTTGATTAAATCAAACACAATAGTCTCTCGATGCCCATCTTTACCCAACAGTGTCATCTCTGTGGTGGAATGAGTTACAGGCCCAGAGGCAATTTCAGTTCCATCGACTGTGGTGATGACATCTGAAGTGGTCTTTTTGCAGAGAGGTAGATTCATCCTAGAAGCCAATTTGTGGTCCATATAGTTTCCTACGGCCCGCTATCAATGTATGCCCTTGCTGTGTGCATAAGTGATGGCTGCCTTGGATCAATAAGGACCATTGGTATGATTAGGTGCGAGGTCTGAGTGTCCTTCTTCAAGCTCGGCAAGCGGACCTCTACGTTTGTCGGGCGTGGTCATTTCCCGAATCAGGCTCTGTTTGATTTCTATCAGCAACTCCGACTACTTTCTTGGATGGTTTTATAGGGCAATCCCATTGAAAATGTCCTGAGGCCCCACAGTACAGACACAATTGCATCTGCCATCTCCTTTCTCTTTCCTTTTGAGTTAAGGGTCCCTTAACCCCCCGATCTGCATAGGTTCTGATGCATCTGTTCCTTTGGGGGTAACATTGGGTTTAACCAATACCCGATTCTTGAATTTAGCTTGATCAGCCTTTCTATTCTGAAGTCGGTGGTCTAACTGGAACACTAAGTCTATATATTCTGCGCAATCCTGAGGTGGGTTCACAACTTGGGCCAAAACATCTTTGAGTTCACCCCGAAGTCCACGATGAAATAATGTAATTCGTTTTACCTCTGGTGATCCGGTTTCCACCACCAACCTATTGAAGGTTGCGATATAGGTTAGCAGATCCTGGTTACCTTGTCGTAGGGATAAAAGTTTGTTATCCAGGGCTGTCCCTGTGAATGTCTGGCGAATAGTCTTTCCATGCTCAATTGACAACCCTGAAAATCCCGAAGAAAAGGGTCGTCCTGGTTGACTAGTGGAATTGACCAACCTGCTGCGCTGCCACTAAGGTATGATACTACACAGGCTACCTTGGCTTGGTCGTTGGGAAAAACTCCAGGTCTGCATAAAAAGTGCAAGCGGCATTGGTTCATGAACACGGCAAACCTTTTCTGGTCCGCAACAAAATGTTCGGGTGGAGCTAAAGGAATGCTCCCTGGTAAAACCACTTGCACAGAATTTCTCGATGAAACGGAAGTCGGATTGCCCCCGAGTCCAGGTAGTGGTGTTTGCCCAGCTTGGTTTTGCAGCAGTTGTCTAGCAAGATCATCAGTGCGCTCCTTTGACGCTATCAGTTCTCTCCTGAGGGCATTAGTTTCTTGGCACGCAGAGTGCACTTCTGCCCTATGTTCCCCTAACAATTGGGCTAGTTGGTCTGTTTCTGAGGTTTCCATTACGCCCGGGTGGTGATTTGTAGATAGGCTTCGTGTTCTGTTATGCTCACCTGGTTCCCACAGGGGCGTCGATCGGACCCGGACAGCTGTGGTCTCCACCATCATGATGTGTAGTGCAGAGATGACAGTCTGGACTGGCCCACCTAATCTCGTCTGCTTGACCCGTAGAAGTATTCTCCTGCAAGTGGAGAAAGGGATTTAGCCACCCGTGGATTTTAGTGATGCCCCCCCCCCACTGTTCTCGTTCTCCCCACTAGTCACCTCCAATATCCCCTTTTAGTAACCTCACCTTATGTTTTTAAATGATGAGCTCTCCATCCTGCATGGCATGCAGGGGCGCGTAGATACCAGTTACATCACTGGTTTGAAGGTACTGGAGGAGTTCCGGAGGAATATTGACTCCGGGGTTTATAAAGTTCAAAAAGTTCAATATGTCCGATGTTCACTCTTGTTCCTTTCCATTGTTGAATTGCAGCTAAAAATATTTCCTGGAGGTAGCTGATGGCGTTCAGGTAAGGGTCTGTATTACCCAACATTGTCCGGTAAAAGTTGCATGAGTTTAACTTGTTGTTTTCTCTCCCTTTATAGGTGCGGCATAGGAAGATGTGGCGTATTAAAGGGTAATGCCTCCGGTGGTAAATCAGGTAAGCCTATGGTGGTAAAAGTGATTGTATTTGTCGGCTCTCTCGGCTCACCTTGTTATTTCTTGTGTTATCCGCCAGGTGCTGGAGTTTGACGAAGAAAATGATGGAGGCAGCGCCGAGTCGAAAGATGCTGTGGGCTGGTGAGTACGACGCAACGCTGTTGCTGGCGATGCAACGCGTGCTGAAGTAATGTCCTTTCAGTCTCTGAGACGTGCTGGATCCGGAATCAGGTAAGGAATTAAAATAATGTCCGTGATCTAACCTTTTCTCCTTCTTTCCCCTTTTTCCAGGAGCTCCGGATTCGAGGCGGGCGTGGCAGAAGACTGGATGCTGACTTGCAGGCACGGTGAGCGTTACGCTGCAGAATGCAGAATAACGCAAAGCGTGTGCTGCTGTTCGGGCGTGGTTTAAATAGCCTCCAAAGTAGTTCCAGGTAAGAAGTTCCCCAGAACCACACCTGAGTAAAAAAATAGTCCCTGTAATAAAATAGTCCCATCCAGGCCTCGCGTTGGCTTCGATTCATTTGCAGCATGGTCTGCATGAGGTAAGTAATGTCTATGAGCCTGGCACCTATGGCGCCAGGACTGATTTCTAAGATGAGCCTGGCGCCTAAGGCGCCAGGACTGAACCCAAACAGCCCCCAGCCGGGGCTGCTGGGGTTTTAACAAGTATCTGGATGCCTGCTCCCGGGGCTGATGGACTCGATCCGGATGCCTGGGGGTAGGCATCATGACAGCACCGAGCCGGAACATACTGCTTCAGTAGAGTGCGCACTACCCCATGGTCTGACACACACAACTCCACCAGGTGGAGAAATGAACATTGAGGGACTGAGGTTTGGGCAGAGGGACAATTGGTTTACAGCATTGCAAGTCTTGAAAATTGGTGATGTCATCGAGGACGAGGCAGTATTTATCTCTATAGGTGGCTATGCATTACCACCATAATGTTTGTATCCAATATCAAACATTTGTACTACAATAACCTGATGGTACAGACAAGAGGATATGCAACAATATCTGACAATTGTGCATTTCATTTGCATGTGACTGCATGTTATTCAGTGAATATGTGTTCTACATGTAAAGTATTGATAGGCTATTTGTAATACCCATTGCCCCGATTGCACTGCAACACATAGAATACAGCTGACTACCACAGAAAACGTGGTCCTGCAGTCACACAGTTAATGGAATAACAGACATCTCTGTGCCTAAACACAATACTTTGCATGAGTCCAGTTGCATTATATCATTCCAATAGATTACATACAGCCTCTAAGATCACTGAACATAAACATACATATGCAGATCACTACAGTAAGCTCTTTTCCCAGCATGCCATCCCAGCCACCATGCTGCATGCCGCTTGAGCTCAATGCCAAGTCGATAAATTGGGCTGTTTGTCCTGCACTCCTAACAGTTTAGTTCTCCTTTTAGTTCTGTGCTCACAGACTGGACATCCTGCTTTCATTGTTCTAGCTTAAATTAGAGAGCTACTCTTGCATTTTATTTGGACTTTCCGAGTTTTCCTTGTCTGCCTTCTTATTCCCCTTCTAAATCTCTGTTTCCCCTTCCATAACTACAACTCTCTGGGGGCCATTACGAGTTTGGAGGTAGCCATGGTACTAATAGCACCATGGTTGCCTCCAAACCAGTGTCTGGGTCCGTGGTGTCGGAATGGGGACTTACCGGGACATTCTGACCTTTGCGGACCCGGTAAATCCCCATTCGGAAAACCATTCCCCATTCCCAATCAAGCCCCCACAGGGCTCAATGGGAATGGGGAAGGAGCTGCGAATGGAGAAGGAGCTAATAATTATTAGCTCCCTGGTCCCTTAACGGGTCCCGCTAAGGGTGGCTGGTAAAACCAGCTGGCCCTAGTGGGACCCACTAAGGGACCTCGGAATGCGGTGGTAGGGGGTTAACGGCACCGGCATCCTTACCGGTGCCATTAACCCCTTACCGCCGAATTCGGAATGAGGCCCTCTCTCTCTGTCTCAACTGCTGTCTGCCCATCCTCAACCTTCAACTTCCTCCTAGATCCCTCAACCTCTGAAAGGGGGGGTTAAGGAGTAGTCCTGTGGTTCATCTTCTTCTCCCTAATGGGTTCTTCTTCTCCCCAAGTGTTTCCTCAAAATAAAAGGAGACGTTGC
Source organism: Ambystoma mexicanum (assembly GCF_040938575.1). Taxonomy (NCBI): domain Eukaryota; kingdom Metazoa; phylum Chordata; class Amphibia; order Caudata; family Ambystomatidae; genus Ambystoma; species Ambystoma mexicanum. The sequence continues at coordinate 896,766,690 of NC_090937.1, read as the reverse complement.
CTTGTGTTTCAAAGTGCAAAACACAAAAATAAACATCTCCACAAAATCGGAAAAGTTTGTCTTTAATGCAGTGCTTTACCAAATACCCATCCTTATGGGGCCATTATGAGTTATTTTGGGGCTGCGGCACATAAGTATTTGCTGCCCCAACCAAACCAAAGAAATTAAATTGCCCCTCATGGAAAACACAACCCAATGCTTACTATGCTGTCCTAGCAGCCATCACAACACTCATTGGTGCTGCCTTCAAGTCATTTTACCCCTTCATCATTGCTGGAATCGGAATAATAAACCAATGGAATTCCACAAACAAGATCATCAGTCCATGATGAGGGTATTTGTGTTGTAGCATAGATAAAGGACACCTGTTAAGAATAGCGGCATGGAGCAAGGTGTACAGTTTGTAGTATAGACGCAGGACACATCAGCTGTCTAAAAAAAGTACATTAAAACAAAACTAATTTTAATTTAAAGGTACTCACGCTTTACAATTACAATTGTATAATTGTCATTTTATAAATAAGCGAGTTGCTTTTAAGCACTGGGTCAGGATTCGAACCTGTTCTGTGCTGCCTTGTCTTGGAGACATTAAAATAGGCACTGATACCATGGCAAAGATAGTGGATATGGATTCAAAACTACCAGTTAGGGGCACATATCCGAACATAGACTGAGGTTAGAAGAGGGCTGGCGTTTTCAAGCCATGTTTATATTAGTGATGAAAGATGCACATTACTTTGTGATCATGATCAATGATCATGATTATCAAATATGAAGCACCACTATAGTCAGTTAAAGTATATGTAAAGCTTTTTTAAAGAGGTTACACCGAGAACTAAAACAAGATTAGAGACAATTTTGAAATATTTAGAAACTGGCGATTTTGCCAGATTAGGTACCATGAGATTAAATAAAATCACACAATTTGGTCCCAGCGGTTGATGAGGATGATTTAATATTTGTAAAGCACACAACCACACAAAGGCGCCTTGGTGCTACACAGGCTACAGTCACAGTTAAGGCCCACTAACATGTTTGGAATAAAAATGTCTTTAGAAGCTGACGAAAGCGTAGATGGTCCACTGTCGCTCGAAGGTGAAGTGGGAGTGAATTCAAGCTTTTGGCAGCGGCCACTGAGAAAATGCGCCCTCGAACCCAGGAGAGCCGTGTACAAGGAATATCAATCATATACGAATGGAGAGGATGAAGCAGGCGATTGGGAACATACGGACAGAACTTACTCCACACATATTCAGCCCTCAGGCCATAGAAAGCCTGTTGGACAATACATAATGATTTGAACTGTACCCGCTGAGCCACAACCAACCAGTGAAGCTGCCGCACGGCTGGAGAAACAGAGGTATGGCAAGGAGTGCTGGCCACTAGCCTGGCTGCAGAGCACTTGGAGGCAATGGATGAGGTAGGGTGGATGCGCTAGATATAGAGAGTTACTATAGTCAAGGGTACGCACGACGAGTGCAGCGACCAGTAGGGCGCAGAGCTGGACATGCAGAAAACCAAGTACCCACCTCAGAACTCGTAGTATGTAACACGGAGGCCACACGGAAGGAGAGTTACCCCTAAATCCTTCACAACTAGAACTGGAGTAGGACAGGGGCCATGAGAAGTAGGCCAGAAAGCAAAGGTTGAAAAAGAAAAAGTAGAGCAGGGTCCAACCACCGGTATCTCTCTCTTGTCCCCATTAAGCTTAAGCAAATTGCGGGCCATCTAGCGACCCACATCCTCCAAGCACCCCCGTTGCTGAGATGCAGGATCAGGATGATGAAGATCAAGGCACAAAATAATCGGGGTATCATCAGCATACAAGTAGCGTTGGAGGCCATGGGAGTGGAGGAGCTCGACAAGAGGCTGGATGTACAAATTAAACAAAATAGGAGACAAGACTGAGCCCTGGGGGACTCCACAGGTAAGAGGAACAGACCGAAATGCGGGCAGAGACAGAGTTTGTGAACAGTCACTCAAAAAAGCCGAAAACCAGGAGAGCACCTGTCCAGCTACTCCCGTCCCAGCCAGCCGGGCCAACAGGATGGAGTAGTTGACAGTATCAAAAGCCGCTGACAGATCTAAGAAAAACAAGGTCCCCACTCCACCCTGAACTGAGAGATGCACAAGATCATCCACCACATAGACTAACACGCTCTGAGGATGGAACCCAGACTGGAAATGGTTAAAGAAAGCAAATGATTTCAATAATGAGCTAAGAAGAGGGGAGATCAGAGACTCAAGGAGTTTCATAAAGAATGGGAGTAATGAATTGGGTGAAAACTAGAAGGACAGGTTGGATCAAGAGAGGGTTTCTTCAAGATGGGGACCACCAATGTGTGCTTCAAGTGCGCAGCTATGGTTCCCAACTGACAAGAATGGTTGATGACCTAGGCCACCAAAGGGGAAATAATAGGCAGGATCTCTTTGCAAATGGCCAGTGGGACAGAATCCAGTGCAGAGGCAGATTTGAACATAGACATGGCCTTTATAATGTCTTCCTCAAAATTCATTAGAGACAGACAGAGATCTTGGCTTCGAGGACTTTGAAGAGACAGAGGGGGACCTTCCCGACCCTAAGTCTGAGAGCATAATCAATTTGCGAATGGTCACAATCTTCTCTGAGAAGAAACTCGAGAGGGAGTCACAAAGTGCCTGCGATGGCACCACCACTGTTTGAGCTGCAGTCGGAGAGGATAGTGAGCGTACAACCTCAAACCTACAGTTATCCTCCACAACTGCCTTGTGGAATACTGCTGTTGCCTGCCGCAAGAGAGTCTGGTCTGATTGCAGATAAGACCCTCTCCACCTGCGCTCAGTCTGACAACTCTTGATGCGAAGGAGCCTTACAGCCTCATCACACCAGGGCTGTGATTGACGAGAGTGCTGTCTTGGAAGCTTTACTGGGGCCAGGTGGTCCAGTGTATTTGTAAAAACCTGTGCATGTACACAACCGCGGACAGGGCTTGGCACCTTGCTACAATAGATTGAGCAACATAAGCTGTATCAACAGACTTCCAATTCCTTTTTAATACTTGGGGCTTTGGAGTAGCCTGGGAAGGCGTATCAATCGTTAGAGAAAAAGGGATCACAAAATGATCAGACCAATTGAGTTGAAATGCAGGAAGAACTGAGAATAACAAAGAGGAAGAGAAAACAAGATCAAGTGTGTTACCCAGACAGTGAGTAGGGCCTGGCCCAAGCTAGGAAAGAGCAAGATCATTCATCCCTGCGTAAAACGGAATCATGGGCTGATCAGTATGAGAGCTGACCTGTAGATTAAGGTTTCCCACAATCAGTAGATTGCTATGTCACAGGTGGAGATCAGTTATAAGGTTTAGAAAACTACCAGGAATCATAGGTGGGGGGCTGATTGTTAGGAAAGATTTCTAAATTGTAGGTAATTTTCCTTCCATGTGGCAACCCCTAAACTTTTTGCTGTTGTTTTCACCTTGATCTAGACTTTGCCAGAGAAGTGCAGCCTTCTGCCGCACTTCTCTGGGCTTTCGCTCCATTCTTATGGGGAAACTGACATGCCCTTAAGACAGTCAGTACCGGGAAACGTTGTTTTCCGGAGTTCTTTTCTCATGTTGCAGCTTTCGCGCATAATGACGTCCAGTCACCCACCCGCTCGCCAACATGAGCTAAAAGGAAATCCAACAATGAGATGGTCTAATAAATTAAAGTCAATCGTGAATGAGGCACTGAGGCAGTAGCCGTACGAGCGGTTAAAATGGGACAATTTGTCCACAGTATTAACCAATTCACAGTTATTTTATGTTTTTTTTTTATATATGAGCAAGGTTATTGGTGAATGTTGTTCGAATTTCATGAAAGAAAATAATGATCTGTTTGAATATCCTGATTTGGAAAGTGCAGACATAACAGAATTACTGAACCTGAAAATATTTTAAAAAAGAAGAAAAAAAAACCTTCTCAGAAACAGACCCTTACCAAACTGCTAAATAATGTGAGCCTAACAATCTAATCTGAGTTTTACTGCTATATTTCAAAGCTTTAAATAGCCCAACCCAAATACATGCAGTTTTCATGATGAATAAGAGCTTTGAAATTGTACGAAAACAAACAGTTTCTCTGTCAAATAAGCAGAACTGAAAATAAGCTCACTTGAGGCTTTTGGTGAGTTCTGTTCTTTCTACAACCCCTTCTGCCTTCCTCAAATGGCCTACATGAAAAGAAAGAGCAGGCAATGGGATACATAATGCACACATTGTGAGTCGGCCAACCTCTTTACGAGAGGCACCATAGCCCCAGGCAGTGGGAACACAGGATTTGTCCAACATCTCTGTATCATTCGGTGCAAAGCTGGGATAGAAACCACAACACTTTGGTTCTACAGTCTTAAATGTAGCAACGTATTCACCTGTACCAACTACCACTTTATGATTTTCAATGCTGGTGCCTTCCAGTTTATTTCAACTTCATTTGTAGGAGATCAGATCTACACCTGCCATATACTCATGCTATTTTAGTTATCCTCCTAAGTAGTGCTATCGGGATCAGTTCTGTTGTTTTGTAGCAAGCTAGATGTTAAAATTACCAGAGTAAATATAAACTCAAATTTGTCACAGATGGCCTCATTACAAGTATGGCGGTAAGGCAACAACGGTGCCGGTAGCGCTACCGGCACCGTTGCTACCATACTTCCATACTACGAGTTCTGCTTGCGGGTGCCCTTGCAGCCACCAGGTCTGCCTGGTGGCTGTAACAGCACCCACAAGCAGAACAGGACTGTAGCACCGGTACCGCGATTAACAGTACCGGTGCTACCATGGGAATGGGAATATACCGGGCCTGGCACCCGTGAAAGGGCAATTTGTATTTGTATTTGTTTTATTTGTAGTGCGCACCTTGCCCCAGGGCATCTAGGCGCATGTTTCAAGAGGCAGTTACAAATTACAGCAAATAGATACATTATACATTTTACACATATTTACATATAGTTCAGAACATAGCATAGAGAGGATCGGAACAGATCTAAGTATACAGTATAAACAGTCTATAAACAGTGAAAAGGCGGTGAGGGGATTAAAAGCTGTATGGATTATAGAGAGGTGGCCGGGGCATCCCATTCATGTAACCACAGTTTGGTTTTAGCTTTGAAGGAATGGATGTATGGAACGTTTCTAAGAGCATTGGGTAGGGTGTTCCAAAGCTTAGCAGCAAGGACTGGGAAGCTCGAGCCTCTGGCTGTCTGTAACTTGAAACTGGGAATAGTCAGTGTGTGAGCCTGAGCAGATCTCAGGGGTCTGGTTGCTGTATGTTGTGTAAAGCGTGTGGATAAGTAGGCAGGGGCTGCATTGTTCTGGGCCTTGTGGGTTAGAACGAGAGCTTTGAGGGATATGCGATGAATGATGGGTAGCCAATGCAAGTTGCGTCTAGTGTTGGAGATGTGAGAACGCTTGGGTAAATTGAGAGCTGCCCTTATGGCGTTGTTCTGCGTGACCTGGAGTTAATCAACGTTTCTTTGACTGGTCCCTAGGTAGAGAGCATTGCAATAGACGATTTTGGACATGATGATGGTTCTGGCGAGGATCAGACAGTTGCCCGTTGTCAAAAAGGGGCAGCACGCTGTGATCAGTTTACAGGTATAAGATGATGCTGAGACAACTGCGTTGGTTTGTCGATTGAGGGACAGAGTAGAGTCAAGGTATATTCCAAGTGTTTTTGTGACGTTAGAGACTTTGATATCGTTCCCGTCAATAATAAAGGATTTGTATTGGGGGTTCAGTTTAGTAAGTTTGGATTGAGAGCCTAGAATGATTAACTTCGTTTTTTCATCATTAAGGCAGAGCCCAAGATGTGCCATCCAGGCCTGGATGACAGTGTAGACTGCATTGAGTGCTTTGGCATCGGTTACATAGTCGCCAGTGATATGGAAGAGTATCTGGGTGTCATCCGCATAATTAGTTTTGGAGACACCCAGATAGTCAAGTATATCAAAGAGCGATTTAGTAAACACATTGTAAAGTGTGGGAGATACACAGGATCCTTGAGGGACTCTGCACGGGACGTGAGCTGGATCGGCTTTGGCTAGCGAAGAGAAGACCCTCATGGTTCTGTTTGCAAAGAAAGAGCTGATCCAGGATGTGGCTCCGTCCGAAAATTGAGCCGCAATCTTGAGGTGGTGGCAGAGGATTTGATGATCGACCAAATCAAAGGCTGCTGAAAGATGAAGGAGGAGCAGGAGCGCTTGTTTGCCCTTGTCTTTCAAATCCTCGATTTGGGTTTTCAAATCAATTAAGGCTGTCTCTGTGCTGTGTCTGGGACAGAAACCGGATTGTCTAAGCCCTAATAGATAGTTGGTTTCAAGGTAGTCCTGGATTTGGAGATAGGCCACTCGATCCAGTATTTTGAGAAGGTATGGAACCGTGGTGATGGGCCTGTAGTTGGAGGGGTTACTGGGATCGAGATTAGGTTTTTTTGATTAAAGGGATGACCCATGCATCCTTGAGGTTGTCAGGGTCAGTCCCCGATTTGAAGGAGGCATTAATGAATGAGGTAATGAATGGAGCGAGATCATGTGTGGCTTCCTTTATGACCGGTGCAGGGCAAGCGTCACCTTGGCAAATGGAAGGCTTGAGCTTTGTGATAATATTTTCGTCTTCCTTGATGGTAAGGGGTGAGAAGCTAAAAGGTTTGAAGGAGTGTTTGGGTGAGGGGGTTATGTAAGACGGGGGGTTACCCATTGAGTCAGAAAAGTAGCTTTTTTGGTGTTAATTTTGGCTTGGAGCAAGGCAATTTTGTCAAGCAGTGCCTTTTGAATGTTGGAGCACCACTCAATGGCAGGGGTGCACGTATCAAGCGGGGCAACTGGAGACTCACGTTCCTTCAGGATCTTGAAAAGTTCCTTGGTGTTTGATTGGGCTTGAATGATCCTTTGTTGTACACCTCCTTTTTTGCAGCTAGGATGGCTTCTTTGTAGGTAAGTGAGCCTGTGGTAAGGTTATTTTTGTTGACTAGAGAAGGTGAGCTTTTTCAATGAGCCTCCGCTTTTCTTTTTTCTTTGCGCAGGTCGCGTAAGTGCGGGGTGAACCAGGAATTAAGGTGGAGCCGAGGTTTTTGTTTGCGCAATTTGAGGGGGGCAATGGTGTTGAGGGCTTTTAGCATGGCATGGTTGTAGGTGTTTACTAGAACTAACTGTGGGGTCCGAGCAAGTGGAGGACACCATGTTCAGTAGAGGGAGGATAAGTGGGAGTAATTTCTCAGCCGTAGTATCCTTCTTGTTATGAGTGTAATTGGGAGGGGCAAGGTTGGGTTTATTTGTAGGTGGACTGGAATTAATGGAGAATAATATTTTGTGGTGATCAGGCCATCCACATGGAGACACAGAGGTAACGTTAAGTGCACAGTTCATGTCTGAGACCCAGTCAAGAGTGTGACCCTTGATATGGGTAGGCTCACTGACATGTTGGGGAAGGCCAAAGTCGTCCCGAACACTTTCATTTGTGTCCTGGTAGCCTAGATTGAGGTCTCCCAGTATAAAGATTTGAGAGTTGGGCTTAGCACTACTAGCTAGGATAAATGAGATATCCTCTACGAATGAAGAGGTAGGGCCAGGAGGCCTGTAGATGAGATGCACTGTAGCCGTATGATTAGGTGAGATCGGCAATTTAATAGAAAGTAGTTCCGCTGATGACAGCCGCAGGCTGTTGACAGCTCTGAGGTTAAGCGAGCTCTTAAATATGAAGGCTAATCCTCCCCTCTTAGTCTGATTGGTGTCCCTGTCACACCTGTGACCGTGTCCAGCTGGGCCAGAATAGCCCGGTGATTTCCCATTCGCGGGTGCCAGACCCGGATGTGAGTTGGGAGGTAGCCTTGCCGGTTATACCGGCAAGGCTACCTTCATCATTGTAATGAGGCCCAGAGAGTGGAAAAGCTGAGGCTGCCTGGCTGTATCTTGGTACTGTGATCAGGCCTTTGAACACAGATCTCTGCAATACGTAGTTAATACATGGCTATATTTGAACCATAGTGGCACTCACATTTATTTATATTTATTTCAACTTTAGTTACTGTACATGACCAACATATTCCCCACAGAAATGTAAACACACTACATAACTTCTGGTATATTGAGCACACAAAGCGTATCTACTACAGCAAACAAAATGTTTGAAAGGGTTAATTGATCAGGTTGGAAAAATACTGGTCAACAACAGAAAGACAGCAGAATCAGACTGTCGGCAGCACACTATGCAATAGCATGATGCGTTATTTATGTTTTGCAAAAAATGGGCTCTGATCTCTTTGAATCTGGAAGCATGTGTGTGCCCTTCCAAAGACAGAGCCTGGGGGACTATTACCATTGTTCCCTCCCATAAAGGTGTCTCTGCATCATTCAGAACAAGACAATTACATTGATTCAGCCGTTAGTCGAAATACACCTACATCGTTGCTTCCATTTGATGCTGAAATCAAAGAACATGAAAATGAAGGAGTGAAAAAATAAACTGAAATAGTCAATAGGAGTCCAGTTCGTCACTGGAGGGTTTCTAACTTTTTTTGCCAAGCTCTTTAGCTTCATGTCAAAACAGGGAACGTTAAAATGCATAATATTATCTGGCATATCAATAATGTTGAACTACAGCAATGGGAAATTAAGAACGTCTTATGAAAGCATTTTCTGCCATAGCTTTGACAAGGAAAGGATATTCTAGCAATATAAATGAAGCATTGATAATGCCAAAAAAAATGATGTTCTGAGCCTAGGAGCCCAAGTGATGCAAGGGGGCATACGACAAGATCCTTATCTGAAAGTGTAATTCCTACGTTATCTGAAACATTCTTGGATTACCGCACTTCTTAAAAAGAAACCTTTAAATCCATCTGAAGTAGGAAACTAGAGACCTAACTCTAACTGCCCGATCCTACTTAAAATTATGGATACAATTTTTCCATCCCACTCCAAGAAAATCTGGAAAAAAACAATTAAATGTCTTAGAGTCTGGGTTTAGACCAGGCCTTAGCACAGAAAGTGTGCTACTTTTTGTCAAGGATCACCTTTTACATATTATGGCCCAAGGTTCATCTACAAATAAACTAATCAGTTCCACAACTTTTTACGTCATGATCCATAGCATATCGAAGAGCACGCAGCCAGTATTGCCTGGGCAGTCGTTCAAATTTGGACTGTGACAATGCAGTTGAATGTGTAGTTGTTCAATTACCTTCTAACTCACACATTTCCTCCGCCCTGTGAAAACTTCATTGGTTTCCTGTGGCAAACAGAATTCAGTTCAAAACACTTACATTGGCCTTCAAAGCAGTGCAAAACACTGGCCCAAGCTACCTTACTAGAATATTTCAGTGGTATCCCCCTCTCAGAATGTACATTGATTACATGCTACTATTCTGGTGGAACATCGTTTTAAGAGTACCAGGGTGCTGAGGAGATCTTTCCTAGTTCTGTCAGCAAACCTTTGGAAGGCTTTGGCACTGTATTTGCAGAGCAGTCACAGCATCATAACTTTTAGGGAGGAATTGAAAAACTTCCTATTTCTTTTTTTTTCTTCATTTATTGTGTTATAGTTCATAGATACACCTTTCACAAACCTACGCAAGCATTGTAAAATAAGAAAAGATTATTAGTGTGTAAAATTAGCAATTCAAGGCATTAATGCATAATATTTTTAAAAAAGAAGTGTGAAGGAAGTGTGGCGAAAGTGCTTCAAACAGTTTGTCTGTTTTATGTTTGTTGGAGACTTGCTGCAGCAGTGAGTGTTTTGTTACTCTGTGTATACATTGATTACAGCAGCCTGGGAGCAGAGTGCTTGACTTTCTCCCCTTGGACTAGCTGATCATTCTAAAACCCCCTGCAGTGTGGAGCGAGCGTGGAGGAATTGCGGCGAAAGGGCCTCATACAGTTTGGAGGTTTAAGTGGTGGAGATTTCATTGGAATGTCCGGCTAAAGTTGAGAGTCATTTGTAATTCGGTCTGTGTTGGCCCTGCCTTCCTGCCTACTATAAAAACAAGCAAAGTGTTCTTTGACAGTTATCTGACTGCTTTTGACGGCTTTTCAGTTACGATGGCAAGCCGCTGGATTTGCTCATTACACAACCAAGGAGTGGAGTTAATCGACTCTAATAATCTATCAGTCCCTTGCCCACTCTTACCGGGATTTAACAACGCTTAGAAACTTACTGATCCTGAGACCTGAGCGCAATGTTGTTCCAAGGGGATTTCAGAGGACGCTCTTAATTCAGACCGTCATTTAAATTTGGGAGTGCCATGCTGTGAGAAAAATAGTACCACTGAGTAGATCATTTCATGTGTTCCATTACACCAGGTGAAGGGCTCTCGATGTAACTTCCCTCTAGCAAAGAACGCCTCTCTATTTATGACTAAAATCACAGACTTTTTCCCTCGATCTGGAACCAGTACGGAGGCATGTTTGTCGAAACCATCAACTACAGAGTAACTTAATAATCGTTCTCATGTTAGCAATAAAAGCATGATTGAGATTGTGCAGGAAATGTCTGGCTTGGCACATGCAGACTCTTTAGATGGTCGCCAGACAGGTTTTGACAATTTGATGGATGCCCCAGTCTCCCCTATTGCTGATAAGTTCTGTTATGAATCTCCCACAGAATTTACTGCATTGCTATCAATCAATGGAAGTGAGGGGATCGGAGCAACAAAGAATTCTGGCAATGCCTCTGTTCACTATACACTGAGAGACATGGGTGAACGAATAAGACCAACTATATCAGCATTAAATGCTGTGCTGAGTTATTTTGTAGATTTCTATGATAATATACGAGATGAAGAAAGGGCTCATACGTCGATTCTTAGTGTTATGAATATTAAAGTTGAAGGATTGGCTACTACACTTTTGCCGAATGGTACTTTGAGTATTCAGTTAGATGGTTTAGTACAGCATGCTGCACATTATTTTTGTTTATTACATCCGTATAACTCCCAGACATAGAGGTATCATAGTGTTTCTACTACAGGATAGACATGGAGTGTTAAATCAGTGCTTAGATACATTAGGCATTAGTCATATTTGTTAAACAGCCATGTTTTCAAATGTTAGCTCAAGGAAAGATATGAGCGCTCTTTTCTGATGTTAGTTGGCAGGAAGTTCCAGAGAGCAGGCACTGTGACACAGAAGCTGACTCCTCCAGCTCTTTTGCTTTTTTATCTTGAGATGACCAAGGTTAGGCTGGCCGATGATCGTAGGAGGCTCACCTGGGGTGTAGGGACGATGCAGTTGAGAAGATAGTGCAGAGCCTCTTTAAACATTCATCGGTGCGCGATGGACAGGATCTTGAATTCGATGTGCACATTGTATCTGGTAGCTGATATGTGATGGGAATGATGCAGACCTTTTTTCTGTAGGAGTTGAAGTTTAGCAAGTTTTGTTGCAGAGGTACCCATGAAGAGTGAGCTGCAATAGTCTAATTCACTCTTGATAATGGCTCTCGCGAGTGTCGGCAGTCTGGGGTAAGAAATTGCCCACTCAGGCCAATAAGCTTTGAGGTATAGGCTGTGGATGAAGAAAGGGTGTTGATATGTTCGGTCATGGAGAGTTCAGCATCTAGGTAAATGGCCAGGGTTTTGACATATTTTAGAACAGGTATGTTTGTGCCATCAATAGAGAAGGCTGAGATGGCAGAGTCTAGTCCTTTGAGCCGAAAGGGGGAGCCCACTATGAGAAATTCCGTTTAGTCATCATTGAGATACAGGTTGTAGGTAGCCATCCAGTTTTGGGTGATGCTGTAGATCTTGATTACAATGGTAATATCATCATGGTGGTTCCTGAAATAGGGATGAGGATTTTTGTGTCATTTGAAAAATTGGTGTAGGTGATGCCAAGGGAGTTAGAGAAGGTCAAAGAGGGGCTTGGTGTAGGTGTTGTATAGGGTCGGGGAGAAGCAGGAGACTTGGGGGGCTCACAACAGGACTGCAATTGGGTCTGCTACAGTGCCCCCAATGAAGACTGTGGATGTGTGATCACTTAGGAAGGATTTAACTCAGGTGGTCACCTCAGTGGAGAAGTGGAAGTTAGAGTTTCCCCAACAAGTACCTCTGGCACATCCCCCGTCACCAGATCCTTAATATCACCTCTGCCCCATCTCCCCTTTTGTCTTTTCACTGCACTTGCATGCTCTGAATGTCACAAGGCCTAGTAGGACCGCATTTTGTTTCTATGTATTAATTGTCAATTTTCAATGTTTATTTGCTCCCTTGTTCCCTTCCCTTTCTGCTTTGTGGCACTTTGAAACACTGGCCCTCATTGCGGGTTACCGTCGGACTCAAAACACTTTGCCGACACCTGACTTCCTGATGTCACTGGGACATTACAAGTCCCGATGGATTGGGAAGTCAGGCGCCGGAAAATGTTAGTCCCCATTCCCATGGAGCCACGTAGGTCTCTGTGGGAATGTGGACACAGAAGCACTGGCACCGTTGACCCACCATTGCCTATGCTACATTGTTTGGCCCTGTGACTACCTCATCTGCTGTGTCAGAATCCCACGTCCCCATTCCACTGCCACTGCTCCACAGCCCATTTCCATGACCTGCTTACCTACCCACACCTGCCTCAGGGGGTTGCCATCTTGGGGCTATCTTCATCCACACCAATCAGCATCTCATGCAGGATCATGTTCTGCCCCCGCTGGCTGGTCTCATAAGGTTGACCGCAGTAATCTTTGATGATGTACAGGCTACTCGTAGTATACTTGTGCATCATCACAATGAGATGTACCACCTCATTGCCTTGCTGGCAACAGCAATGTTCTCGGGTGGGCTCAGTCGGCTATTCTCTCTCGTGACCCCTCCTCCACTTCCTCCTCTTTGCACTAGTTGTCCTCCAGACAGCCTTTCGGTCAACATTCAAGCATAGCCCCTTGTGCACCAGTCCCACCACTGATGCCCTGAGGTGAGAGTCCCTTCAACATCACATGAGGTGGTCATCATGCCTACTGATACACTGACACAACCAAAGGCTGTGGAGGGTCAGCAGGCATCTCAGAGCAGTTCAGGTGCTGTACGTTCCCGACAACAGTCATCACATCTGATGGGGTACCTGCACAGCTTGCACTCTGCACAACAGCAGCATATGGCAACTATGAGGAAGCAGACTGTGACAGGGTATACCACCCTGAGGAGGCAGGTGGCACGTATGAAGCAGGAGGACCATGGGGGGCCATGCAAGCTTTGTCTTCCATGTTCAGGCAATACCAGAGGCAGCTGGTAGCAGAGGGGCAGTGGGCATGGTAGGCGCATCTGATCGTGGCCAGGACTGAGGTGGCACTACAGTAGGCATGGAGGTGGACAACCAAGGCCTGTCTGAGGGTTGAGGATGTTGCCTGAGACTCAGCACTGGTCGAAAGGTTGTTGAAAATTGGAGAGGACACGCCCGCTGCCTTTCTAAATATTTATTTAGGATTAGGTTTCATTTGTGACTTTCTATTTGTTTTTTATCACACGTACGTTCAGGACATTCCTTCCCTTTTTCATGTATATATTTGAATTTCAATTCATGTTTACCAGCATTTAATTCCAGGCTTTGTGCAGTCTATTTCTCTGTCTATGCCTTTGATTTTGGAATGTTCTCCCAGTGCATCTGTTCATTGTAGGTCATGTGTATTGTGGACTGACTATGTGTGTCATGCTGATGCTGTTATGTTTGCTGGTCGAGGGGTGCACATGTGGCTGACATGTGGGGGTGTAGCCATCAGACAGCTTTACTTTACTTTACTTCCATTTGTACCGTGCACCAAGGACCTGTGGGCTTAAAGGCACACACAAAAAAACACACATTCATACCCCAACTGTAGCAGCGAGGAAGGAAAAACATAGCCCAAAGGTGGCCAAAAGGGGAATCCAAACAGAAAAGAAATCCTAGCAGAATAACTGTTTTTAATCTCTTTTTAAAAGGTTCTGTGGATTTAATTGCCCTAAGATCCCCAGGGAGAGAATCCCACTCTCAAGGGACCACAAAGATGAATGCTCCCTTAAGAGCTTTGCTGGTCTTACAGTGAGGTGTCATCAAGTGGTTGGTATTATCAGATCTTAAAGCTCTCAAGTTGTTTCTCTACCAGACGCTCCTTCGGGTAGGTTGGCATGAGACCCTGCAACATTTATGATAGATTAATAACATCCTATACTGAACTCTTGCACTCACTGGCAACCAATGCAAACTTCTTCTTGCCTCCGACACATGCTCTACTCACTTGAGGCCTTTCACCACCCTGACTACACTGTTTTAAATAACCTGTAAATGGTTGCACTCTAATTGAGGAATACCAGAATGAAGACTGCAACAGTAATCAATCTCCAAGACTACTATGGCCCTTGGAATCATCTCTGTGTTTTTTTGTGAAATGAGCAGCTGAAGCTGAGCAAGTCATTTTACATAGTATGTTGATGACGAGACCAAGCTACTGACTTAAACTTGCATACTAAGGTTCTCGTCCAAGATGATACCTAAAGTTTTAACTTTTTTTTTTTGGCCTCAATCTTAAAGTCTGCAATGGATAAGCATTTATGTAAAGGGGCTAACTTCAGAATCTTCTTCTGTGAACCCACCACCAGGAGTTTGGTCTTTTCCTTATTTAGGGCCAGACAATTCTGTACCATCCAGGTAAGCATAATATCAGAGATCTTGTTGATATTATTCATCCTCGTTATAAGAGCCTGTTAGTGGGATGATACATTGTGCATCATCCACGTAGTTGGCAAATGTAATGCGGTTCTGCTCCAATAAATCAAAGAAAGGAACCGTGGAGATATTAAAAAGGGACAGGGAGACACATGCTCCCTGAGGCACACTGTATAATAATGTCACCGGCCTGGCCTCCGCCTCCCCATTAAAAACTCTGCACTGTCTGTTACTCAAGAATGACGTGATCCACAGGGCAGCATTCTCTGAAACCTAGCAACATCCTTCAACCTGGTGACCAGAATGGAATGATCCAACAGGTGGAAGGTCGCAGAGAGATCCAAAATCATAAGAAGCGAGGATTGGCCATTGTCCATAGCCTCAAGTAGCTTCGATATCAAATCGAGAAGTGTTGTTTCAGTCCCATGATTTTGTCTGAAGCTGGTGAAATGTATTCAAGATCTGATGGAGATTCAGATAAGCTGATATTTGATTACATGCCACACAATCTAATATCTTTAAAAGAAATTGAGTATTTGTGATAGGCCTGTAATTAGTTACTGCAAGTAGACCAAGACCTGGTTTCTTGAAGCAGGGGTAATCCAGGACTTCTTTAACCCTTCAGGAATGTAGTTTTCCACAAATGAGTTGTTCACAAATTTACATAAGGATGTGATCAGCATAGACAAACAGGCCTTAATAATCATAGAAGTACAGGGATCCCCTTTGCATTTGGTAGTTTTAAGATAAGCAATGACCTTGGAAAGGTCTGGTTCAGAAATTGGAGAAAAATTCAAACATTGCTGCAGAACTAAATCAACCAAAGGCTCTTAATTGCTTTCTCTGGTAACTTAATTATGGTTAGTTTTTTTAGCCTCTATGCCTTTTTTAATTCGATCTAATTTTCCTAACATAGCATCCTGAATTGATATACACAAGGCATCATTTTTCTGCAAAGGGTCCATACTCTGGCCATTAGGATATTCCTGTTCTCTAAGGATGTTAAACAATTCCTTGCTGTCCGAGCTTGAATTCACAATTCTGTCATTGAACATCTCTTTTAAGCAGACAGAGTTGCAGTCTTATATATCTTAGCAGCCTTTCTGTATGCTTCCAAACTGAGAGGATCCTGACTTTTTCTCCAAGCATAAAAATGTTTTAACTTAGTTGAGTTAAGCTTCTGAAGATCCATATTGAACCACCTATTGGATTTCTGGC
Source organism: Ambystoma mexicanum (assembly GCF_040938575.1). Taxonomy (NCBI): domain Eukaryota; kingdom Metazoa; phylum Chordata; class Amphibia; order Caudata; family Ambystomatidae; genus Ambystoma; species Ambystoma mexicanum. The sequence goes on along the minus strand of NC_090937.1, from coordinate 896,750,834 downwards.
CATCCAAGACTTGTTCTTTCTTTAACAGGGCTAAGTTCTCAGAGATCTCATGAAAAGAATGCAGAAAAAGACTGGTAATGTCTTGCAATGCTACAGCATTTGAGATCACCAGGGCCAGAGTAGACACCCATGGTGTTAATATCTCTACTGTAAGTTGCTTGAGGTTTCTGGCTACTGTGTACTCCTTGCCCTTACCTCTCTTTCATACTAATAGATCATTAAATATCTGTGAATGAATGAATGAGTGCTCTGACTAAGGCCACGATAGAACTTCCAGGTCAATAATATTAAAATTATAGGAAGCACACAATCAAGCGTATGTGCCATAGCATGTATGGGTTTCCTGACCATTTGCTGGAACCCCAGAAGGCCCAGTGCCTTCTCTAATACAGTAGTTGTGGTGTCGGTATTGCAACAGGGCCAACAATTAAAATCACCCAATATTACAAATTTGGTGTATGGTTTAAGAAAAGGTATTAGGAGGTTACTTATCAGGTAAGGAAAATCAACCCCGAATGGGGGGCTCTATAAAGCAGTAATAGGTTGATGTTAACTTAAGCACTAATACCTATTTTCACAAGTATTACTTCTGAGCCAGGAAGATCTTGAGTCTTAACTTGAGGGTGCACTGGATGATTTTCATATTCCAATCCATGCGCAGATGCACTGGGTGTTTTGCATCAGTGTGTAGGGTATGGTTGTAGTGATGTGTGGATGTCTTACAATGTGTTTAGTTGACTCTCATTGGGGATGGTTACGTTGAATGTAGTATCTGGTGTCATCTGTGTTGCCCCTGCACATTTCATAATGATGGTGGTGTTTCTTTTGCATTGTTTTCCTTTCAGGTCCACTGTTCTTCAGGTGTTCCCTTGGCACATGCTTGGTATTGTTATGTGCACACACTATATTCACTGTAGTGTGTTTTTGGCAGTGTGGGTGTTGGGGTGGGAAGTGGGCTCACTGTGGATGGGTGTCCTGGACACATCATGTGTGCATTTTACATGTCAGTGCTTTGTCACTCCCATTTCATGCACAACCACCCACCCACATCTGCAGTCACACACTGCCTGCTCTCATGTCATGCACCACCTCTTCCATAGGAATGCAGATGGATACATGATTGGTGTTTCTGTATGGCAGAACAAATTTCCTTTCTCACTGAGTCACATACTCTCTGACTGGCTTCCCATCACCCATGCAGAGGCCTGTCATGTTTTTGCCCCTGAGAGGGACTTTGACACCCCTACTACCAGGGATTTTGCACGGGCTGTAATGCGCTTAGTCATTCATTGTGGATATTGTGGGATATTTTGACCCACTCAGCTGTGCTATGCTACATCACTTCACTGCATTGGTGCAAGAAACAGCAAAAAATGGCAGCGCTGATTCCTGTGCGCACCAAGATCTAAAAATTGCGTATTTGTAACAACCAGAAAATGGCTGCACTACCCTGCCACACACATTTCAGGTGGGGTGAAACAGCGTACTCAGTGCGGGAATGTGCCAGTGTGCTCTGCAACATGTAACATGGAGTGAAGTGAAAGAGGCAGCATCATTGTGCTGAAAACCCAAAATGCCTCTTTAAAATGAAACTTTCTCAACCTTAAATGTGTGCTTGGCGCTAAATTCATCAATTTCTTATGAACCACTGTGATTAAAATGGCCCTGCAATGCCCAGGATCATTCATTGTGTCTCAGAGGAACCGGGCCTCATTTGAATGACAGCGCCTGTCAAATGTATCCTTGAAAAATCAACCAGGGGCTTTGTTTTCACTTTACATGGGGAAACACATTTATTTTCTTTGGAACAGTATCAAGAATCAGCTGTCCAGAGAAAGACTCTAAATAGATGCCTGTCAACTGTATCCATGCTGCAAAACAATTCCAGCACTCAAGAAAATAACTATTGCTGCACAAGGAGTATATTTGCTGGAGATGAAAACCAAATTTAAAGACATAGTAAAATGTGCCTTTTCACTGACTGAAGGGGGACAATCACCTATTTAAAGTACATTGTTGTGTGAAGGATTAATTACTTAGAAATGTAAAAGGATTTGTTACTGTGAAAAATACACATATAAACTGTTTTAAATCCATAGGTTTAAAGTCAAGGTTTAAAAGGAAGGAGAAGATCAAAGCTAAAACCCAGGCTGAGTTGGCAAACTTTATAGAAAAGAAAACTTGCACTGCCAGTTGCTAGCCCTGAGAAAGGGCAACACCTCATACACTGCTGGCACAGGAAAGGCTAATTGCTAGCTTGGAGGCTTTGAATACCCAGGACAATGGGACTTCCCAAGTCGCATCAGACATTCGTCTTTGCTCCAGGCTGGAACAATAGCAGGCTAAGACTCTCACCTGCCAACTGTGAGGGTCAGTAAACTTCAATTAAAAGAGAGGCCCCTCATCCTTCTTCAAAGGAATTTACATTTGCTTGCAGTTGGGGCAAAGAAAAAAAAAATATTAAGTGACAATAGACTTTCATTTGGTTTTCAAAAGCCTATTTCGTAACTAAACTTTAAAGACATTTAACTTTGCAGCAGGAATGAAAAAAAATATGAAAAGTTTGTATTTTTAAATCTAATTGTATGCTCGCTCTTTGAAAACTTGGTACAACTCATTACTGCATAAGGAACAGAAGTTGTAAAGAATAACAGATTGTAGGGAAAGTATTGATATTGCAAACACAACATTTTGTACACACATCCCAGGGGTAAAAGCACATTTGTGTACAAAGTTGTGAAATTTTAGGCCAAATATTTCATGATTAAAATTGCCAAAATGTAGCAGAAAGGCAAAACCAGGTCCCACAGACTTGGGGTTTGGATTGAAATATGACCCATAAAATATATAACCTGTGTATCTGATTTTCTCAGAGGTGATAACTGTATAAATATGTATTTGTGGGAAAGTTAGATTTTGGTTCCAGTGGCTAGGGGAGGTTTCTAGTCATTGTAAAAATTATCCCATAAAGATGACTTCCTTTTCTGTGATCCAATCAGCAAAGAGCAAGGCAGAAACTATGCTCTTGCCAAATCCTAGCATTATGGGTGTAGGTAGTAAGCCTGCCCCTGCCATATACTGTAGTCATGTCATTTGGCATGATAAATAAGGGAACCTGTCAGCACACACACACACTGATTCCTGACTTTCTTCCTGATTTCCTGCATGGCGTCCTGTTCCTGATTTCTTCATTCTACTTGATCCTGAATCGAGATTTCATTGCAAAGCCAAGACCTATGTATTGCTGAACCTCATTTCAGCTAGGCCTTCAATTCAACAACCCAAGGGAGGCATCCTGATCCAACCTGGCTTGCTACTACTAGATGCATGCCTGCAAACTCGCCATCCCACTGATCTGCAGTCTCCAGTAACCAGAAAGGCCAGTCCAGTGCAGTCGGTGACCAGAACGGCCTAGATGATCCTGTTCCACGCGATTTGACCAGCTGTCCTTGGTTAGACCCGATCCGTGTGATGACCAGAACCCTTGACGGTCCAAAATCCTAAATTAAAGTGGACTGTAAGTATTAATAGGAATCATAGAAAACCATTGCATACCTTGCATTGCCTTGTCCTATCCCAATCTCTCAACCATCCTATCCTTACCTTAATAACTTGTAACCTTGTCAGAATCCTTATTGCAATCCTATCTTTGATTTATCCTGCTAAGCGCCATTTCCTTAATCATTTTCATCTTGTGTAAATCTTAAATTAACAATCCTACTTCGAGTGATCTGACTGGTTCCGCCGGAGAGGACACTGGGGATCTGGTGTTGAAGACATGAATCAACTCTAGAGCTTACTGTGCCCCTCCTTGGTATTCTGGCTGGAATGCTCTAGCATAGAGTAAATTATAGTAAATATTTTCTTGTCCAAACTGAGTTTCTTTTCTGCTTTCACTACCCGATTTTTCTAAAAACGCCTCTCCTTCAACCTCGCATATCTCCATCAGTTTATTAGTTAGAGACTTCATTTCAATTCTGGATTATACCTAAGACCTGTAGCTACATCACAACCCACACTCCAAATCATTGTATTTCACCCATTTTTCTTAAAAACCGTTTGGTTAATTTTAGTTGGGAATCCACAATTTTGCAAAGTTTTACATGTGTGTTTTTTATTCTCAATTATTTTCAACCTTCCATTCAGATTCAAAGTGTTTAATTTTGCTCAAACTATAGCTCATGATTGTTAGTATCTTTCCAATGTTCCTCCCATAGAGAGTTGTATTGATTTAAGGATTATTGCACACATTCATTATTTTACCCAGCCATTTCCGAAATGTAATTTTAAAGTGTAAGACTTCAATTCCGTTTCTCTCTCTTGTTTGGGGAGGGAAGGCTGGATTCAAATATTGTTTTCTATTCCCTATTCCTGATTACTTGCTGCTTCCTTATATCTATTTAGAATTGTTTGTTTGTGTGGGTTGAGGAATATTGCAGGGGGAAATATTAACTTAAGTGCTATCTTTCCAAACAAGCCAAAAAGTGTTCTTTTCTCTGGATTTTTATATTTGGGGCTGCTCAAGAGTGAATTTAAGTGAATTTAAGTGCATTACATACCTTCCTATCTGTTATTGCCACCACATTGGGGATTTCTGCTCCCTGTTAAAAAGCATGTTTGATTTGAATTTTAAATAAATTAATAAATATTACCTTTACCAACCAGCCTGATTCCGGGTCAATTGTGACCTGAGGTATTTAAGAAGGGGTATGATATGAGTGGTATAGCACTCAGAATATTGAACCTATATATATAATAAAACAAGCATTTCAGCTGTGTGCTGCATACTAGGCTGAGACCTGATTTAAATACTTAACAGATTTGGGGGCTCGTGCCGTGATTTTTAGTTTGAGTTGCCACCCGTGACAGTCTAGCACAGCAGAATAATATGCAGGGTAGAGACATCTTGCTTAGTTGGTGTACTGTGCTACACTGTACAAGCGCCTCCCAGAACAAATACTCCAAGTCCAGGCTGGTCTGTAAAAGTAAAAGTAAATCAACCCCAAAAAATTAATAAAGAAATAGATATTTCCAAAATGGCGATCTCAGTAGAAATCAGTATGGCTGGGGAGCACCCCCTGTACAAACTTTTTGTCAGGGGTGATTGGCCAGAACAGAATGAACATGTCTGGCTGCAGGAAATCACAGAACAGGTCACTGCCAAGAATCTGGATACATGGCAGGACAAGGGCCCATTACACCAATCTCTCAGTGAATTGTACGTGGCTCCAAAAGTTAAAGAGGAGCAAATTAAAATTGCCAGAATTGCAGCCTACCTATACCTCCACATAGGAGTTATACGCGAAAGGCACGCTGAAAACATAGTTCTGGCACAGAATCAAATTGAATCACTAGCGAGAATCCAGAATGATCTAGGCTCTGCATAACAAAGGCTACAGAAGAGCCAATAATTAGAGGCAGAATCTATACAGTATGCCAGAAAATTAAAAGAAAATCTGGCTCCCTTACAGAAAGAGAATGCGGAGCTAGACAACCAATTACAGGCACTGATAGAGGAGTGTAAGGAAAGGGTTGGCTCTCTGCAACAGAGTTAACACAAGCTGGCACAACAATTACAGTTTAATATAGCCTGCACAGAGCAGGTTGTTATCCTACAAGACCAGATAGACAAATTGAAAGAGGAAAATAATAAATTAATTGTGAAAGACCTCCACTCTCAAGAGGAATTTGATCAGGAGCGCCAGAAGTCCCATACTATAAAAAAACAAAGGGACGACCTGGCTGAACATAGTGGCAGCGTAAGTCAGGAGAGAGGTGCCCGAGCTAGAGGGAAGAAAGCTGACCCTCCAGGAGCTCAATGATTTAAAGACAGAATATGGGAAGCTACTAGAGCACACCAGATGGGTGGAGGATGCTCTGGAAGGGAACACCCAGACCAAAGATGCTAAAACCCAGGAGGTGAGTCTCCTGCTGCAGAAATTGGCCCAGTATTCCCAGACCAAGCAGGAAGCACAGAGAGACAATGAGGCTCTCTGTGAAAAGAATGCTGGGCTCCACCAACAAGTAGCAATGCAAGAGTGAATCATTGAGACCAGTAAGGCCTTGATAAAGGAACAAAAGGCTCAGATTTCTGCTTATCACCAGGTAATAGGGCTGAAAAAGAAAAGGTAGAGAGTGTCAGAGCAACCCCTGATCATAACATAAGGACCCCTGTACTCAGGGACTCAAAGCCCTTCAATACCATGAACTCTTCCACCTTCATGTCCACTGGCTCATATGAATCAGGGGCCATGGGGATGGTAGGCATTCCTGTACAGATCCCCAAATGTTAGGTCTGATATCTCTGACCATGAAGACTCCTATGAGGGGAGAGTCAGGGAACTGGATCCAAAAAAATACAGCCTCCCAAAAGATCAGTGTGTTAAATTTGGTGGGGAACTCCAGGAAATAAAGCCCAAAAACAGTATCCTGAAGACCTCTACCCAGTTAGGGCAGTGGGGGGGTACTCCTCCAATCCTGGGAGCAGGGGAGATGCAGAAGACTCTTCTGAGCACCTCAGGAATAGGGAAACTGGGCCCCAACATTCTGCAAGCTCTTCTTAAGCTCACAGAATCAGGCAGTGCCTAGAGGATCAAGAAGCCACCTTCAGTAGCAGTGCCTCTGAGTCTGAGGATGAGTGGACTCAGGTGACTATGCAAAAAGATCCCCTTAAGCAGATCAAGGCCATTAGGAGTGTTATAACTCCATATCATAAAAATGCAAAATATTCTGCCTGGGAACACCTAGAATTATATGAACAGATGATTGACACTTTTCATCTGAAGGACGGCCAGAATTTCATTCAGTATGTGAAGTGTACATTCTCTCTTGAATACTCCAGTTTCTTTGCGGGACTGGAGGATCAGAACCACTCAAGATGGTCCACCTACAGGGCGGCCATCTTAAAACATTTCTCTGCACATAGAAACCACCAAGAGGCCCGAAAGGCGGCCTGCAATCTGTAGTGTGGGGATGATCAGGCCTCACAAGAATTTGTGCAGGAGCTCAAACGTGCCTTTGCGCAGACCACCAGGAGCGTGCACACAGATAGTCGGGAGAACATCACCACCTTCTTCCATGCACTCCCCAAGTATATAATGACCCAGCTGGTGAGGGACTTTCATGAGAAGAGATCACTGGACTGGGTCATAGAACAGGCGACCCGCATTTATGAGGTTCAAAAACCAGTAGATAGCAAAAACACAAACAAAAAGCCTAAAGCAGCCAACACCCCTGATGCTGCTAAGGTGGCAGAGGTGAAGGTTACCCCCATTTTAGATCTGGAGATGGGGAGGCCTAAAAATATACCGGTACAAAATTCATCCAACCAAAGAACCAGAAGGCCCTCGGGCCAATCCCAGACAGGCAGTAGCCAGGGTGGTTGTAGAGGAGGTCCCAAACATAGCCTGCACTCCAGTTGCCCATTTTGAAGTACCAGGAATGTTCACTCCGAGATATGCGAAGTATGATGAACAAATAAGCCAGCAGAGAGCCGCAGTAGGGCTCTGCCCAGTGCCTATCAAAAGAATAATACCTATTGAAGCACTGATAACCAGACAACCATGGACAGTAAGATATCCAGTGAGAAAACCCTAGCAGCAAATTACACTAAATGAAGATTGTTTAAACACTGTCCCGGAAGAAAATCAAAGGGCCTTAATTGAAGACGAATGGTGACGTCACGAAGACCCAGACTTTCAGATAGAAGATAAGATGACCCGATGATGACATACAGAGACAAAAACGTCACGAATAAGGATATTGTGAACTTAGAAGGAGAGATGATGTTGACCCATAAAGAAACTTAAGCCGTAAGCAGGATGAAGATATTCAACCAGCTAACGCCTGTACATATGCTTGGAACCACAAGAAGCAAAGAAAACAGTGCAGCTTGCAATGCTTAGTAGAAGAAAGACCGTGACAAGCACCACTTATACATATCTACCTCAAAGAAGCACATTACATAAGTGCGAGTCCACTTTACACAAAAGCAGAATTAACTCAGGTTACCAGAGGTCAAACAGGACAGGATTCGTATTCCAGCTAAAACGAGAAGAGATGGCGTAATCGAAACTCAGCAGAGGCAACGTGAGCCAGGAAGAGCCAAGGTCAGACCAAGAGAAGGAGCGAACAGTAGCCTCACGGAATCGAAACCTAAGAACAGAACAGCCCATCTCAGAAAGGCTGAGATAAGGAGGCCCAGGCAGGTGACAAGCCGAACAACAATTAAATGCACAAATAGAAGGCAGATTTATGGTGTGCTAGCACGTGATCAGCCGAGCGAGAAGAGGCACAGTTTCACACCTACGCCTGGCTGTCACCCAGGCAGAAATATCATAACTTTTTCTGACAAGAAGATACAGCTTCAAGGCCGACCATAGCCAACTAATTGACACATAGCCACTAAAGTAATGATTGATAGAAGGGAGGCTGGGTGAATCCTGGGGCATCCTGCACCTGGTTCACCATTCTTCGTGCTGCTAATTAAAGTGGAGATTAATGCATGGGGTTGGCGCTAACCCATCACAATGGACCAAATAATCTAGGGTCCTATAGTTAGTAGAACCAATGGGATGTTGTACTTTTAGTGACGTCTACAGTAGTCATTTTTGAAGGAAGGGCTTAGACACCAACCTGACAGTGTTACCCCAATCCCCTCGCTCCGTTACCATATACAGATATAGTACCTATATTAAATTACCTTTTTCAAACCAATAGAATTGCATGTTAACTTTTGAGTGTTAGACGTCAGATTATGATGAGTTTTTGGTATAAATGTTACTGTTTGTATGAAGTTCTTGGGAGTTGAAGCGAGACGCTCTGTCGCACTGCTGTCGATTTCCATGTTTCCCTGTTTTTTGTACTTGTCATTAAACAGATTCCCCTTTGCCAAACAATTGAGTTGTCCTAATTGACTTGTGTTGGAGTTAGAGACCCTGCACCCCCATCCATCTTGAGGTGAAGCTATCTCATCTTAAAATACTGCAGAGCAAACCCCGACTCTATGGGCAGGCCGGGGGTCTCTCGGTACACTTGGTAGCAAAGATCGGACGGTTTATCGACTATTTACTATTGATTGAAGTAAGACACCTATTGTCCATCGACATAAAGTAACTCTAGGTCTTCGGCAATATCACAAGTCCTTTGCCATTCGGCTGAGTAGACCGTGAAGCTCCCTGTAGACAATGGTAGTGTAAAAGAAGTCTGCAGTAAGGGCCTGAAGGGACCTGTTTTCCCAACACATCCCTTCCCATTCCTACGGGCACCTGAAGAAGGCGGTAACGAAGGCGGTGATCCCGAGGATCCAGAGAAGAACTATGCCAACGGTGAGTGAAGAAAAAATGTAGTGCTTTGGCAAACAGTGCATGCTTTAGAACAAGTAAAGGGAAAAGGTAACGGAGGGAGGAGGAAAAACAAAATATAGTTAGAAGTAGAGAAGACTGTATATATATATATATATATATATATATATATATATATATATATATATATATATATATATATATATATATATATATATGTATATAAGGGGATAATGGCTCGAGAATAATCAAATAAATAGAGATTACCAGGGTATACACCCGAGAAGAGAGAGAGGTTACCAGGGCGGACACCTGAGAAGTGAGAGGATTTGCCTTATTCCTGCGATGTCACAACTCTTTCCCTTGCTTCCACCAACCTTAAAACACAACCACACACACACATTTCTAGAGCCCCTCATTGGTTATTTAGACCTCTCCAATGTTCCTCTAGCACCAGGGAACCCAGTTGGACCAGAGCATGGCGCTCTTGGATCCAATCACAACCTAATATGGAGAAGAAATGAGTCAGCAGTATACATAGGAGCCGCAGTCTAGTTTCTTCAATCCCTGGGTGTGGCTGACTATTTAAGCCACACCCAGGCTTCAATCCACGCTTTGCGCTGTTACTGTCAACAGACAGCGGAATGCTCATTGTGTTCCTCCGGCCCCGGCACCATCTTCTGTGAATCCTTCCAGCCCCTCGCTACTGCAGTGTTACCCCTCACCCTCATACTTACCTGAACCTGTCCCGCGAGGTCTCGACTGCCAGCTCTTTCAAGTCAGCTGCATCAACTTTGGGTCCGCAGCCCCTCCGCAGGCACGGCCCCCCATACTGCTTCTTACGATTACGTCTCCGGACATCAAACACCAGTGAAAAGAAAAGCACAGGGAGTGCATGTTATACAGAGCGTGCAGAAGAAAAAGGACAAGAAAGGAAGGAAAAGCACAGAGAAAGCCACGTACTACAGAGTGCACACAAGCCAGCCACGGACACCAGCAGAAGGACAGACTGCACAATAAGGTTAAAAAAAGCAAGAAAGGAAGGAAAGCACATACAGAGTGTGCACCAGCAAACACAAGAAAAGGAAAGCATTTAGAGAGCAGCACTAACCTTGCCAATAAAATAATAGAAAAGAAAACAACCAGCAAAACTTGGTGAGGACCTTGAGCAAGACATTGAGTAAGACATTGAGCAGCAACAATTCAAAGGCACAGTGTACTTCTCACAGCAGGTCTGGGCAGGACCACTCAGTGAAGCAACTGGTGGAATTGGAATATTGCGCCCCTGCTACGGATTGAAAGCAGGATGGAGAGCCAGCCTTCTAATTTCTTAAGGTGAGCACACGTATATTGGGGAAAAAAGGGGTCACAGAGGGGGGGCCTAGGAGAGTAGGGAGGGGGTTGCATCTACCCAAGTTCCTTGTTTTCACCATTGGTCCTCTTGATTCCCCCTGCAGACGCTTTTGTTTTGTTGTTGTGACGTCATTGGTGAACATTTGTAAGAGAAATGATTTTAAAAAAATTTGTGCGATTCAATAGCTGAGACAGAATCGCGCATGAATTGATGTTTTGGAGCAAATTGGTAATATAACATTTTTTTGTGGAAAATTTGGATTGGCACCTGCAGTGTTTGGTGCTCGCTCATATTGTCAAAAGTTGTTTAAGCGAAACAAAAGCATTGGCAAGTGTTATATAAGAGGACAGGGAACAGATTTAAAACATGGAAAACATAACTCCATTAGCACACTTATGCAAGCAATTGCCAAAACATGCACAAAAGCTAAAGAAGTATAGCACCAAGTGGGTTAAAGGCACCGCCCACAAGATGTTTATGCTGTGGCCACAAAATGGTCTTTATCTAAATCCGTCTTACTACATATGATGACATGTTTGCACACCACATATACAGGCAAGAAGTTAGAAAAACGCCATGTCGTTCTCGAATTGTGGAAAATGTATGAACAGGCAAAGGAGGAAGAGCCGCCAACAGATTGGATACTTAATGTATGCACAGAGGGGGCTGAGATGCCTACCACACCACTTGCCCCACCCAAAACGCAAATTGAAGAAGGTAAGGACGAGGGATTATACCCGTTGAGGGAACTTAATGCAGCCACGGAGTACAGCAACCCGGCATATGAGTCACCTACACATAGTAGTGACGAGAATCAAGGGAGAGATAAGGCAAGAATATTTCCTCAGTAGGCCCAGGGGACAAGGGGAGATGCGATGATGAAAGAAAAGATCAGGCACAGGCAAGTGCATCTCTCGACAAGGAGAGAGATGGGAAGAGATAGAAAGGGAGCGAAGACAGTACTGATGAGATAGCATTCGCGAAAGACGAATGGATGGGAGGACATATCTTATTGAATCTCGATGGGAAAGGCAGTGATGACGTGAGACCAAAAGAGAGTTTAGATGAGACACAGAGAAGAGAGAAAGAGAAGGAGTTAAGAAATGAAAGGATAAGAAGGAAAGACAGACAATTGCGAGAACAGCTATATCGCGAAGAGCAAGAAAAACAGCTCGATCGCAACCCAAGAGTAGCCTACAATCAAGACAGACAGAAACAGCAAAGGTTAGAAGAAGAGCAAAGGGTATGTGAGAAAACGATAAGGAGACGAAGAGATGAGGAAACACGAAGGGTCAGAGAAGAGGCAAGGAAGCGCAAAGAATTTGATGACAACGTAGAACGTAAGCGAAGACAGAGAGCACGCAATTTTGAATATCTGGGGAGAGAGGTTAAAAAACCTGCTCCAGTTGTAGACAAGGAAGACATTGAAGAATTCTTTCCTGCGTACGATTGAGTACAAGGTACGTCTAGGGTGAATATTGAAGATGACTTCAACACCAGAAGCATCGGAAAAACGCTCGATAAAATATATGATGAAATGGGGCTAGAACAAATACCCCAAGGGGAGGGGGAAGATGCGCGCCTGGAGAGCACTCAGCTGTATGACACTGAGGAGCTCACTCGAAGCAGTGGGAACAAAGAGCTATCCCTGGATAGATTAGAAATAAGTAGGAACAAGGAGGATACGAGAAGTTGCGTGAATTGGGGACAGACAATGTCGGTCTCCGAAAGGGAAGAGTGTGAAGAAAACAAGGAAGGGAGGCGAAGTGAAAGACAACTCCTAAGGGAAAAGGAAATAAGATGGTCAGACGCTAATGAGTCTGCACCAAAAGCGTCACAGTCCGCCACACGGTCTGACCGACATGAAGGAGTACCTCATGGTCAGAGGGGGGTGTCTTCACCGCCCTATGTAGACAAACTGAGGACATTGCCAGGTAGACGGCGATGCAGGAATATTACCCGCCATACTTGGAGAGAGAGCAGACGATGTGTGGGCAAGGGCAGGGTACCCTGGTGAAACCACAATCAATACCGCACATGATGGAGCGCCATTTAACAATTGCAGAGCAGCAGTGTGGAAAGCGCTATGAGTACTTTACCCAGATACTTCCGATATGGGATCCATAATGACTCGAAAAATGAAGGATTTTGAAGATCCGTTAATTTATATACAGAATTTCCAAGACGCATGGGTGCTCGAAACGCATGAATCTTGGACAAAATCTATACTTGTATTTTACCATATATTGTGCCAAGGATTGCTAGAACCACTGCAGAAACAACTCAAGAAATTGGTAGGAGTTGAAGCTAAACCTTGGGCAGAAATACAGTTGACCATCGCACATTATTGTAGACTGTTGCAAGAAAAGAATCGCAAAAAAGAAGCGACTCGAAAGGGTGAGGAAGCGAAATTGGTGCAAAAGAAACTTTCAAAGTATGCTCTTGAAGGAGTCATGCTAACTAGCGCAGCTGAACAAAGCATGCAGCAGGTGGCTAGTCCACAGCAGAACAATTTATTTATTTATTTATTTATTCGCATTTGTTTAGCGCACATGCAGCCCAGGGGGCATCGTGGCGCTTGTTACAGATATGATTTGTTGTACATACATTGAAGTCATTAATTAGTTGCAGGAGAAGATTGCAGCTATGAGAAATGGCTAGTTGTGCATACATTGAAATCATTACTTAGTTGCAAGAGAACGAGAAATAGCTACAGGAGAGGAAGAGAGGAGAGGAGATAGATGAGGAGAGCGTAGCGAACTAGAAGAAGAGGAATTAGTTAAACAGGGTGGTTTTCAGCTGTTTTCGGAAGGCAATGAGAGAAGTTTCTGCTCTGAGCGTGCTAGGTAGAGCGTTCCATAGCTTAGGGGCAATGTAAGGGAAGCTTATTCCCCCTGCTCTAGCTCGTTTGATGCGTGGGACCCTGAGCTGGTTGGAGTGGCATTGCCTAGTTGGTCTGGAGGAGCGAGATCTGACTAGGGTGTCAGACAGGTAAGAGGGTGCGGATAGGTTGATACATTTGTGTGCAATGGTAAGTATTTTGAATGTAATGCGATCTTTGACAGGTAGCCAGTGTGCTGCCTTTCTGGTTTGTGCAATGTGTTTGTGCAATGTGGTCCCTTTTTGGTATATTGAGAGCTACTCTTAGAGCATTATTATGTGTTGTTTGGAGTTTAATGAGATTGGAATTGGATGTGCCAGCCAGTAACGCATAATCTAGTTTGGCTCCAATGGTGGCTCTGGCGATAGAGAGGCAATTATCTTTGGTTAGGAAAGGTTTGATGGCATTGATGAGCTTAGTGCTCAAAGCGGAGGCAGAAGCAATGGAGTTGACTTGTTTGTCCATGGAGAGTGAGGCGTCAATGTGTACTCCTAGTGTTTTTACAGAAGGTAGAACTGGGATGATGCAATTGTCTATGGAGAAGTTGGTGTAGAGTGGGTCGAGGTTAGTGAGGGTGGATTTTTGACCAAGCATGAGAATTTCGGTCTTGTCTCCGTTAAGACATAAACCGTTTGTGGCCATCCAAGCTTGGATGGTGGCGTATATGTTCTGGAGGGTGGCTGCGTCCTGATGGTAGAGTCCTGTGAGCGGGAGGAGTACTTGGGTATTGTCGGCGTAATTGGTGTATGTTATCCTAAGTGCATCCAGTTTATCAAAGAGAGGATTGGTAAACAAGTTATAGAGGGTAGGCGCCGTGCATGAGCCCTGCGGGACTCCACGCTTGATGGTAGTAGGCTCTGCATTAGCTATATTGGAGAACACTTTCATTACTCTTCTTTCGAGGAAGGAGGTGATCCAGTTTGTGGCTTGTATGGAAAAATGTGCGGCCTGTGTGAGATGGTTCGTGAGGATGGCATGATCAACTAGATCAAATGCCGCCGAGAGGTCTAGGAGGAGCAGAAGGGCCAATTTCCCTTTGTCTAGTATTAGGGTAATTTGGTTCTTCAGATCTAGTAGGGCGGTTTCAGTGCCATGACCTTTGCGAAATCCGGACCGCCTTTTGCCTAGGACAGAGTTGTTTTCCAGGTAGGACTGTATCTGCATGTGTGCCGCTTTATCTAAGATTTTCAGAACAAATGGGACCATTGTGATGGGTCGGTAATTGTTAGGTTGGGCAGGATCCAAGGTTGGTTTCTTTAAGAGCGGACGCACCCAAGCCTCTTTAAGGCTGTCAGGGACTATGCCCGTCTTGAAAGAGGCGTTGATGAATGCTGTGATGATCGGTGTGAGGGGTGCTGCGCATTCTTTAATGATGTTAGGGTGGCATGTATCGCCTTTGCATTGAGATGGTTTAAGCTGTTTAAGGATTTGGAGAACCTCTGCTTCGCTGATTGGAGAAAAATTAAATTTGGAGGCGTGCTGGTCGTTAGCGGTATTGGCGACAGGGGTCTGTTGGGGGTGCAGAGACTTGAAGTGTTCTGCTATTTTATTTTGAAGAAGGTCTATTTTATTTAACATCGCTGTTTGGATGCTATTGCACCAGGTTTCATCCTTGACAATCTCATCTGTACAGATTGGGGGGATAGTGAGCTCTTTAAAGATGGAGAAAAGCTCTTTTGAGTGGGAGTTGGCTTCCAGAATACGTTTATTGTATGTTTCAGACTTAGCCTGAAATATAGCACTTTTGTACTTTTTAGAAATATGCAGAAAGTCTATTTTGGTGGCATCACAGGGATTGGCCTGCCATATTTTGAGGGCTTGGCGCTTGCACTGGCGAAGGTTTAATAGGTCCTCTGTGAACCATGAGTTGGAATGAAACGATTTTTTTTCTTTTTTGCTTTCAAGAGGAGCTGCGGTGTTGATGGCATGAGTGAGTGTATCTTTGAAAATCTCTGCTAGAATGTTGGGGTCGGAGGAGAAGGGAGGTGCTAGGCATAGGTTGTTGAGAAAGGGACGTATATTGTCTGCTGTAAGTTTTTTGGCACTTCTGACCATCTTAGCTGGTGCAGGTATAAGTGGTTTGGAGTAAGAGGATATGGGGATGTAGAATTGGAGGCAGTTGTGGTCAATAAGGACAATATGGGATTCTATTCCAGGGCAAGAGGATTTAAGAGTAGAGGATGGCAGAGCAATCAGGGAGGTTTCCAAAATAATCAAGGAGGCTTTCAAAATGTGCAGAATGGTAACCAAAATATACCAAATGGGCAAATGATCTGACCACCTCCAGTTTGTTGGCTGTGTGGAATGACAGAGCATTTGGCGCGCAGATGCAGAAGTCAAGGCATGATGCAGAACGGCCAACGGACAGGAACAGGCATGGCAAATCCACCTGCAGTTTTCCAGCACAGTGGTGCGCAAAATCACGCGGTGCAAAAATGAGCACAAGGAACGTAACAAGGGGTGCAACCGCAAAACATGTGGAATCTTCCACAAGGACAATCCCAACAGGCACCGCCACAACTGTCACAGACCATGAACCCTAGAATTGGGGGTAACAATGGGAATGGGGGAAATCCACAAGTGAACGGTGGGACATATTTATATATGAGCTAGGACAGCTCACTGGGAACCCTAATGTGCTCTATCCTATCAGTGACACCAGACCCTCATAGGGAACCTAGGGTGGATGTCGTTATAGGGGTTAAGGAATATTCCTTCCCAGTGGACACGGCTGCGAACGCTCGTGTATATGTGAAGGCAAATTTTCCTTGTCCGGCAAGGCCATAGATACTCAGAGTTTTACAGGAGCTCACTGTCGAGTTCCCTTTACAGACACACTCCCAGTCTCCATAGGGGAGTGCAAAATGAATGTACCATTATTATATTAACATCAGACCACAGTAAATATTTTGGGTCGAGACTTAATGACGAAGCTGAACATGACAATTTCGTTCACAGAGGGGGCATAGTATGCTCCACTCCAGTTATGCACTACTGAACTGTATGTGAAATGATTAGAGCATACTCAGGACACAGAGCCATGTGGGCCATACAAATAGAGCTAGACTTTTTCGCATATGGCATGCAAGTGCTTATGGCAGGATTTCCAGGCCTCGCAGACAGGATCATGAGAATCCATGATGAGTTTTTATTCAGACCAAAAATACCTTGATGATACATGCAGCTGCAGTGATAGGGCATTAGTTGACGGTCACGATGATGAAGGCAGACAATGGGGCGTGATTATTGCAATTGAAGAAGGATATCGAGTGACTGACGTCACCGATGGCGATCTATTTGAGGAACAAACAGAAATAGGAGAGACAATGAAAGAAGTGAGTTTCACCTTTTGGGTAAAGATGATTAAAAGAGAAGTACCTCAGAAAATGATGTTGGCACTAAAACGTCCTGAATATTTTGATGACGATATAGCTAAAGTGCCTGTCTCAGTGTGGACTACCTGACCCTATGACGTGGGTCTCTTGAAGGGGGTTGGAGAAGTAAGGATTAAACTGAAACCAGGAGCAATTCTACCAAGAGCCTGACAATATCCCATGTCCTGAGAGGCAGATGAAGGGATTTCTAAGACAATTTCAGCCATGATAGACCAGGGCATATTAGTGACATCAGAGTCACCATGTAATACGTCAGTTTATCCTGTCAAGAAATCAAAGGGGGGGTCTTGGAGGCTAATTCAAGATTTAAGGCCGTACAACTATATTGCCATCCAACTGATCTGCAGTCTCCAGTAACCAGAAAGGCCAGTCCAGTGCAGTCGGTGACCAGAACGGCCTAGATGATCCTGTTCCACCCGATTTGACCAGCTGTCCTTGGTTAGACCCGATCCGTGTGATGACCAGAACCATTGACGGTCCAAAATCCTAAATTAAAGTGGACTGTAAGTATTAATAGGAATCATAGAAAACCATTGCATACCTTGCATTGCCTTGTCCTATCCCAATCTCTCAACCATCCTATCCTTACCTTAATAACTTGTAACCTTGTCAGAATCCTTATTGCAATCCTATCTTTGATTTATCCTGCTAAGCGCCATTTCCTTAATCATTTTCATCTTGTGTAAATCTTAAATTAACAATCCCACTTCGAGTGATCTGACTGGTTCCGCCGGAGAGGACACTGGGGATCTGGTGTTGAAGACATGAATCAACTCTAGAGCTTACTGTGCCCCTCCTTGGTATTCTGGCTGGAATGCTCTAGCATAGAGTAAATTATAGTAAATATTTTCTTGTCCAAACTGAGTTTCTTTTCTGCTTTCACTACCCGATTTTTCTAAAAACGCCTCTCATTCAACCTTGCATATCTCCATCAGTTTAATAGTTAGAGACTTCATTTCAATTCTGGATTATACCTAAGACCTGTAGCTACACCACAACCCACACTCCAAATCATTGTACTTCACCCGTTTTTCTTAAAAACCGTTTGGTTAATTTTAGTTGGGAATCCACAATTTTGCAAGGTTTTACATGTGTGATTTTTATTCTCAATTATTTTCAACCTTCCATTCAGATTCAAAGTGTTTAATTTTGCTCAAACTATAGCTCATGATTGTTAGTATCTTTCCAATGTTCCTCCCATAGAGATTTGTATTGATTTAAGGATTATTGCACACATTCATTATTTTACCCAGCCATTTCCGAAATGTAATTTTAAAGTGTAAGACTTCAAATCCGTTTCTCTCTCTTGTTTGGGGAGGGAAGGCTGGATTCAAATATTGTTTTCTATTCCTTATTCCTGATTACTTGCTGCTTCCTTATATCTATTTAGAATTGTTTGTTTGTGTGGGTTGAGGAATATTGCAGGGGGAAATATTAACTTAAGTGCTATCTTTCCAAACAAGCAAAAAAGTGTTCTTTTCTCTGGATTTTTATATTTGGGGCTGCTCAAGAGTGAATTTAAGTGCATTTAAGTGCATTACATACCTTCCTATCTGTTATTGCCACCACATTGGTGATTTCTGCTCCCTGTTAAAAAGCATATGTTTGATTTGAATTTTAAATAAATTAATAAATATTACCTTTACCAACCAGCCTGATTCCGGGTCCATTGTGACCTGGGGTATTTAAGAAGGGGTATGATATGAGTGGTATAGCACTCAGAATATTGAACCTATATATATAATAAAACAAGCTTTTCAGCTGTGTGCTGCATACTAGGCTGAGACCTGATTTAAATACTTAACAGATTTGGGGGCTCGTGCCGTGATTTTTAGTTTGAGTTGCCACCCGTGACAGTCTAGCACAGCAGAATAATGTGCAGGGTAGAGACATCTTGCTTAGTTGGTGTACTGTGCTACACTGTACAAGCGCCTCCCAGAACAAATACTCCAAGACCAGGCTGGTCTGTAAAAGTAAAAGTAAATCAACCTCAAAAAATTAATAAAGAAATAGATATTTCCAAAATGGCGATCTCAGTAGAAATCAGTATGGCTGGGGAGCACCCCCTGTACAAACTTTTTGTCAGGGGTGATTGGCCAAAACAGAATGAACATGTCTGGCTGCAGGAAATCACAGAACAGGTCACTGCCATGAATCTGGATACATGGCAGGACAAGGGCCCATTACACCAATCTCTCAGTGAATTGTACGTAGCTCCAAAAGTTAAAGAGGAGCAAATTAAAATTGCCAGAATTGCGGCCTACCTATACCTCCACATAGGAGTTATACGCGAAAGGCACGCTGAAAACATAGTTCTGGCACAGAATCAAATTGAATCACTAGCGAGAATCCAGAATGATCTAGGCTCTACATAACAAAGGCTACAGAAGAGCCAATAATTAGAGGCAGAATCTATACAGTATGCCAGAAAATTAAAAGAAAATCTGGCTCCCTTACAGAAAGAGAATGCGGAGCTAGACAACCAATTACAGGCACTGATAGAGGAGTGTAAGGAAAGGGTTGGCTCTCTGCAACAGAGTTAACACAAGCTGGCACAACAATTACAGTTTAATATAGCCTGCACAGAGCAGGTGGTTATCCTACAAGACCAGATAGACAAATTGAAAGAGGAAAATAATAAATTAATTGTGAAAGACCTCCACTCTCAAGAGGAATTTGATCAGGAGCGCCAGAAGTCCCATACTATAAAAAAACAAAGGGACGACCTGGCTGAACATAGTGGCAGCGTAAGTCAGGAGAGAGGTGCCCGAGCTAGAGGGAAGAAAGCTGACCCTCCAGGAGCTCAATGATTTAAAGACAGAATATGGGAAGCTACTAGAGCACACCAGATGGGTGGAGGATGCTCTGGAAGGGAACACCCAGACCAAAGATGCTAAAACCCAGGAGGTGAGTCTCCTGCTGCAGAAATTGGCCCAGTATTCCCAGACCAAGCAGGAAGCACAGAGAGACAACGAGGCTCTCTGTGAAAAGAATGCTGGGCTCCACCAACAAGTAGCAATGCAAGAGTGAATCATTGAGACCAGTAAGGCCTTGATAAAGGAACAAAAGGCTCAGATTTCTGCTTATCACCAGGTAATAGGGCTGAAAAAGAAAAGGTAGAGAGTGTCAGAGCAACCCCTGATCATAACATAAGGACCCCTGTACTCAGGGACTCAAAGCCCTTCAATACCATGAACTCTTCCACCTTCATGTCCACTGGCTCATATGAATCAGGGGCCATGGGGATGGTAGGCATTCCTGTACAGATCCCCAAATGTTAGGTCTGATATCTCTGACCATGAAGACTCCTATGAGGGGAGAGTCAGGGAACTGGATCCAAAAAAATACAGCCTCCCAAAAGATCAGTGTGTTAAATTTGGTGGGGAACTCCAGGAAATAAAGCCCAAAAACAGTATCCTGAAGACCTCTACCCAGTTAGGGCAGTGGGGGGGTACTCCTCCAATCCTGGGAGCAGGGGAGATTCAGAAGACTCTTCTGAGCACCTCAGGAATAGGGAAACTGGGCCCCAACATTCTGCAAGCTCTTCTTAAGCTCACAGAATCAGGCAGTGCCTAGAGGATCAAGAAGCCACCTTCAGTAGCAGTGCCTCTGAGTCTGAGGATGAGTGGACTCAGGTGACTATGCAAAAAGATCCCCTTAAGCAGATCAAGGCCATTAGGAGTGTTATAACTCCATATCATAAAAATGCAAAATATTCTGCCTGGGAACACCTAGAATTATATGAACAGATGATTGACACTTTTCATCTGAAGGACGGCCAGAATTTCATTCAGTATGTGAAGTGTACATTCTCTCTTGAATACTCCAGTTTCTTTGCGGGACTGGAGGATCAGAACCACTCAAGATGGTCCACCTACAGGGCGGCCATCTTAAAACATTTCTCTGCACATAGAAACCACCAAGAGGCCCGAAAGGCGGCCTGCAATCTGTAGTGTGGGGATGATCAGGCCCCACAAGAATTTGTGCAGGAGCTCAAACGTGCCTTTGCGCAGACCACCAGGAGCGTGCACACAGATAGTCGGGAGAACATCACCACCTTCTTCCATGCACTCCCCAAGTATATAATGACCCAGCTGGTGAGGGACTTTCATGAGAAGAGATCACTGGACTGGGTCATAGAACAGGCGACCCGCATTTATGAGGTTCAAAAACCAGTAGATAGCAAAAACACAAACAAAAAGCCTAAAGCAGCCAACACCCCTGATGCTGCTAAGGTGGCAGAGGTGAAGGTTACCCCCATTTTAGATCTGGAGATGGGGAGGCCTAAAAATATACCGGTACAAAATTCATCCAACCAAAGAACCAGAAGGCCCTCGGGCCAATCCCAGACAGGCAGTAGCCAGGGTGGTTGTAGAGGAGGTCCCAAACATAGCCTGCACTCCAGTTGCCCATTTTGAAGTACCAGGAATGTTCACTCCGAGATATGCGAAGTATGATGAACAAATAAGACAGCAGAGAGCCGCAGTAGGGCTCTGCCCAGTGCCTATCAAAAGAATAATACCTATTGAATCACTGATAACCAGACAACCATGGACAGTAAGATATCCAGTGAGAAAACCCTATCAGCAAATTACACTAAATGAAGATTGCTTAAACACTGTCCCGGAAGAAAATCAAAGGGCCTTAATTGAAGATGAATGGTGATGTCACAAAGACCCAGGCAGACTTTCAGATAGAAGATAAGATGACCCGATGATGACATACAGAGACAAAACGTCACGAATAAGGATATTGTGAACTTAGAAGGAGAGATGATGTTGACACATAAAGAAACTTAAGCCGTAAGCAGGATGAAGATATTCAACCAGCTAACGCCTGTACATATGCTTGGAACCACAAGAAGCAAAGAAAACAGTGCAGCTTGCAATGCTTAGTAGAAGAAAGGCCGTGACAAGCACCACTTATACATATCTACCTCAAAGAAGCACATTACATAAGTGCGAGTCCACTTTACACAAAAGCAGAATTAACTCAGGTTACTAGAGGTCAAACAGGACAGGATTCGTATTCCAGCTAAAACGAGAAGAGATGGCGTAATCGAAACTCAGCAGAGGCAACGTGAGCCAGGAAGAGCCAAGGTCAGACCAAGAGAAGGAGCGAACAGTAGCCTCACGGAATCGAAACCTAAGAACAGAACAGCCCATCTCAGAAAGGCTGAGATAAGGAGGCCCAGGCAAGTGACAAGCCGAACAAGAATTAAATGCACAAATAGAAGGCAGATTTATGGTGTGCTAGCACGTGACAAGCCGAGCGAGAAGAGGCACAGTTTCACACCTACGCCTGGCTGTCACCCAGGCAGAAATATCATAACTTTTTCTGACAAGAAGATACAGCTTCAAGGCCGACCATAGCCAACTAATTGACACATAGCCACTAAAGTAATGATTGATAGAAGGGAGGCTGGGTGAATCCTGGGGCATCCTGCACCTGGTTCACCATTCTTCGTGCTGCTAATTAAAGTGGAGGTTAATGCATGGGGTTGGCGCTAACCCATCACAATGGACCAAATAATCTAGGGTCCTATAGTTAGTAGAACCAATGGGATGTCGTACTTTTAGTGACGTCTACAGTAGTCATTTTTGAAGGAAGGGCTTAGACACCAACCTGACAGTGTTACCCCAACCCCCTCGCTCCGTTACCATATACAGATATAGTACCTATATTAAATTACCTTTTTCAAACCAATAGAATTGCATGTTAACTTTTGAGTGTTAGACGTCAGATTATGATGAGTTTTTGGTATAAATGTTACTGTTTGTATGAAGTTCTTGGGAGTTGAAGCGAGACGCTCTGTCGCACTGCTGTCAATTTCCATGTTTCCCTGTTTTTTGTACTTGTCATTAAACAGATTCCCCTTTGCCAAACAATTGAGTTGTCCTAATTGACTTGTGTTGGAGTTAGAGACCCTGCACCCCCATCCATCTTGAGGTGAAGCTATCTCATCTTAAAATACTGCAGAGCAAACCCCGACTCTATGGGCAGGCCGGGGGTCTCTCGGTACACTTGGTAGCAAAGATCGGATGGTTTATCGACTATTGACTATTGATTGAAGTAAGACACCTATTGACCAACGACATAAAGTAACTCTAGGTCTTCGGCAATATCACAAGTCCTTTGCCATTCGGCTGAGTAGACCGTGAAGCTCCCTGTAGACAACGGTAGTGTAAAAGAAGTCGGCAGTAAGGGCCTGAAGGGACCTGTTTTCCCAACACATCCCTTCCCATTCGTACGGGCAGCTGATCCGGCGAAAAGCTGAAGAAGGCGGTGATCCCAAGGATCCAGAGAAGAACTATGCCAACGGTGAGTGAAGAAAAAATGTACTGCTTTGGCAAACAGTGCATGCTTTAGAACAAGTAAAGGGAAAAGGTAACGGAGGGAGGAGGAAAAAACAAAATATAGTTAGAAGTAGAGAAGACTATATATATATATATATATATATATATATATATATATATATATATATATATATGTATATAAGGGGATAATGACTCGAGAATAATCAAATAAATAGAGATTACCAGGGTATAAAGCCGAGAAAAGAGAGAGGTTACCAGGGCGGACACCTGAGAAGTGAGAGGATTTGCCTTATTCCTGCGATGTCACAACTCTTTCCCTTGCTTCCACCAACCTTAAAACACAACCACACACACACATTTCTAGAGCCCCTCATTGGTTATTTAGACCTCTCCAATGTTCCTCTAGCACCAGGGAACCCAGTTTGACCAGAGCATGGCGCTCTTGGATCCAATCACACCCTAATATGGAGAAGAAACGAGTCAGCAGTATACATAGGATCCGCAGTCTAGTTTCTTCAATCCCTGGGTGTGGCTGACTATTTAAGCCACACCCAGGCTTCAATCCACGCTTTGCGCTGTTACTGTCAACAGACAGCGGAATGCTCATTGTGTTCCTCCGGCCCAAGCACCATCCTCTGTGAATCCAGCCAGCCCCTCGCTACTGCAGTGTGCCCCTCACCCTCATACTTACCTGAACCTGTCCCGCGAGGTCTCGACTGCCAGCTCTTTCAAGTCAGCTGCATCAACTTTGGGTCCGCGGCCCCTGCGCAGGCACGGCCCCCCCATACTGCTTCTTACGGATTACGTCTCCGGACATCAAACACCAGTGAAAAGAAAAGCACAGGGAGTGCATGTTATACAGAGCGTGCAGAAGAAAAAGGACAAGAAAGGAAGGAAAAGCACAGAGAAAGCCACGTACTACAGAGTGCACACAAGCCAGCCACGGACACCAGCAGAAGGACAGGCTGCACAATATGGTTAACAAAAGCAAGAAAGGAAGGAAAGCACATACAGAGTGTGCACCAGCAAACACAAGAAAAGGAAAGCATTTAGAGAGCAGCACTAACCTTGCCAATAAAATAATGGAAAAGAAAACAACCAGCAAAACTTGGTGAGGACATTGAGCAAGACATTGAGTAAGACATTGAGCAGCAACAATTCAAAGGCACAGTGTACTTCTCACAGCAGGTCTGGGCAGGACCACTCAGTGAAGCAACTGGTGGAATTGGACTATTGTGCCCCTGCTACGGATTGAAAGCAGGATGGAGAGCCAGCCTTCTAATTTCTTAAGGTGAGCACACGTATATTGGGGAAAAAAGGGGTCACAGAGGGGGGGCCTAGGAGAGTAGGGAGGGGGTTGCATCTACCCAAGTTCCTTGTTTTCACCATTGGTCTTCTTGATTCCCTCTGAAGACGCTTTTGTTTTGTTGTTGTGACGTCATTGGTGAACATTTGTAAGAGAAATGATTTTAAAAAAATGTGTGCGATTCAATAGCTGAGACAGAATCGCGCATGAATTGATGTTTTGGAGCAAATTGGTAATATAACATTTTTTTGTGGAAAATTTGGATTGGCGCCTGCAGTGTTTGGTGCTCGCTCATATTGTCAAAAGTTGTTTAAGCGAAACAAAAGCATTGGCAAGTGTTATATAAGAGGACAGGGAACAGATTTAAAACATGGAAGACATAACTCCATTAGCACACTTATGCAAGCAATTGCCAAAACATGCACAAAAGCTAAAGAAGTATAGCACCAAGTGGGTTAAAGGCACCGCCCACAAGATGTTTATGCTGTGGCCACAAAATGGTCTTTATCTAAATCCGTCTTACTACATATGATGACATGTTTGCACGCCACGTATACAGGCAAGAAGTTAGAAAAACGCCATGTCGTTCTCGAATTGTGGAAAATGTATGAACAGGCAAAGGAGGAAGAGCCGCCAACAGATTGGATACTTAATGTATGCACAGAGGGGGCTGAGATGCCTACCACACCACTTGCCCCACCCAAAACGCAAATTGAAGAAGGTTAGGACGAGGGATTATACCCGTTGAGGGAACTTAATGCAGCCACGGAGTACAGCAACCCCGCATATGAGTCACCTACACATAGTAGTGATGAGAATCAAGGGAGAGATAAGGCAAGAATATTTCCTCCGTAGGCCCAGGGGACAAGGGGAGATGCGATGATGAAAGAAAAGATCAGGCACAGGCAAGTGCATCTCTCGACAAGGAGAGAGATGGGAAGAGATGGAAAGGGAGCGAAGACAGAACTGATGAGATAGCATTCGCGAAAGACGAATGGATGGGAGGACATATCTTATTGAAACTCGATGGGAAAGGCAGTGATGACGTGAGACCAAAAGAGAGTTTAGATGAGACACAGAGAAGAGAGAAAGAGAAGGAGTTAAGAAACGAAAGGATAAGAAGGAAAGACAGACAATTGCGAGAACAGCTATATCGCAAAGAGCAAGAAAAACAGCTTGATCGCAACCCAAGAGTAGCCTACAATCAAGACAGACAGAAACAGCAAAGGTTAGAAGAAGAGCAAAGGGTATGTGAGAAAACGATAAGGAGACGAAGAGATGAGGAAACATGAAGGGTCAGAGAAGAGGCAAGGAAGCGCAAAGAATTTGATGACAACGTAGAACGTAAGCGAAGACAGAGAGCACGCAATTTTGAATATCTGAGGAGAGAGGTTAAAAAACCTGCTCCAGTTGTAGACAAGGAAGACATTGAAGAATTCTTTCCTGCGTACGATTCAGTACAAGGTACGTCTAGGGTGAATATTGAAGATGACTTCAACACCAGAAGCATCGGAGAAACGCTCGATAAAATATATGATGAAATGGGGCTAGAACAAATACCCCAAGGGGAGGGGGAAGATGAGCGCCTGGAGAGCACTCAGCTGTATGACACTGAGGAGCTCACTCGAAGCAGTGGGAACAAAGAGCTATCCCTGGATAGATTAGAAATAAGTAGGAACAAGGAGGATACGAGAAGTTGCGTGAATTGGGGACAGACAATGTCGGTCTCCGAAAGGGAAGAGTGTGAAGAAAACAAGGAAGGGAGGTGAAGTGAAAGACAACTCCTAAGGGAAAAGGAAATAAGATGGTCAGACGCTAATGAGTCTGCACCAAAAGCGTCACAGTCCGCCACGCGGTCTGACCGACATGAAGGAGTACCTCATGGTCAGAGGGGGGTGTCTTCACCGCCCTATGTAGACAAACTAAGGACATTGCCAGGTAGACGGCGATGCAGGAATATTACCCGCCATACTTTGAGAGAGAGCAGACGATGTGTGGGCAAGGGCAGGGTACCCTGGTGAAACCACAATCAATACCGCACATGATGGAGCACCATTTAACAATTGCAGAGCAGCAGTGTGGAAAGCGCTATGAGTACTTTACCCAGATACTTCCGATATGGGATCCATAATGACTCGAAAAATGAAGGATTTTGAAGATCCGTTAATTTATATACAGAATTTCCAAGACGCATGGGTGCTCGAAACGCATGAATCTTGGACAAAATCTATACTTGTATTTTACCATATATTGTGCCAAGGATTGCTAGAACCACTGCAGAAACAACTCAAGAAATTGGCAGGAGTTGAAGCTAAACCTTGGGCAGAAATACAGTTGACCATCGCACATTATTGTAGACTGTTGCAAGAAAAGAATCGCAAAAAAGAAGCGACTCGAAAGGGTGAGGAAGCGAAATTGGTGCAAAAGAAACTTTCAAAGTATGCTCTTGAAGGAGTCATGCTAACTAGCGCAGCTGAACAAAGCATGCAGCAGGTGGCTAGTCCACAGCAGAACAATAAGGACAATATGGGATTCTATCCCAGGGCAAGAGGATTTAAGAGTAGAGGATGGCAGAGCAATCAGGAAGGTTTCCAAAATAATCAAGGAGGCTTTCAAAATGTGCAGAATGGTAACCAAAATATACCAAATGGGCAAATGATCTCACCACCTCCAGTTTGTTGGCTGTGTGGAATGACAGAGCATTTGGCGCGCACATGCAGAAGTCAAGGCATGATGCAGAACGGCCAACGGACAGGAACAGGCATGGCAAATCCACCTGCAGTTTTCCAGCACAGTGGTGCGCAAAATCACGCGGTGCAAAAATGAGCACAAGGAACGTAACAAGGGGTGCAACCGCAAAACATGTGGAATCTTCCACAAGGACAATCCCAACAGGCACCGCCACAACTGTCACAGACCATGAACCCTAGAATCGGGGGTAACAATGGGAATGGGGGAAATCCACAAGTGAACGGTGGGACATATTTATATATGAGCTAGGACAGCTCACTGGGAACCCTAATGTGCTCTATCCTATCAGTGACACCAGACCCTCATAGGGAACCTAGGGTGGATGTCGTTATAGGGGTTGAGGAATATTCCTTCCTAGTGGACACGGCTGCGAACGCTCGTGTATATGTGAAGGCAAATTTTCCTTGTCCGGCAAGGCCATAGATACTCAGAGTTTTACAGGAGCTCACTGTCGAGTTCCCTTTACAGACACACTCCCAGTCTCCATAGGGGAGTGCAAAATGAATGTACCTTTATTATATTCACATCAGACCCCAGTAAATATTTTGGGTTGAGACTTAATGACGAAGCTGAACATGAACAATTTCGTTCACAGAGGGGGCATAGTATGCTCCACTCCAGTTATGCACTACTGAAATGTATGTGAAATGATTAGAGCATACTCAGGACACAGAGCCATGTGGGCCATACAAATAGAGCTAGACTTTTTCGCATATGGCATGCAAGTGCTTATGGCAGGATTTCCAGGCCTCGCAGACAGGATCATGAGAATCCATGATGAGTTTTTATTCAGACCAAGAATACCTTGATGATACATGCAGCTGCAGTGCGAGGGAAAGTGGCATTAGTTGACGGTTACGATGATGAAGGCAGACAATGGGGCGCGATTATTGCAATTGAAGAAGGATATTGAGTGACTGATGTCACTGATGGCGATCTATTTGAGGAACAAACAGAAATAGGAGAGACAATGAAAGAAGTGAGTCTGACCTTTTGGGTAAAGATGATTAAAAGAGAAGTACCTCAGAAAATGATGTTGGCACTAAAACGTCCTGAATATTTTGATGACGATATAGCTAAAGTGCCTGTCTCAGTGTGGACTACCTGACCCTATGACGTGGGTCTCTTGAAGGGGGTTGGAGAAGTAAGGATTAAACTGAAACCAGGAGCAATTCTACCAAGAGCCTGACAATATCCCATGTCCTGAGAGGCAGATGAAGGGATTTCTAAGACAATTTCAGCCATGATAGACCAGGGCATATTAGTGACATCAGAGTCACCATGTAATACGTCACTTTATCCTGTCAAGAAATCAAAGAGGGGGTCTTGGAGGTTAATTCAAGATTTAAGGCCGTAAAACTATATTGTTGAGGCCGAGTTCCCTTTAGTCCCGAACCCAGCTACAATATTATGCAATATACCCGTTGAGGCAAAATATTTCACAGTGATTGACTTGAAAAATGCATTTTTCTTAATCCTGTTGCACCGTGTCTCCCAAGATCTGACGTCATTCACGTTCAGACAAATGCGTCTGAAAAGTACAAGGCTGCCAGAGGAGTACTGTGAGTACACTTTTATTTTCAACAGAGTCCTGCAGATGGATTTGAGCAATATTACACTAGAAAGTGTTGTCCTACAATATGTGGATGACATCCTAATTTGTAACACTACAGAAGAGCAATGCAGGCACAATTCTGTTCAGCTACTGACTATACTGGCTGAGAAAGGTTATAAGGTTGACAAGGAAAAGTTACAATATTATCAACAGGAAGTGCTGTACATAAGCCAGCTGATCTCACATGAAGGAAAGAAAGTGACCCCAGAAACGGCAGAAGCCATATTGTACATGGCTAAGCCACACACGATAAAGCAAATGCAGAGCTTTCTAGGCATGTGCAACTATGTTAGGGCATGGGTTTTCGATTACAGCACATATACTAAGCCTTTACTTCAGGCCCTAAAGAAGGCCCAAGTGACAAGGGAAAAGATTGAATAGTCTGAAACTATGGAGGAACGGTTTGCTGACTCAAGAGAGCAATTTGTACAGCTCCGGTTCTCAGAATTCCCAATTATGAGGAGGAATTTTACCTGTTTTCACACACGAATGGCAGCGTCATGATGGCAGTACTCACTCAAAGAACCTCTTTGGGGTACAAGCCCCTAGCATACTACAGTGGGAACCTGGACCCAGTAATGAGAGGCCACTTCCCATGCGAACAAAGTTTAGCTGCTGCAGCATTCGCCATAGAGAACGCTACAACCATTGTGATGGGATGCTCCATGACATTGTACGTCAAGCACTCACTATTTGCCATTCTAGAAAAACCAAAGGGCACATTGACATCCCAGAGACCTTCTGCTTATGAAGTGATCATATCAAACCCGTTGTAGATACTCACCATTGAGATTGTGACGTCAACAGTGCACGCAGGCTTAGCGTGCTGGAAAAGGAGGGGGCTACCTCCGAGCGGACAGCACGCCAGTACAGCACGCATCCTTATTGGACAGGCTGATTAAGGCACTACAGCTCCCAGTGGGCATAGCGGTCATAAAATGTGCCACCCACATGAAAGGGACAGATTTTGTCTTACGTGGAAATTACGCAGCAGACACGGAAGCCAAGCATATGGCATCCAAAAGTGAGATGATTATGGAAGTGGAAGTGGTGTGCACCAATGAAAGTATGAAACATCTCTCCATGCCTTCCGAAAACACCTAAAAACTGCCTTCTTCAACTAAGTATCCACTCCTGCTCACCCACCTTCTGCACCACCACGTCACACAACTTGGATTGCCATGCCGGTATGCTAATTTTGAAGGTATGTTTCTGTATGCAACTAGGCTATGTCACTCCAAGGTAATAAGCGCATCATCTCCAATGCGTCTACTGGATGTTGTAAGTAACTAAGATCTGAGTAACCACTGTAACCAGTGCCACAATGCTTACGGGCTACTGTGCGCTTAACAAATGTGAATAAATAAATAAATATGATGGTTACTCGAGCAACATCTGAAGCTTATAACGATCTTGGGAAAACACAATTGATGGAGCTCCAAGGGGAGGCACCACAGGAAGAGAAGAACCTGTGGAAATGTCGAGGGTGTTCTTTAAACCCCTCTGAAAGCTTGTGGTGCCAAGACAGCACTGCTAAACCAGTAATGCCTGTAGCCCTTCTAAAAATAGTGCTGGAGCAGTTACATTACCCCGCATACATGACAAAAGAGAATCTAGGAGCAACGCTCGTGGAAGACTGTTCATACCGAATTTAGCAGAGCACGTTGCATTCTTTATGGTGAACTGCATAATCTGCCAAAAATTCACTGCTGGGCATACATTAAAAGTAATGAGAGTAGTCATACCCAGGCCAAATGGGCCTTTTCAGCTCTTGCATGTCGATTACGTTGACATGATTTAAGTATCAACGGGTACAGGTATTTAATTGTTGTGGTGAGTCCATTCTCTAGGTGGATTGAGGCAAGTTCATGTACACACCCAGACTCTACCTGTGTGGCCAAATTTCTAGTGACGGCAGTGTTCCCCAGGTGGCGGGTATGTGAAATCATGAGATCAGATAATGGGGCTAATTTTGTTAATACAGTGTTCGAGCAGATTAGCTTGCTGCTTGTTATAAAACACAAGTTCTCGTCGGGGTATCATCCAGAAGGTAATGGGATCTGTGAGAGGGTCAACTGCTTGTTAAAGGAAGGATAGCCAAGTTGAAGCTTACTCTAAAGAGGGGATGGTAGCACTGCCTTCCATTGGCACTATATGCTCTTCAGAACCAACCTGGTTCCGACCATCATTTTACGCCACACGAGATAGCCACAGGAACAAGAATGAGAACTCCCCTAACATCCCAAGAAAGAGCTAGATGTGATGCCCAGTCAACAGGAGAGGTTTTAGGGTCTGAAATGCAAAACTATCTGAACTGCATGACATCTTGCCTTACTGTAATTTCAGACCAGCTGCAGCGACGACAAAGAGGGTGCAGCGCAGCACAAGACACAAAAGGAGACACTGCAACAGACCCAGCTCAAGGTCTACATGTTCCACTCTACTCCCCTGGAGATGCCATCTTCGTGAGGAGTCACACAAGGAAAAAGTGGGACGAGCCAAGGTTCAACGGACCGTTCACAGTTGAAGACGTTACTCCTTCTGCTGTCAAGCTACAACGAAGAAGAACTTGGATCTCCTGGGTGATATCAAGCCATACATCGGAGGAAACCCCCTGCGTGCATCCCATCAAGAGGAATCAACAAGCAACGGGGAAGAACCACAGCACGTGCAGACGAGATCCATGACAAGGAAGAAGGACGCATGACCAGCAAAGTAAAGACAAAGAGCTTTTTTGCAAAGTTGTGGCTTAACTTGGATGCTTCCTCTAAGCAAAAAATGGGATAAGGACATAAAAAACGCACACTCTGTGCATCCTAGTTGCAGGGTGAAGAAGAAAATTGCACGTATAAGCCACAACATGTTTTGTTGATTTGAACTTTGGACTGGGACAAACCTAAGCCTTGATGAGAAAAGGACTATGAAAAATGTTGACCAAGGATATTTACATTGGAAATAGATACAGCATCCCAATTCATTCAAAACCGAGACTTTGTTTGGAAGCACTTATGGTGTCGCACAGTAGAGATATCACAAAGGATATAGTAACCTATTTCAACATAGTGCTGAGATCATACCCGTCATTGGTAGGAAGGATAACAAGTGTTGCAGACTTTCTTCAAGATCCTGAAAACAAAAAAATAATAAAACAACTGCTTACTGTCATTGCCGAACAATTCATCCTATTCCCTGAGTACAGTGAGAAGGAATCAAATGCTTCCAACACAGGCGGAAATAAATGAGCTTGTCAACACATTAATCTTTTGCATAATTGAAGACTGTCCATCTATTGTCAGGAGAACAACTGATACGTTAACATTCCTTCGAGATCCATCAAACAGTAAACATTTAAGCCATCTTTTAAACAGGATCATCATTTCGGTCACGCTCCACGCGACCGGACAGTACAAACATAGTTTACATCGAGGAAAGAACATATAATCCTGAATCTCAACAAAGATTGAACAGATGTCCTTGTCACCAGAAGGAAGCAGATATGCATTCCATGTCTTCTTTCACCTCATTGAGAACTTTCCAGTGCTAGTGGCAAGACCAACCAATGTTGACATACTTACATTTCTCGGAGATCCAGTAAAGCTTACTCAGCTAAACATGCTCTTGCATGCCATTATAGCTAAAATAAAAAATTCCAATCTCGATCAAATCCTTAGGAGAATATTGTGAAACTTTTCACCGAGGGACAGATCGAGAAAACAGAGTATAGAACTCCATTTGTTATATTTGTTATTTTTCCAATTTTCTCATACTGACCAGTGTCCAACATGTCCTCAGGACTGAAGCAGATTCGAAGAGTGGACTTGGAACTGACCTACTTTAAACCTGCACAGTAAAAGTGGCTCACCAAAGTATTATTTTAATCTATTTTTCCCATAGTCTAGCAAAGGAACTGTATCCTGCATTAAGAGACAATTGTCACTCGCAAGAGGGGGGACGCTTGTGAAGCACCTGACACCTTTTGACACAGAACTCGAAGAGCGATATTGGGTTGGGGAACAATAACATTGACATTTGGCTAATGATCGAGATGGGGGCCCGGAGCAGCAACCTGGTCCTCCCACAAGCAGAGAGGCACCCTCGCTTCTCTGGAAGAAAATGCTGTCGCCTTACATATCGAACCATAATGTACTTATGTATTATAAGTGTCATTATTTTTCTGTCATTAACAATCAGAACTGCGTTCTTTATTGGTGCACAAAGCCTTCCAATTTCAGTGCACCCACCTGATGATACACGCATGAAACCCACAAGAGCACCCAGATTCTATATAGTTATTCCAGTTCCTAGAAAATTTGATGGTAGAGTAAATGAACTTGAAATGAACGTGATTAATAGTGATATGCACACACTTATGGTAACGAGTGAGCAGGAAAGCCAGAGACAGGGTCGGCATGAAATGAATGAATAAAAAATACTGACAACTACACGCACACACACACTGAATGTACACGAAACAGGCCTAGCATCAATGACTACAGAACCACAAACCAAAGCAGCAGAAAGGAAGAGACTGCCTGCCATAAGAAATGTCACAGAAACTGTCATGATAAAACAAGAAGAATTAAGAGAAAGACCAACAGAAGCAGTCATATCAGAAACACTTAAGAAAACAGAAGCGTCCTTAGAAAAACTCTCTGAAAGGACACAAATGTTAGTGGACCTACTATTCGCGCACATTGCCAGAGCAAGGAAACTGCATGAGGAACTGAAAAATAAAACTGCAGAGACTGTATTGCAAAGCATATATGTTCCAACACAAGGCACAAGTACCAGTTCCACAATACAGCCATATACAGGAACAGTATCAGGCTGGTTGGCATGGACATTTGCACGCAGCAGAGAAAACATGCATGAAGAAAAGAAAGGAACTGCCAGACTCCTGTCCACTCAAATGGCACCGATGAAGAAGCCTGCACCATGGGCCAAGATACCTGAAGATCCTCCAGCAAGAAAGAGCCATACAGATGCATTCAGAGATGTACTTATAGCAAACTACAGGAAAACCTTAAGAATCAAGAGAAGTATGCATGAAGACGACAATGAACTAAACTATTATCTGGATAGCACAGCACACCTAGGTAACAACATTTGGTACCAGCACATGAAAGAAGTTGGAAGACGAAATTCAGATGCTTTGTTTGTGCACTTCTACCGTACAGCATGGGGAAATCCAAGATCTTTGTGGCTGTAGAAATCGATGTCCCAACAGCACACTGTCTCTCACACATAGCAATGTGCAACACCAGAGGCCGGTTCCTGAGAAGGGATACCTCACTGATATGGGAAACTGAAACAGCCTAACCAGATGAAGATGATTATGTCCAAGATATTAAGACAAGAAATAGAGCTCATACGAGGAATCATGAGATCAGATATGTGAAGCCTAGAGTTAAAGGAGCAGGAATAAGATGGGAAATAAACCCGAGACTAAGGGCCTCATTACACGGTAGGCGGTAACCATGGCGCTTTTAGCGCCATGGTTGCCGCCAGTATTTTACCGTGTCCGCCTTGGTGGATGGCCGAATTACCACCCTACTCCAAGGTGAGCGGGGGCGGTAATTCCCCATTCACCAAGGCTCTTCCCCATTCCCATTTTTGCCCCCCTAAGGCATAATGGGAATGGGGAAGGTGCTAATTACGGTACCGCAAATTGCGGTACCATAATTAGCTCCGAGGTCCCTTTGCGGCACCCAACTTTAACGGCTGGTAAAACCAGCCGTTAAAGTCGGGTCCTGCAAAGGGAAATCGTAGTAAGGCGGTAGGGGCTTACCGGTACAGGTGCCCTTACCGGTACCGGTAAACCCCTACCGCCTACCATGTAATTGAATGTCCAAAGAAAAACTCCAGAAGAGACTCAAATTTGGAAAAAGATTTGGGGAACAGTGTTTTCCCCAAACGGATGAGAAAAAGGAGTTGTGATCTGCCGAGCATAGATGGTCCTTGGAGCCTGCAAGGAAGCAATAGAAAACTCACAAAGACTGTGCAAACCATTATGGCCTAAACCTACAAATGTACTGACATGGGTCGAAGACAGAGGAGGACCTTTGCAGATAGTGCCACTAGAAAGCCCTAAATTGTGCTTCAGGAACAATGGCACAAGAAAGATGGGAGAGAATCAGAACTGCAGAAGAATTTTTGAGGCTCCAGGAATGACTCATGGGACTGCAGTAATTATGGATCATTATTGGGCATGCGGATCCAAAGCATACATCAGACTGCCGAAGAACTGGGGAGGCATATGCACAATAGTGAATGTCCATGTTCCAGCTCTAGTAATCCAAAAAAGCGACCTGAACATTGACAGTTTCCCGAAAGCAGATGCTCTTCTGAGGAAGAAGAGATCTGTGGAAATGATGACCAGAATGAAGTGAGAGAACTATTTCTCTGCTAAATCAGAAGACACCTTTCATGCGATCCCATATGAGTACAGGCTGTTCATCCTCACCTCATCAATTTTCGCGACAATCTTCATGCCAAGATTTCAAGTTGGAGCAAATACTAAATGGTTGCAGATAACCAGATAGAAGTTACTGCAAACCATCAACACGACAGAAAAAAGATTCAAATGCAATCAAGGAAGAGTTAAGAGCCATCCGACTGATGACTCTCCAGAACAGATATGTACTTGACATGATCACAGCTATGGATGGAGGATTTTGTGCAAAAATTGGAGAATCATGTTCTACATTTATACCTTCTCACGATGAGGAAAATGGAACTTTAACAGAAGCTATAGGTAGAATGACAAACCTGCAAAACCAGATGATCAACGAAACCGACGAAGTTGAGGATGACAACTGGTTTGGATCACTGTTTTCAAGGATTCCACAATGGATGGCGGATGCATTCAAGTTCCTATGAGCCTTGCTAGTGATGATATTACTAGGGTGTTGTGTCATCAAGATAATAATCTCGCAATGCCAGAAGACTGCGAAAAAAGAGCCATAGGAAAGAAGATCATGATTGATGTCAACACAGGATGGAAGCCCAGAGATCTGACTGATGAAGAAATAAAAGACTTTGTGAAGGCCAGTGTTTATGCACCAGAAGGACCAAAGTTTCTCTATCCCAGGAAACGCAGAAATTATGTGGGGAAATGGATTTACTGCAGCCCAAATGGACAATGTCAGCCGATGACATGGAATAAAGACCAAAATGTAAAGACAACAGGAAGCCTGAGAGGAGTGATAAAAATAGGGACTCCAAAGAGACCCTTCTTCAAACCATCATGTACAAACACAGAAGATGAAGTGAAGATGAATACAGAGGAACCAAGTGAGGTGAATGCAAAGGAGGAAATGGAAGTGGTCGATGAATCGACGAGAGGGGGGAGTGTAGAGGAGGTCCCAACATAGCCTGCACTCCAGACGCCCATTTTGAAGTACCAGGAACGTTCACTCCGAGATATGTGATGTATGATGAACAAATAAACCAGCAGAGAGCCGCAGTAGGGCTCTGCCCAGTGCCTATCAAAATAATAATACCTATTGAAGCACTGATAACCAGACAACCATGGACAGTAAGATATCCAGTGAGAAAACCCTACCAGCAAATGACACAAAATGAAGATTGCTTAAACACTGTCCCGGAAGAAACTCAAAGGGCCTTAATTAAAGACGAATGGTTATGTCACAAAGACTTGGACAGACTTCCAGATTGAAGATAAGATGACCCAAAGATGACATACAGAGACGAAACGTCACGAATAAGGATATTGTTAACTTAGAAGGAGAGACGATGTTGACACATAAAGAAACTTAAGCCGTAAGCAGGATGAAGATATTCAACCAGCTAACGCCTGTACATATGCTTGCAACCACAAGAAGCTAAGAAAACAGTGCAACTTGCTATGCTTAGTAGAAGATAGACCGCGGCAAGCACCACTTATACATATCTACCTCAACAAAGCACATTATATAAGTGCAAGTCCACTTTACACAAAAGCAGAATTAACTCAGGTTACAAGAGGTCAAACAGGACAGGATTCGTATTCCAGCTAAATCGAGAAGAGATGACGGAATCGAAACTCAGCAGAGGCAATGTGAGCCAGGAATAGCCAAGGTCAGACCAAGAGAGGGAGCGAACAGTAGCTTCATGGAATCGAAACTTATGAACAGAACAGCCCATCTCAGAAAGGCTGAGATAAGGAGGCCCAGGCAGGTGGCAAGCTGAACAAGAATTAAATGCACAAATAGAAGGCCGATTCATGGTGTGCTAGCATGTGACCAGCCGAGCGAGAATAGGCACAGTTTCACACCTATGCCTGGCTGTCACCCAGACAGAGATATCATAACTTTTTCTGACAAGAAGATACAGCTTCGATGCCGACCATAGCCAACTAATTGACACAAGCCACTAAAGTAATGATTAATAGAAGGGAGGCCGGGTGAATCATGGGCATCCTGCAACTGATTGATCATTCTGCGTGCTGCTAATTAAAGTGGAGATTTATGCATTGGGTTGGTGCCAATCCAATCACAATGGACCAAATAATCTAGGGTCCTAATGTTAGTAGAACCAATGGGACGTCATACTTTTAGTGACGTCTACAGTAGTCATTTTTGAAGGAAGGGCTTAGAAGCCCACCTGACAGTGTTTACCCAATCCCCTCACTCTGTTACCATATACAGATATAGTACCTATATTAAAGTTACCTTTTTCCAACCAATAGAATTGCATGCTAACTTTTGAGTGTTACACGTCAGATTATGACGAATATTTGGTATAAATGTAACTGTTTGTATGAAGTTCTTGAGAGTTGAAGCGAGGCGGGCTGTCGCACTGCTGTCGATTTCCATGTTTCCCCGATTTTTGAACTTATCATTAAACAGATTCCCCTTTGCCAAATGTAATAACTTGGAAGCTGATGAACACCCGGACCAGCAGGTAAGGTATTAAGTAGATTTATTGTAGTTCAATTGCCAGGAACAAACTTTGGCATGTCCTTTCCAAGTTAGCATACCTCCAACTGCCGAGCATAGAATCTCCTTTCAGATCACAACACACCAACACTCCACTCACACTGACTTCACCACATTCCAAGTACAGTGATGTCATCACCTCAGCTACCAAGATACATTACAACACTTCTCCCTCCTTTCCTTTGTTGAAATCAGAGAAATTCCACACCAAAACCACCACCAGACAAAACCACCACATGTACGTGTTGCCAGCTCGTAATGCACCAACTAGTAACTCACTGGCGACAAGAAACTGCCCCCAGAGAACACCAAAACCCCGGACACTCCAAGGAAGATCTAGGATACAGGAAAGTGCTCCACCAAAAGAATAAGAACCCAATAATACCTACATGGCACCCCCAGAATACTAACAACTGTGCCAAAACACATTGGGCAACATAACCAACACCCAACTACAACACCAAGTCCACTCCTCCCTCTATAAACAAAACAGTGAGGACCCCAACACAATATTCTAAGGGCTAACTCCTCACATGACAGAACTGGACAACCTTCGAGAAACAAAAATAAAAACTAAGCACCCCCACCTGTTCCAAGCTGCCCCTTGGAACCTAGGTCCTGCCACGACCCAGCGTCCACACAGATAAACTAGCTAACACTCCTAACCCTCAGTGCACAGACATCCTTCTGTCCTAGTCTGCCCCCTAGGACACCAGGGCTGCCACCCCTGGGCACGAACCACACAGCTCATCCAGAGCAACAACAAGCACAACAACGTAGACAGTTCATCACAGCACCCAAAAAGGGTACCACAACACCACACAAACTAAGAACAACCGAGGGCACAACCCAAAAGGATTGCGGAAACATAACCACCTCAAACTGACACACACCAACCACCACGGACCCCAGGTCCAGCCTACTGCACAACCGCAGCACACCTACTATATACCTTGGACCCCAGGTCCATCCTACTGCACAACGCAGCACACCTACCACATACCTTGGACCCCAGGTCTAGCCTGCCAGCACACCAACCACTCACCTTGGACCCCAAGTCCAGCCTACTGCACAACCGCAGCACACCTACTACATACCTTGGACCCCAGGTCCAGCCTATTGCACAACGCAGCACACCACCACATACCTAGAACCCCAGGTCCTGCCTACTGCACAACACAGCACAGCTACCACACACCTTGGACCCCAGGTCCAGCCTGCTGCACCACCACAGCAAAACCACTCACATGATGGACCACAGGTCCTACATAACGCTCTGTACCTCACACACCGTGTGCACACCTGCAAACACACACCGTCGAGCATACACTCCAAACATTGCTAAATATTCACATGTAGTTACTGATAGAGTAAATTCAAAACATGGAAATCTTTTCTTTTTGCACAAAAACAAACTGCAAATGCTGTACCTAGTCACATATTACCAACCCGCGAGTTCCCCAACCCACGAGTCCGTCCAACCCAAAGGTGGAAACCCGACCTGCAAGAAAACACTGCTAAACATGAAAGGAATCCAGGTTGTTACATGTGGGTACCCCACCCACTCGTCCAAAGCCCCAAAAGTTCAGTTCCACCTGTAAAAAAACGACTCATTGCAAACAGTGTAATTTTAGGCACAATAATGCACCCACACTCAACAAAATATCACTCGCACAGCAATCGCAATTAAATACCAAATAACGTAACAAACGCACATCCTGACACATACAAAAATAGAACATTCAGCGCACGCATCCACTCACTCACACGGGCCTATGCACACGCACACACTGTAACTTAAACAAACCATTATGCAACAAAATCTCACTAATGGAGTAAGTTCCCCATCCACAGGAATGTCCTCTTCATTGCATCAAACCGCTGCGGTATAGGACCTAACTGCTCCAAGGCCCACGCAGCACAACAACTCTTGTCAGAGGCTGCAGGCGACTCCTCCCTTGTGCCCAGCCTGATGGAAGTACAGGAACTACAATCCTTCTCGCTAAGTCCTCCCGACCGAAGATCAAAGTTCCTCGTGTAAGCCGCATGAGAGACACTATATAGTCCCCCGTCACAACCTTGTAATCCCCATCCGACCACACAAGAAGGGGAGGAAACACTGAAATCTTCCTCCTTGCCGTTTCCCCAGCGATGCGCATCTCTTCCGGGAACATCAAACGAAACGGACTGATTTTCTTGAAGCCGCGTACACGCGATGCAACAGAATGCTTCCATGCGTTCCAGCCGCCCACGCTGGAACGCACACAGAGTCCAGGGCAACGTCATTGTTGGAGAATGTTCAGCCCTCCAATCAACATCACATCCACGTTCCAGCTTCTCGCGCTGGAACGCACGGTCAGAAACAGACAACGTCACCATTCTGTTTGAACTGCATCGCAGGCAACATCTCTGCAGTGCCTGAATGGTTGCGGTTTCAGGGCAGTTCACTGCACCGGGGCGCTTCTCCCCAGACCACCCACAGATGCAGACCGCTCTCTGCCCTCCAGCTGGACCACCCGGCCTCCAGCCAAACCTGCAGGAGCAACCACTCCTCCTAATCGCGGCGATCCAAAAGTGCTCCTGAAGAAACACCATCCCGAACACGGCTCACACGCCAAGGACCACCTCCTCCATGAGCGCGCCTCCTCCAGCTACTAGCTGACCCCGCATACCAATCGGAGCCGGGAACAGCGCCACCCGGTGCACTGGGACCATCAGCTGCCGCATGGATGGTACTCCTTAGAGTCCCGCACACCGACCTGTGTGCCTTGGGTGACACCAGAACAAAACCAGAACAGGATTCAGGTGCTCCCAGATTGGTACACACCCCCAGGAACTGCTCACCAACCTGTGCCCTGAAGGCCCTTAAAGCGAAGGGCACAACTTGCACAGCACACCGATATGTGTGCAGAAAATCTGTCCGCAGCACCACCCTGTAACTGGGACTGGCGGCTCTCTAGAGCAGCTGTGCTCAACAACACTGGACAGCAAGCTGTGATTGGGCTCCTCAAATCAGCACCGCCCGGCCTGCTGAAAAAGTACTCCGCCCAGTCAAAACAACTCTGCACCATAAACCTGCTGACAGCTTCTTCCTGGACATGGATTCAATGGAGAGCAATGTTTCCTGGTTCTGGACTGTCCCCTCCACGACAGCATCCCACCTTCGTCGCCAGTGTAATAACCTGGAAGCTGATGAACACCCGGACCAGCAGGTACGTTATTAAGTAGATTTATTGTAGTTCAATTGCCAGGAACAAACATTGGCATGTCCTTTCTAAGTCAGTATACCTCCAATTGCAGAGCATGGAATCCCCTTTCAGATCACAACACACCAAAACTCCAGTCACACTGATCTCACCACATTCCAAGTACAGTGATGTCATCACCTCAGCTACCAAGATACATTACAACACCAAACCATTGAGTTGTCCTTATTGACTGGTGTTGGAGTTAGAGACCCTGCACCCCCATCCATCTCGAGGTGCAGCTATCTCATCTTAAAGTACTGCAGAGCAAACCCTGACTCTATGGGCCGGCCAGGGGTCGCTCGGTACAAGATAATCCCACAAATGGGACCCTTAACTCTCCTGATTACATCAGCCCCCGATACAACGGTAACAAACCCATACTAGGGTATGTGTGGACTCCCCCAGCCCAAGGGGGGGATCCAACCAGGTAGCTACCACCCCAAGAAACTTCCCTCCTATATTTCCCCAGGAGGGCAGTAATCCCCCAAATGGCGGGTTGAGTTTCTTTCCCCGGTAGCCTCAAAACTTCATCCACAGAACAACCCTCCTCTCTTTCCCCATTTTCCAGAGCCCAGACAGCCCAATCCAGGTGAAGGGAGGCCAAGGAGGGAGGGTTACCCAAATCTTCCTAACCCAAGGTACTATGGGAGAAGGGATAGTTACCCTTCCCGTGATTCACCTAGGATGGAGCAGAGACCCCCATACCAGCCAGAACGGGTGTCACAACTGGAGCGTCAGGTCCAGAACCTGTCCCAGGATCTGGGTCGCATGTTGAGGGCTCAGCAGAACACTCTGTTGTGGCTAGGAACCCCACAAACCAAGGGTCTGGTACTCCAGAACATTGACGGGAGAGAATCCCGACAACTCACCGGTTCCAGAGGAGGAGGCACGGGGGAAGGGAGGTGTAAAGCCTTAGACAAAGCTTCCTTCCCCACCCGTGAAAAGCCCCTGGACACCCAGGAACTGGAACCAAAATCTCCTGCCCCTGAAAGTCTGCAACCGATGGAACAAAGGGCGGGTAGGAGAATAAAGGACCCAAAAAGGCCCATTTTGTGGAGGATGTTAGTGTCCTCCAATTTGAAGGAGAGGGGTCCTCAGAGGATACTGGAAAAAAGATCTTCTCCTTCAGGGACGGGGGAACTCCTCCAAAAGAAAAATGGGTCCCAAGAGATCCTAATGAAGACTGGGTGAATGTGGGGACTGAGTTAGAATCACCCATCATTGAACCCCAGAATGATAATCAAGAAAACCACACTACCCAAACCTATTCTCGTGACTGCCTCCAAAAAGGGGGGGGCGGCCCAGAACCAGAAAAAGGGGAGCCCAAAACTCCCCAAATATCCAACTGTCATATTTTTCTTGCAGATACCCAAGCTTCCACACAGAATCATGCCCAAAAGACCCCTGTGTCGCAATCAAGAATCAAGAAATTGACCAACCAACTGGCCCAAAATGCACATTATCTCAGCCCCCTTGAGAAGAAGGAGGGAAGATTGTATGCCCCGGTCTAAATACAAGGGCAATGTACAGTGTCGGCACTGGTGGACACTGGATCCCAATCAACTCTTCTGTCAAAGAGGACCTTTGATCAGCTGAATTCAGGAAGGTGGGAGAGATACCAGATCCCTCTCACACCTCTTCCTGGACAACTTCAGGACTTTGATGGGAATGAAATTCCTGTCGAGGGAACTGCAGATTTGGAAAACGAAATTGGGCGACACAAGGTGAAACACCCAGTCGTAGCCGTGACTCCAGAGGGCACACCCTGTCTACTGGGGAATGACATCCTGCAAAGGTTGTCCCCCCCAATAGACTGCTCTGGACCCAGACCAACCGGCAAATAAAATTAAAACATAGTTTCAACCATGTTAGTTTAAATGGCACATGCCACATGGTTGAACAAAAACAGGATCATATTGTGTTCCATTTTCAAAACCACCAAATCCGTGACGTGATAGTAATTTCTGTAGGACAACAAATTGGTGATTGGAGTTCCTCTCCATTTCTGAAAATCAACCTTCCTTCCAGTTCCAAGTGGCATTCCACACTGGAAGGAAATACTCTTAAATTCTATACAAATTCACAATCTGAAAATCCAAATTCCATAGTCAAGAGTGATGAGAAACCAGCTCAAAGTTTAGCTGACATTCAGAAAATTAGAGAATAATTATTCATCCCCATTCAGTTAAATGAGGGGAAGGAATCTGTTGTCGCCCGAGTGTGCGTGAACAACAGTAAGAGCTTCATCAGCGAAGACATGTTCCGAAA
The DNA here is from genome assembly GCF_040938575.1 of Ambystoma mexicanum. Classification (NCBI taxonomy): domain Eukaryota; kingdom Metazoa; phylum Chordata; class Amphibia; order Caudata; family Ambystomatidae; genus Ambystoma; species Ambystoma mexicanum. The sequence goes on along the minus strand of NC_090937.1, from coordinate 896,707,458 downwards.
ACTCCTAAAAGATCCAGCCATTCCCACATTTAAATTGATTGACAAATAGGAAATGGATCTGGAAACTCCCAATTCCAAACATCTCCTGCCTAGCAAGTGTATGCTCAACATTTCTATAAGCAACAAAAGCGTAGTACATCATTGTTGGATTGTGCGAGATGTCGCTGCTGCATTCTATTTAGGCAGGGACATTCTCAGTTGTTTTGCCATTAATTTGGATCTGATCAATTACAAAGCCTGGTCCCGATTAGGGGGTAAACCCATGGACTTTGCTGATTCAGAAAAAGCATTTCGGTCAGCTCAATTGCTGCCATATGCAGTTGAAATTCAAATTGGAGAGGAAGTCACTATACCAGGACGGATACAACTATTCCCACTTGAAGTAAAAATTAAAAGAAGACATAAACTGCAAAATCCTGACCCATATGTTCACCTCGATGCCCACCTCCAACAGCAAGGGTTGGGGTTAAACCCAACACCATTAGTCAATGTAGAACTCCACACCATTCCAATATTGGTGGATAACAGCGACCTTAGGAGTATCACTCTGGCCGCAGGCACCATTATAGCGGTTGATGACCAACATTTTTCCATAGATTTAGGTAATGAACTGATAGGACCAATCCCCAATGACTGTTTTGACAGTGGTAGCGACAATTACATAACACCGGACAGGATCTTCACCCGGCAAGGGGAGAATTTCCTGGTGTGCTCTTCCGGCCCTTATAGTAAGAAAGAGGTGACCAGTGACTTCAGGAGGGATGAGGTGATCTTCCAACTCCACAAGGACTGCCTCTCCTGCCTGGAACCCTCTGTCCAGGTCAATACTTTAACCAGGGACCTCTCCACCCAGCTCGAGGAGGCTGCTGAAACAGCCAAACCAGAGGTCTTTCTGGGCTTCAGGAAAATGGTTGAAAAGAGAGTCGACCTAGCTGATGCCTGTGAGACTCTGGAGCAAAAGCAAAAGTTGAGACAAGTTTTCTTAGATTTTCAAGATCTCTTTGTGGTAGACTCATATGACTATGGTCGCACCGAAATCCATACAACAATTCCCACGGAGCCTGGTATGACTCCAGTGTTTGTGAAGCAATACCGACTGCCTCTCGCATCGATGGAGTCCCTCACAGAAATAATCAAAAACCTTGAGTCCTGTGGGATAATTCTTCCAGTCCACAGCACCTTCAATAATTCAGTGCTGGGGATTTTAAAACCCAACGGCCAGTGGAGAGTATGTGCTGACCTAAGGGAGCTAAACAAACGGGTCCATATGTCCCAATGGCCCCTCCCCTACATTGACCAAGGGCTGGCCCAGATCAAGGGGTCAAAGGTATACGCTGCCATTGACCTGACCAATGGGTACTGGACCGTACCTGTCAGTGGGGAAGACCAATACAAGCTGGCCTTTACCTTCGGGGGGCAGCAGTACACATGGACCCGGACCCACTTTGGATACATCAACTCCGGCAATGAATTTAACATATTCTTACAAAAGGCCATTCCCGACTTGGGCGAAAGGGGTAACCTGGCATATGTAGATGATGTCCTTATCAAAAGCTCAACTGTCGAGGAACACATAGTGGAAATCCGTTATGTTCTGACACAGTGGAAGGTGGGCGGAGCAAAATTATCCTTCCAAAAGGCAGAGTGGTGCAGGACCCGTGTCAATTTCTTGGGACATGAGATAACTCCTGAGGGTCTCTGACCCCAGGAAAAGAAAGCAGAAGCACTCCTGAAACTAAAAGACCCCACAACTCTGCGTGTGCTAAGGAGCCTCCTTGGACTGACTAATAACAGTATGAAGTTCATTGAGGATTACGCAGTGATCACAAGACCCCTGATCCATGTGTTGAAGGGGGGGGGTCAAGTGGGAGTGGGGTCCATAACAAGCCGAGGCAGTAAAGCAACTCAAAAGAAGCCTCTCACAAGCGCCTTGTCTACCTTACCCCGTCAAAAACAAGGAGTTCTTCTTGGAGACAGGGTTCTAGAATACATGCTTGACAGCAGTATTGTATCAAAAGCATGACAAGGTCAATAAAGTAATATCCTATGCAAGCAAGACTTTATCCTCTGTGGAGGAAAAATTCAACGATTCTGAGAAGGCACTCCTGGCAACGGTGTGGGCATTGAAGAATTACCACCCGTTCGTCCAGGGGGACACATCATAGTGGAGACTCCCACCAGCCTCTGCCATATCTCCAAAGTGACCAAATCCGGCCTGGAAATGTAATTCCAGAATTACTTCCTGGATTCTGTCAATGCAAGTCTTTCCTGTGGAGGTCAGATATGGCCAAAACAAGAAGAATCCCCCCGTGCAAGGTCTGGCTGACTTGCATGATTCTGCCAGAGAAAACTGTCTCTAGGACGAAACCCAGGACAACATGGAGACGTACCTGAATTCCCCGCACAAAGTCTATGAAGAAGACAAGTGCGAGGGAATGCCCAATGTTTATCTGGATGGGTGCTCCTGCGATGTTGACAACAACGGGGAAAAGGAACTGGTGGCCGGCGTTGGGAATGCCTGGGTGAATGATGCCCTGGACCCCTCCGCTGGGTACAAAATTGGTCCCTGTAGTAGTCAGGTGGCAGAGCTGATGGCAGTTCATCAAGCAATGCTCACTGCCGTCCAACACCAACTCCACAAACTGGTCATAATCACTAATTCAGATTATGTGCAGAACAGGTTCGTGGTGCACCTGGTTAATTGGAAAACCAGAGGCATGCTATGTGCTAACAACAAACCACTCATGCATGCCAAGCTAATACAAAATATTGATGATCTGGTCACCTCTAGTGGGATGACCATCTACTGGAAAAAGATCAAGGGTCATTCCAGAATAGAGGGACCAGACAAAACTGGAAATGACCTAGCTGATCAGCTGGCCAAAATCAGAGCCATCCAAGGGGATCTTCTTGAGATTGAGTCCCTGTTGGGGGAAATCCATATTACTGTTATACCTAGGTCCCAGACAAATGCTCACAATTAACTATCAGCTGCCCAGTGGAGTAAGGAGACACCAGATGCTGATTCAATCATGGCTCAAAAAGGGAATCCAATCATTGGTAAGTTTTATCAACACATTGAGGACCCTGAGAACTTTCGCTTGATGGATACTGATTGCATTCGGAAAGAGGACCTAAGAATGTTGATGAAATGTCCAAAAATGTTCTGAATCCAAGACGGTTTGTTGGTGAGGAGATCCATATCTGGCTGTGACCAGTGGGTGGTCCCTACCTCATTCCAGAGCCTAATGATAAGTCACGCCCATGATGCAGCCATAGCTGGTCATCAGGGGTTTCATACTACATTAGAAATCTTGCGAGAGGTTGCATATTGGCCACACATGGGGCAGGACCTTGACCAATACTTGGAGGGGTGTCTTGTGTGTGCACAATTTCAGCCAACATCGCTCACACACCGAGCTCCCCTCCAAAAGAGGGGGATGACACTGCCTTGGTCAGATTTACAAGTAGATTTCATCGGGCCCGTGATTCGGTCCCCTAGGGGGAAAAAGTACATGTTAACCGTAACATGCTTGTTTACTAAATGGGTGGAATGTCTCCCACCTCCAAATTGCAAGGCAGAAACAGCAGCTGCCCCAATGATCAATCACATCTTCTCGTGTTTTGGACTACCCCAAAGGATAGAGTCAGACCGAGGTATTCACTTCACCAGCGAAGTGATGACAAAGATGTGGGATATACTGGGGGTAAAAACGAAACTACACATTGCATACCGGGAATCCTCTAGTGGTGGAGTTGAGAGGTACAATAAAACCTTTGTGATCATACTAAAACAGTTTGTGGGAGACTCTGGGCCAAGTTGGGACATTCAATTACCAATTGTCCTGATGGCCATCATATCTACCCCTTCTTCTGCAAATAAATGTCTCCATCTGAGCTGATGGCTGGACGAAGGATGGTGCTACCCCAGCATTTGCTTTACAGAACACAAGAGCAGACACTAATAAATGCCTCCACAACTCATGAGTATGTTGAGAATCTGAGAAAACACCTTGAACATGCTTTCGCGTATGCACAGCGGAATCTAGAAAGATCTGCGGACAGAATGAAGACCCACTATGATCTAGACAACCAAAACGGAATACCAAGTAGGAGACAGGGCCTACTTGTTCAATTTCCAGAGGAACCAGACCAAAGAGGGAAAATTCTTGGCTAGCTGTCGGGGAACTTTTGAAATTGTGGGCACAATCTCACCAGTCGCCTACAGAATCCGCATACCGTAAGGTGACTTGACAGAAGAAAAGTGGGTCCACATCAATCAGCTAAAGAGTTGCCACCCCAGGCACACTTTGCAGCAAATGGAGGAATCTACAGAAAACCCAGTGGGGGATATATCTGAAGCATAGGAATATTTCAAATTGTCACTGAATGCATGCATATATCTCACAGCTGTCATCCTGATTGGAGGACAGTTAGTGGGAAAATTGTCATAACCGGTTTGTCTTCTATTTTATAGATTTGCACTGATTATACAGTTATACCAAGGAGGACCTCCTCAGGGACCCAGAAGGAGAAACCCAAGGAAATCCGGAGTGTCGCTCCACACCAGAAAAGAAAACCAGAGAGAAGGCTGGGGGTATCATTCCACATTCCAACCAGAGGCAGCGAGGTGAGTGTGCTGCATCGTTCGCTGATAGAAGGAGGACTCATACCCGAACCTGCTTTTTCAAGAAAAGAAAGAAAAAAACACACTTGCCCAATTCCATCATGAATGGGAGTCCAGACAAAGTTGGGGTGGGATCTGTGGGATATTTTGACCCACTCATCTGTGCTATGCTACTTCACTTTACTGCATTGGTGCAAGAAACAGCACACAATGGCCGTGCTGACGCCTGTGCGTGCCAGAATCTTGGAATTGCGTGTTTTTAACAACCAGAAAATGGCTGCACTACCCTGCCACACACATTTCAGGTGGGGTGAAACAGATTACTCACTGTGGGAATGTGCCAGTATGCTATGCAACATGTAACATGGAGTGAAGTGAAAGATGCAGCATCATTGTGCTGAAAACCCAAAATGACACTTTCTTAACCTTAAAAGTGCTGCTTGGCACTAAATGCATCAATTTCTCATGAACCACTGTGATTAAAAAGGCCCTGCAATGCCCAGGATCATTCATTGTGTCTCAGAGGAACCAGGCCTCATTTGAATGACAGCTCTTGTCAAGTGTATCCTTGAAAACTAGGGGCTTTGTTTTCCTTTTACACGGGAAACACGTCTATTTAGTTTGCAACAGTATAAAGAATCAGCTGTCCAGAGAAAGACTCTAAATATATGCCTGTTAACTGTATCCATGCTGCAAAACAATTCCAGCACTCAAGAAAAGAATTATAGCTGCACAAAGTGTATATTTGCTGGAGATGAAAACCGAATTTAAAGAAATAGTAAAATGTGCTTTTTCCTGACTGAAGGGGGAAAATTGCCTATTTAAAGTACATTGTTGTGTGAAGGCTTAATTACTTAGAAATGTAAAAGGATTTGTAACTGTTAAAAATACTCCTGTAAACTGTTTTAAATCCATAGGTTTAAAGTAAAGGTTTAAAAGGAGAAAATCTAAACTAAAACCCAGGCTCAGTTAGCAAACTATATATAAAAAAAAATTAAAAAAACAAAACGAATTTGCTCTGCCAGTTGCTAGCCCTGAGAAAGGGTGACACCTCATAAACTGCTGGCACAGGAAATGCTAATTGCTAGCTTAGAGGCGTTGAATACTCAAGACAATGGAACTTCCCAAGTTGCATTAGACATTCATCTTTGTTCCAGGCTGGAACAATAACAGGCTAAGACTCTCACCTGTCAAGCGTGAGGGGCAGTAAACTTCAGTCAAAAGAGAGGCCCCTCATCCTACTTCAAAGGAAATGACATTTGCTTGCAGTTGGGGAAAAGAAAAAAAAACAGATTAAGTAACAATAGACTTCCATTTGGTTTTAAAAAGCCTATTTTGTACCTGAAGTTTAAAGACATTTAACTTTGCAGCAAGAATGAGGAAAAATATGAAAAGTTTATAGTTTTAAATCTAATTTTATGCATGCTCTTTGAAAACCTGGTAAAACTCATTACTGCAAAGTTGTAAAGAATAACAGATTTTGGGGAAAGTATTGATATTGCAAACACAACATTTTGTACACACATCCCTGGGGCAAAAGCACATCTGTGTACAAAGATGGGACATTTTAGGCCAAATCTTTCATGGTTAAAATTGCCAAAATGTAGCAGAAAGGCAAAACCAGGTCCCACAGACTTGGGGTTTGGATTGGAATATGACCGTCAAAATATTTAACCGGTGTATCTGATTTTCTCAGAGGTGATAACTGTATAAATATGTATTTGTGGGAAAGTTAGATTTTGGTTCTTGTGGCTAGGGGAGGTTTCTAGTCATTGTAAAAATCATCCCATACACATGACATCCTTTTCTGTGATCCAATCAGCAAAGAGCAAGGCGGAAACTATGCTCTTGCCCAATCCTAGCATTATGGGTGTGGGTAGTAAGCCTGCCCCTGCCATATACTGTAGTCATGTCATTTGGCATGATAAATAAGGGAACCTGACAGCACACACACACACTGATTCCTGGTTTTCTTCCTGATTTCCTGCGTGGCATCCTGTTCCTGATTTTTCATCCTACTTGATCCTGATTCCAGATTTCATTGCAAACCCAAGGCCTATACATTGCTGAACCTCTTTTCAGCTAGGCCTTACATTCTAAAAATCCCCAAAACTCAAGGGAAGCATCCTGATCCAACCTTGCTTACTACTACTAGATGCATGCCTGCACACTTGCCATCCCACTGATCTCCAGTCTCCAGTAACCAGAAAGGCCAGTCCAATGCAGTCGGTGACCAGAACGGCCTAGATGATCCTGTTCCACCTGATTTGCCCAGCTGTCCTTGGTGAGACCCGATCCGTTTGATGACCAGAATCCTTGACCGTCCAAAATCCTAAATTAAAGTGGACTGTAACTATTAATAGGCATCATAGGAAACCATAGCATACCTTGCATTGCTTTGTCCTATCCCAATCTCTCAACCATCCTATCCTTACCTTAATAACTTGTAACATTGTCAGAATCCTTATTGCAATCCTAGCTTTGATTTATCTTGCTACGCTCCATTTCCTTAGTCATTTTTATCTTGTGTACATCTTAAACTATCAATCCTACTTCGAGTGATCCGACTGGTTCCACCAGAGAGGACACTGGGGATCTGGTGTTGAAGTCATGAATCAACTCTAGAGCTTACTGTGTCCCACCTTGGCATTCTGTCCAGAATGCTCTAGCATAGAGTAAATTATAGTAAATATTTTCTTGCCCAAACTGAGTTTCTTTTCTGCTTTCACGACCTGATTTTTCTAAAAATGCCTCTCATTCAACCTTGCATATCTCCATCAGTTTAATAGTTAGAGACTTCATTTCAATTCTGGATTATACCAAAGACATGTAACTACATCACAACCCAATACAACCACACTCTAAATCAGTGTATTTCACCCTTTTTTCTAAAAACGTTTTGTTAATTTTAGGCGGGAATCCACAATTTTGCAAAGTTTTACATGTGTGATTTTTATTCTCAATTATTTTCAACCTTCCATTCAGATTCAAAGTGTTTACTTTTGCTCAAACTATAGCTCATGATGGTTAGTATCTTTCCAATGTTGCTCCCATAGAGATTTGTACTGATTTAAGGATTTTTGCACACAATCATTGTTTTATCCAGCCATTTCCGAAATGTCATTTTAAAGTGTAAGACTTCAAATCCCTTTTTCTCTCGTGTTTGGTGAGGGAAGGCTGGATTCAAATTCTGGTTTCTGTTCCTTATTCCTGATTACCTGCTGTTTCTTTATACCTATTTAGAATTGTTTGTTTGTGGGTTGAGGAATATTGCAGGAAAAAAGTGCTATCTTTCCAAACAAGGCAACCTGTTCTTTTCTCTGGTGTTTTATATTTGGTGTTGCTCAAGAGTGAATTTAAGTGTATTACATACATTCCTATCTGTTTTTGTCACCACATTGGTGATTACTGCTCCCTATTCAAAAATCATTTGTTTGATTTGAATTTTAAATACATAAATAAATATGACCTTTACCAACCAGCCTGATTCCTGGTTCATTGTGACCTGGGGTATTTCAGAAGGAGTGTGATATGAGTGGTATATCACTCAGAATATTGAACCTTTATATATAATAAAATAAGAATTTCAGCTGTGTGCTGCATACTAGGCTGAAACCAGGGTGTATCGCCTGATTGAAATACTTGACAATAGGATGGATTCTGGGTACTTCTGTCTTCCACAGGCATTCACTTGCTGTGCTTTGAGGCCTTTGCAATGAAACATGAGCAAAATGTACAGGACACTTTGCATTGCATTCACATGACACATGTGTATGGGGTGGCCACAGTGTTGCTGGTGCAACATTGTGCTGTTCATTTGAGGTGCTGCAGGTTCAGGCCTGCCATGGAGTGACAGTAGATGCTCCGGTCCTGGATTCAACAACATTGCTACCAGGTGATTGTGTTGGTGGTAGACATGTTACAGGTTTGCTTCGTGGTAGAAGCAGACCACAGAGGATGAGGTAATTGGCAGCTCCACATTGGACTGGTGAGGTGGCATACTGTCAGGATGCTGCCTGGGGTAGTGTCAGAGGTGAGGGGGTGGGTGGGCAGTATCAGGGCTGCTTAGGGTATTGACAGAGGTGTGGGGTCTGGTGGGTGGTGTCAGGACTTGAGAGGTGGCTGCCTGCATTAGTGGTGGAATGAGGGGGCTGGCAGGTGGTGTCAGGGTTGCCTGGGGTATTGGCAGATGTTAGGAGGGCTGGTGGATGGTGTCAAGACTTGAGGGGGCTGCGTGGAGTAGTGTTGGAGTTGAGCGGTGCTGGTAGTTGGTGTCAGAACTGGCTGGGGTATTGATGCAGATGTGGGGGGCTGCTGGTTGTTGAGACAAGGCTGCCTGGGGTATTGGCAGAGGTGAGAAGCTGGTAGGTGGTGTCAGGGCTGTCTGCGGTACTATCAGGTTTGAGGGGGCTGATGGGTGGTGTTAGGACTTGAGGGGGCTGCCTGGGGTTGTGGCAGAGGTGAGGGGGGCTGTGGGTGACATCAGGACTGCCTGGAGTATTGGCTGGCAGAGGTGAGGGGGGTTGGTGGGTAGTGTCAGGACTTGAGGGGACTGCCTGAGGTAGTGGTGGAGGTGAGGGGGGCTGGTGGGTGGTGCCAGGACTTGAAGAGGATGTCTCGGGTTGGTGGGGGAGGTGGAGGGGACTGGTGTCAGTACTAGAGGGTGCTGCCTGGGATAGTGCCAGAGGTGAGGGAGGCTGTTGGCTGGTGTGAGGGCTGCCTGAGGTTTTTTCAGAGGTGAGGGGGGCTAGTGAGTGGTGCCAGAGCTGCCTGGGGTATTGGCGGATGTGAGGGGGGCTGGTAGGTGGTTACAGGGCTGCCTGGGGTATTGGCAGAGGTGATGCGTGCTGGTGGGTGGTGTCAGGGCTTCCTGGGGTATTGCCAGAGGTGTGGGGGCTGGTGTGAGGTGTTAGTACTTGAGGGGGCTGCTGTGCAATATGGGAGTATGCTAGCAGTTTGCGTGCCTTGTGAGTAACAGTGACGGTTAGATGTTTCGCCGGGGTGCAGCCATTACTTACAGAGAATTGCGTGCAGTTTCACAGGGGTGCAGATATTACTTATGGGGTATCGCACATAGTTTTGCAGGGGTGTAGCTGTGACTTACGGGGATCCGTGCGCAGTTTCGCAGGGGTGCAGTGCATGATGATGTGCGGGGGACCTTGTGCAGTTTTGCAGGGGTACAGCCATTACTTACGGGGATCTCTCACAGTTTTGCAGGGGTGGAGCAGTTACTTACAGAGGATCTTGTGCAGTTTTGCAGGGTGCAGCCTTGACAAGTGGGGGACCATGTGCATTTTCGCATGGATGGTGTGTCAGAGGTGGACACAAATGTTTGCGCAAAGGTTTCTCTTTGGCAATGGTTTACCTTTGTGTGGGGCGTGTTGTAGGCATTCCTCGTGCAGCTCGGTTTTCTTTGTCGGTCAGGTTAGTTTGGGCTTTGGATTCCATAAACATGCGGCACGGACAAAGGTACTTTTTTTGTGCACAGCTACATGCAAAGTTATTGTACGTGCAGAGTACTTTGCAGGGTCAATGTGCTTATTCTGTAAATCGTGCCCTAAGAGTAGCAGCTTGCATTTACCACTTTATAGAGTTTGGTTGGCTGTGTCTCAAAACCTGGATTAGAATTTGGTTAATGTTTCTCATATTAAGCTTCTGGATACGAATTCATGAATTACTATCGAAGCAAATATCTGGATTTTATGGATTCAGGTGAAATGTTATGTCTTCATTAACTTTTACTTTGCACGGCTATTCATGTATGCATGTATTTTACAACTGTATGTTGAAATGTGGAAAGTTTTTAACTGTAACACAATAATAATAAATATAAAATAAAAAAGGAGTTCTGTTTTCAAAGCTCCTTCAGTGGCAGTAGAAAATCACCTGTGGATTAGAAAATGTGTTTTCCAATATGTTGACATATTAAGGTTGATGTCTGCTTCAACCCTGTGCATGCATTTTCCGATGAAGTCTCAATCAGTGAGATCCTACCACAGCAATGATCAATGGTTCACATCAGGGTCCCAGCATCCCATTGATAAATAAAGTTGATGCACACACAGGTACCTTTATGGGGACTCACAGTATCAGTGATAATCATTGTGAGCTAATTGAAGTCCACTTCAGAACAGCAAACATTCACATTACTAAAAAGACATTCTCAATATGACTTATTGGTAAATTATTGTACCCAAATAGGTTTTCTACGTTGTTCAAAATATGAGCTGAACTCCTTTTCCAAGTTGTTAGCCACCGCTCTCACTTTGTCGAAATGGCTACTATTAATCTTTCATGATGTTTCCTGGTACGTTTACTGCTCTAAAATGTTAGGTTCTGTGTGCTTCAGAATTCAATACCAAACTGTTGTCAGATACTTAATGGAAATTCTGGAAATTCTAACCCGTTGGTGGTATAAAGCTGTTGAAAAGTCCTGGCTAAGCCCACGTGCTTTCGTTATGCAAACATTTCATGCACAGTAGTTACAAAACCACCTTCCTGGGAGTTATTAAAGCACCGATATGCTGATTAGATATTTTTTTACAGAATATAGTTTGGTTTTCTTAGTTCATTAGCTCATCATTTAATCCTTTGAGAAGTTTGCTCCTCAGGTTTCTATTGAACTTGAAGACATTTGCTTCTTGTTGTAGATCTCGTAAGATCTTGTTCCATAAGTCTGGGACTGAGTTTGCACAGTGGAATCCCAACACCGGGTCTCGTTTTTTTTTTTTTTACAGATTTTTGTTTCAGTTTTATTAAAACAGGTCTATCGCAGCTGATGAGTGGAGAAAAAAATCCATTCAATTTTGGAGAACGCTAATGCCAAACTAGAAAGTTACCAAAGGGAACTAGTGGCTAGAAAATTGAGAAAATTCAGACACGACACCTTTGATTAGAAATACAATATCAACTTCACTTGGCAGGAGTATTGCTAAAAAAAAGCCATCAACAACCCAACCAAAGGGTGTATGTCTTCTTCCTCTGACATACAAAGTACTGACAGTGAATAAGGGGTAACAACAAACAGGCCCACACAGGACTACACGGCTATAGTTGTAACAGAAAGCACAACTCCTACAAGTGACTTTATTACTCCAACAAGGCAGGCTATGCCCAGGACTAGACAGGGATGGAAGAAAACTCCCACTCCGGAAACAACCTTCCTGCAAGACCAAATTGTGAATCTTTCAGATACTCCTCTGACTATATTTCAGCTGCAAATGCTATCTTTAGGTTCATCATTTGTGATGACAAACGATTTAAGTTTACTACAAGAATGCATATACTTACATACATTCTTGCAGAAATTGCGATTCAAGGTATATTTTTTGCCACAACAGTCTTTTCTTCTTCTACTGAGGAAGAGCAATCATAATATTTAGAGTTTAAACTTAAAAGTACATTTCACCCACCTGTGCCCAACAGAGCAGTAGATATTTTTTAACAAATGGTCCTGAATCATTGTAAATCAATCCGCTTTAGCTTGCTAAGAAAGAACAACATGAGCCCCAACCAGAACATTTTTCTGAAAAGTCCAAACCCAGCGATCACATTCAAACTAGGGGTTAAAGGTGATGCCCTTATTGTACTTAACTTGGTTGATTACATCCACGAATGTGAGAAGCAACTCAGTGATACCCAACACCAGCTACACAATCACTGATTGAAGAGGTTTTCAAGCAAGCTGAGCTTGATGATTTTATCTCATCCAAAACTAAAAAACATTTTGACATCAACTCATCTATTAGTTCCCATATTTTACGTACTTCCAAAGATTCACAAATCTTTGATGAATCCACCAGCTTCACCTTGGTCTCATTACCAGCAGCAGCACCACCACAGATTGTCGGTTCTTGCATGTAATGCGCCTATCTGCCAAACACCGGTCGTAGCGATCCTCCTCTTTGCTGCCGGGTGTCTCACACCAATTGTGACTGCACTCTGTTACTTTCCTCAGGACTCCACAATAACGGATGCCCATGCAGCCCTATTGGAGACTGCCATGGAGTTGGTGAACCAGCGCGACGAGCGTACCAACAAAGTCAGAGAATCAGGAAAGTCATGTGACAGCATCATGTCACATGATCAATCAGGAAATGCCAGTCTTGGTCTTGGAAAACTTTCCTGCTTCCTAGCTGTGCTGTGGGTGTCTTATTGTGTTCTTGTATTTCTGACCCTCTGGATTATTCTGAGTTTTGACTATGGCTTTTTCCCTGGATTGCTGCTGTTTTTTACCTGTTGGATTTGTTGGACTGGCTTACCGTCTGGAACTTTGACTATGTGGATTGTGACCATGGGTTTGTTGCACTGGAACTCTTGTGGATTAACCCTGGATGTGGTACTTTGACCATTGGACCTTGTAGAACATCTTCCTGTCTGGAAATCTGGTGAGCTTCTACACGGCTACATTGGATTGTTTGTAATTTTCGATAGTTTGCGACCTCATGCCGTTTAGGTTAGGTTTGCCTTGGTTGGATTGCTAATATCATCAGGCTATATTCCAAATCTTCATTGCTTGCCTATTCCGGTACCAGGTATATTATGTATATGGTGATTTACTTAAATCTATCTCATGTTCTATGTGTCACTATCTCATTGTTTTCTTCTAGCTGACAAGTGCTTGTTGTAGCCGTATCCTGTTTCAACTTTTGTCCCAATTTCTGGCCAGGCATTATATTAGTTATTCCTCGCTGGCACTTGGAGAGAAAGGCATATGTTCATCTGGGACTTCAATTCATGACAGACTGAGAAGCCCCTTTATTCTCACCTGAACCTATGGAGGCAGCAGCGGACCTTGATTCTGTCCATCACTGCACTTAGGGCAGACATGATGGCCGCCAATACTGCCTTGCAGAAACCATTGGATGCAATTCAGAGTGGCTTCAGGATGAGACTCCTCTGCAACCTGGGGGTGTTCCTGCACCAGCCGTCCAGCAACTTTTTCATGCCTACTCCGTTCCCTTTGGCTCCTTCGGAATGCTTTACAGGAGAGCCACATCAATTCTGCACGGTTATCAATCGGTGCAAATTACACGTTTTCTGCAGACCCCAGGATTTTCCTGATTCCACCAATAAGGAGGGCTTCACGTTATCACATTTAAGAGGGACAGCAGCCACTTGGACTAATACCTTATTGGAATGCAATAGCCCCGGTGTGCATGATTTTGATATCCTGATAGCAGAAATTACTAATGTCTTTGAGACTCGATTCAATGCTCAAACACGAGATCTCCAACTATTTGAATTAACACATGGAAAAGCAGGACTTTTGCACTACATTACTCGGTTCAACCAATTGGCTATGAGACTCTTGGCCTGAAAATATTTTCTACAGGGGTCTTAGTGATGCCATGAAAGATATCCTAGCAGTAGTTCTGGCTTTGCCTACCCTGTATAATGAGCTAGTTTACCTAGCTCTCCAACTAGACGCGAAAAAGGTGAGCTGTTTAAAACACCCAGTTTTATAAACGGTCCGTTCCCAGGCACTTCGTATTCCATGGAAAGTGCTCCTGAACGCATGCAGATAGGCCGTTAGGCAGTATTCGGGATCCTTTGGCACCTACTGAAAGAGATCAACAACATGTGTCTAACATCTATTTCTATTGTGGTCAATCTGGGCATTTTGTCGGGTGTGTCCTAAGGGACCAAATCTGAAGAAAGAGATAAAACACTGTCTCCTGTCACGTGGGATGGATGGAAATAGAAAATGGGCAAACTGCATTGAACTAATTAAGCAGGAGATAGATAGCTATGGTTTTCACAACAGTTATCATAAAACATCAATTTTTATTAGACATATAAAGCATTTACATAAGACATAAAAAACTTACAAATTCATCAGAATCCAAGTAATAAAACACTGTTTTAAAATATGTGATAAGACATGACCAGTTAGGTTGGATAATATTCAATGAAGATCCAGTCATTAATATCCTAGAGAACCACAATTTGATAGTCTCTAGATTAATACTGTCTTTATCTAGACTTAAATGATCTAACAATGGTTATTCTATTGACCATTGTTCTGTCTCGACATGTTTCAGTTCTTTTTTCTGTGTATATAGAACTTTCTTCAGGAGAATTGTCACTTCATGCAGAATTAAAAAACAACAATCTATAATTTTATTCTATAGAGCCGAAAATGTATCTGGCCGATTGTTAGCAGTGCGCACGCTGTATCTTGCGTGGTTTCAAATTGTTGTACCTGTTGGAAAAACAACAAGAAAACATAAAAACATAAGAGAAAGGCTATTAATGCTAATATCTCTAAGAGAAACATATATCTCGAGCCTGGACTAAAAGTAGCAAACACCTTGTCCAGTCTGTGGAGTTCGACAAGAGGCAAACTTGATTTAAGTAAGAATAAGCTTCTTTTGGTGAGCGATTCCCGATTACCGGATATTCACCCTGCAAAAAAATATTTGCGCTTTATTTAGAACCCTGAGAGATTGTGAACACATAGTCCCGTAAAGCAAAACCAATACGTTAACCTTACCGAGTTAAAGTCATTTTAAGGAGTTATATTTTAAAAAGTAGAATTTTAGAAAAAGGGGGTGAGAGAGTTGATCCATTACTACAAGCAAGAGAGTATTACCAAATGTTAAACCTACTACTAGTTACCTGTATGATTAACCTTGCTATGTGTTGCAATAATGTGTCCTTGAAGTAGGATAGATTTCAAGAGGCTCTCATGGCAGCGGATGTAGTCCACCATTAGTTCATAAAGTACTCTAGAGAGATACATAAGAGATTTGCTCAGTGAAAATCTTTTTAGTCTCATGATCTTAAGATACCCTAGATAATAGATAATAGAAGATCTTACCTAAAGATGTCTCTATGGGAGCAGATTCCCACTGTGGTGTACTCAGGTACTGATTGCAGCCCGGTCTTCTTTCTTGGGAATAGTTCAGTTGTTCCTATGGAGCTATATAAGGGGGACGTACCTTTGGATTTATATTCAACACTGATCTAGAGGTTAGCATTAACCGCACTGTAGTAAGTATCTTCCTTAGAATGCAGCCCTAGCTTCTTGTGTAAATCGCGAATATTCTTACCTTTTTAGAGGGCATGCTGTCTATAGAGTCCCTGCAACGTCCTTGCTCGATCGGTGCATTAAGTCACATAATTTTGGAAGACGCACCGCCATCTTAGGTTGGACTTATAACTCTGCTGTAGTCCTTTCTCAGTGTTAATAGTGTATTACGGCGCGGGCGGTACTCTTAGGTGACATGAAAAAATTCTAACCAAATCATGCTCGACAATTTCTAAATTTGGAAAAAGAATGGGCAGGACTAATTTAATTTTAAATTAAATACAGACCCCTATATTATACTGTATAGCAAAGCATTTGTCTAGTTATAGATCAGTGCGGCCATGTTGAAAAGGTCTAGAGTCAGATGATAGTCTATGCAGAGTCGATGCTATCCTGGCTATTATGTAGAATAGTTTCTTTTTTCACCTTGTAGGAAAAGGGTAGCTAAATCTGAATAAATTTAGAGTTTATATTTTTGAAGAAGATAGTTAATTCTTAAAGTAATGTCAGGAGATGCTTAATTCCTTTGGATTTTCCCCCATTCTACTGCATCGTTCAGTCCTTTATCACTCTGAGTCAAAAAAAAATATTTTTTGTTCTTTTTCTATCAGGGCCTGTTTCTTTTTGTTAATATCAATGCCCGACAGAGTGAGTAAAACTGTCCATCTCAAGTCATCCACAGTATGTTGACTGTCTGTGTAGTGTTTAACCATTAGGGCTGTTAGTACTTTGTTATTTAGTACTTTGTTATTTAAACAACTTTGGTGTTCTATAATCTGGGTCCTAATCTTTCTGTTTGTTTTTCCTATATATCTTTTGTCTGTGTTACAATTAGAAAATTTAGTCTGTTGCCTTTTTTTGTTCGTTCCAATCTCCACTTCTTTAGATTTAGTGGTGTATTTACACACACTGCAGTGGCCACAGGGGTGATGCCCTGTAATTGGATTCATGCCCCAGCTTTGTGTAAGGGTTTCGCCTTTTTTTGGGGTGGTTTTCAACGTACTACTGCTAATGTGATTTCCAATAGTTGTGCATTTTTTATAGGCAAAAAGAGGGCAAGGTAATTGTGCTTTGGATTGATCAAATATTTTCCAATGTTTCCGGATAATATTCGAGATGGTTAAGCTCAGATTAGTAAAAGTATTCACATTCACTATTGTATCATCTCTAGGTCTTTTAACTTTATCTTCTAGCAGAGCTTGGCGATTGTTATTATAGGCTCGTTTAGCTGTTTGACGTATCAGTTTCTTAGGGTATCCCCTTTGTTTCAGTTTATCTGACAGGGTGTTTGCTTCTTTTTCATACGTTTCTTTGAGGCTACTATTTCTTTTAAGCCGTAAAAACTGGCCGAACGGTAGATTGTCTTTTAAGTGTTTGACATGATGACTTTGGTAGTGAAGTAGCGAGTTTCTTTCGGTGCTCTTATGGTAGGGTTGTACCAGAAGCTCGCCTGCTTGGTGAAAGATGGTAACGTCTAGATAATTAATCTCATAAGGATTAAGAGTCATTGTGAACTGAAGATGTTTGTTCCTCTGATTAAGCCAATTTAGAAATCCTTCAGCTTCTTGACTTGGACCTTTCCACACTACTATAACATCATCTATGTAGCATGCCCATTATATTAGGTTTGTCACAAAAGGATGGTCAGTATAGATCCATAGTTTCTCGAAGCATTCCACGTATAAATTGGCCACACTAGGTGCCATCATGGCACCCATTGCAGTACCCTCTATCTGTTGATAATAAACTCCTTGAAACTCGAAGAAATTCTGAGTTAGGGACATCTCAAGACACCACATTATGAAAGATGTAGGAACTGGATCATTGTCAGTGCGGGTTAGAAGAATTTCTTCGATCGTTTCTAGGATAGCCATTTGGGGTATATTGGTGTAGAGAGAGATAATATCAAAAGTAATCAGCAGATGAGTAGTGTTATCATAAGGAAGTTGTTCAAACCTTTTTATAACATCCTTAGTATCTTTTATATAGTATTTAATTTGGCAAACATAGTTTTTCAGATAGTAGTCCACATGTTTAGACAGGGGTTCTAAAATAGAATGAATCCCTGCCACTATTGGCCATCTGGGGGGTTCAGAAGTGTTTTGTGCACTTTTGGAAGGCAGTAAAATGTTGGAGTGGAAGCTTCTTTATTCACCAAAAAATCTCTCTCTTGTTTACTAATCCAGTTTCTCTCTTTTGCCTTGGTGACCTTCACTTCAAGCTGTATTGAGACTTGACGATAAGAACGTGCTTGCAGTCCCATCTATTCTCAGGTGCAATGATACTTTGCAAGGCCAAGTTCAAAGACAATTCGAATGGCAGACGGCATGAGTGATGATGGATGGTGGGCTCTTTGGGTGGGGAAGCATAGTCAAAGTCCACCCACCAGCACATGCAGTATTATCGTACATGCTGCTAGCGGGTCGAATACTCCAGAAGGGTACAAACGTGTCAACCAATTATAGAGGGCCATGTATTGAAGAGCCCTATAGTTTGAGAGCCAATGGTGTGTTGTGTATCTAACAAATATTAAGGATGACTTGCATAAGGGGTGGGCAAAAGTTTTCCACCTGACTAAAGAGACCCAATCACAGTCCAATCCCCTACAGAAAGTATACCTAGATGGTCCCCGTAGACCTATCACAATCCCAAGTAGGTTTTCTTAGTTTGCCACATAATATGATGTCACATATGACAAATGGTTGCTATATAAGGATGTTTTTTCATATGATGCTTAGAGATTATGCTGTGAGGTGTCTGTCGATGTCAATTCAGCTAGAAATGTGCTACCTCATTTAAAAGGACATAATAGTTCAGTACTAAGCTTGTTTCTGGTCCAATATGGGAGCAATCCTTGCCTTTAGTACTTACCATAGAAACTAGCTATTCTGAAAAACTCACATTTGATCTTAAAGCATCTCACGAATTTGGCATGATCCTAGGGATTACCTGGCTAAACAAAAAAAAACTCTTTAATTGATTGGACTCACAACAAAATAGAATGTCACTCTACATATTGAGAACTGTCAGACCCCTGCATCCGTATACCATTACCCTTGTAAAGTCCTGGTAACTGTGGGACACCTGGTGGGAACCACAACATCAGGCACACCAGAAGAACACTCCTCTTAAACGTATTCGATAAACACCAAACTGAGTCGCTACCTCCACATCACCCATACGATTGCCCTATCGATTTTGTTCCAGACGCTAATATAACCTGTGGGTGTGTTTATTCTCTAACCCCTACTGAAGATCAAGCTCTGAAAGACTACATCAACTTGGCCTTGTGCAACAGGAGAATTAGACCATCCCAGTCCACAGCAAGTCCTATATTTTTTGTTCCCAAAAAGGAATGTGACCTCCAGCCTTGCATAGATTATAGACATGTAAATCAAATCACTATCAAGAACCGGTATCTGATTGCCCTGATATCGGTCCAGCTAGATAAACTCAAACAAGCTGTATAGAGCCTGATCCGTACCTGAAAGGGTGATGAGCGTAATATGGCTTTCTGTGCACAATATGGGCTTTTGGCCAAAGCAATATGCCTGAGACTTTCCAGCATTTCATGAACAACATCTTTCATGACATTCCTGATTCTTATATCATAGTGTATCTTGATGATATATTGATCTTTTCGCCATCATACAAGACACACATAACTCATGTCTCAGAGGTTCTTCTCCAACTGTGCCCGAATGTTCTGCTTGCAAAAGCGTTTATTCCACGTTCATGAGATTGAATTCTTAGGCTTTCAGATAACCGCAGATGGTCTCTCTATGAATGCAACCAATGTAAAAGCCATACTCTTTTAGCTAGTACCTACAGAATTCCTTGGCTTTGCTCATTTCTATTGCCGCTTTATTCAGTGGTTTTCTGCCACTGCTGCCCCTTTAAGCAAACATATGAGTCTGGTAGTTCCCTTTAACTGGACCTCTCTCCAACATGATCCCTTTGATGTTCTGAAAACTGTTTTTACCACAGCCCCTGTGCCGCAACACCCTGATCCAGACATTCTATTTGTGGTTGTAGACGATGCATCCTCTTTTGCGATGGGTCTATCTTGTCTCAATGATGTCCCAACACTATTTTGCTACATCCGGTGGCGTTCCACTCCAGAAAGTTCTCTGTTGCTGAAATGCATTACACTCTTACAGAGAAAGAACTCCTTGCCATTAAAGATATTTTTGGCTTGGAGACACCACCTCTTAGTTGCTGAATGGCCGGTGACGATGTATACACACCATCGCAACATTCAAGACTTGGCTTCTATGAAATGTGTTAACAGATGTCAAATGCATTAGCACATTTTCTTTTCCACTTTTGATTTCACGATTAAACACCATCCCTGTTCAACACATGGGAAGGCTGATGCCTTATCTCGTTTTTCAGGTGGTGAGAATCGTCCTGTGTTATCAGACACTGTTCTACAACAGACACACTTTGATTGTCTCTTTACACCTGCACCTACATTGACTTCAACAATGCAGGAATGAGTCAAACTACACCCTACCGACTTGCAGGAATGGAATGTTGACTATTATGAGGGATTTCTATTTGTTCAAGGTTGTCTATTTCTTCCAACACAACAGACCAGAAAAGCCCTGAAATGGTCACATGACGCTTCCATTAATGGTCATCCTGGCCAACAAAAAACCTTGACACTTTTACAACAATGGTGTTGTTTCCCTGCCATGAGATGAGAAACTGTTGACTATGTCTCCTTTTGCCCTTTATGTGCACAGAAAGAACCTTAGGCTGACACCTTTTAGTCTTGTACAACCCATGCTGATTCCACATAACCACTGGTATATGTCTCGGAAAGATAGCTCAGCATCAACAAGCTCGCCTTGGAAGAAAGACGACACAGAGCAACACAGGTTTCATCCCAGGGTCCGAGCTTAGAAACCTCTGGGTATTGAGCGTGTTATAAACAACCTATCAATCATATCATATCATATAACTGACCTTCCTAAGGTGAAAAAACATGACACCGTTTGGGTGATTATCGATTATTTCATGAAAATTTCTTATTTTGTTCCCTGTACTGGCATACCAGTGCTAACATCTAATAAATTATGATCCACCTGTTCCTCTTGTACATGTTTGGATTTTTCTTCACACTAAGCAAAAGTCTTCCAGCTAGGATAGTGCCCCTTGACTTTTTCAATCTTCTCCTGTGAATACGGGAAATATCAATGCCTATTTGACATGTTGCAGAGTCATGAAAAAGAGTTCAAGCCAGCATGCAATTCAATGTCAATATTATGTAGGACATGTGTACAAAACAACATTCTACGAATTTGAAGAGGATGTGAGATGACACTACAAAATCGACTAGAGATGCAGACTCATTTGTGAACATCCTACATGATAAATTTAGCAATTTTGGCATTTTGACATTGATGGCCCATGGACGATGGTGTCTTTTTTTAAAGTAACTGTTCGATGTTTGCCTTTTTATTTTTTATCAAAAGAAAGCAGTAAATGCTTTATGGTCACATGAACATAATTGATGGCAGATTATCGATGTTGAAACTATGTATTGTGTTTTATACATTAAGCTTTCTGAGGACCTGATTTTAAAGAAAGGGTTTCACATTTCATTTCGATGTCAGTTTGAAGCTCTTTTTTCCCCTCAAATACATTATTTTTACAATAGATTGAATATACCCTCTTCCAGCACTTTAATCTACTGCGTTGTTTGTCTAATCTTTTCATCTACCCACAAACACAGACTTGAAAAGACTTGAATCAACATGAATGTTCGACATGAAGCTGCTATAGACACGTTAAGGCCGGGCAGTCGGCATGTAATAATTCTTGGAAGCTGGGCTTATAAATCCTTTTTCTAACTCTTGTTAGATTCTCCTGAGCATCACTGACTTTATTACATTTTTACTTGTTTATCTACACATTGGAACATGTATTGTGATTATGAGCTCGATTTATCTTAGGATCCTAACCAAAATTTCAAACAATTTGTCCTTAAATGTATACAAAGAATAGAACACTATCCAGGTGGATTTGTGGTGACTTGTAAGTCTCCTCACAAACATTGATCCTTTGATGTGGGAGGGAGACTTACAAATATTCCACTCCATTGCTTCCTGAAGCTAGGTCCATGTTCAGTAAATACCCTAATAATAATAATAATAATAATAATAATAATAATAATAATAATAATAATACATATTATTATTATTATTATTATTATTAATAATATTTGTCATCATTAATCAGACATTATTTTACAATATACAACTTTTAAAATTGTCCTCTGCTAACCACCAGCATTTTATTTTCTGTTGATTTTACCATCCTATATACTGCTCTGATAATTGGTACTATGCTAATTAAATGCCCTGCTGCACAATCATAACCTTAGTTCTTTAGGCATCTCAGTATTTTACTGTTAAGGACATTGGTTAGATATAATCCTTTAAGGCTAAGGTGTCATGCTAAGCTATGTACTCCTGAAGGGATCAGTATGTCAATCGTTTTGACTTACGGATGTCTGACACCATTCATACTTCTACTCCTTGTATCCCAGTCCCATGCTATAGTTCAAATTTTTTTCAGAAGGTTTGTGACACTGGAGCTGCTATCAATGTATTGCCTCCCCACAAGCCGTCTGATTCTAGTTGTAGTCCCTACTTTAAGGCCTTAAGAAGAGTTATAAAAGGAAAGAGAACATCTGGAGGAAAAAACAGAATACCTACTTCCAGGGAAAAATAAAATCAGCTCTTACTTTGTATAAAAAAATCTGTTTTAATGATTACTTTTTATTTTTCATAATCAGAATTCTCAGTTGCATACATGATTTTATTATGTAAATAAATTATGTACAGAACAAACAACAACCGAGGGCACTGGTAATCACGTAATAGGGTGCCTTTACAATTACCACTGTGGACTGAATATGGTCGAGTGTTAGATGAAGAGAAGATAATAATTGGCCGTTGGATCCCATTTCTCTGCATTCCTCGCATTTCCCCAGGCACTTTAAAGTCATGTTGGCACTCAGGGCTTGTACTTTTGTAACCACGAGAAGAAGGCATGTTGCAGACTCATTCAAAGCCATTGAATGTAATACTTCTTACCAAGAATGAGGTCCCTTCCATTGTGGAATCAGAAAATACAATATTAAGGCTTTTACACAATGCAAAGAGAAATACACCGACACAGGCTTGTAAAGATTCCCAGAATCGTTATTGCAATACTGCACAGTTTTACAAAACAAAGTACACAAATAGCTATTTGGCCGTCAATACATCACAGAGACCACCAGCAGGGTTCAATGTGAGCAGTGAACAGGAATTGCTAGCTGGACATCAGCGTATTTATACAATTGCTTCATAACGATGTCCAGCCTCCTACAAGCTAATCATGTACTGGGCTAGGGTCGCGCCAGGTTCGTTTCTAATTTACATATCTCGTGCATGCGGTATAC